>NC_140466.1:32904347-32906847 GCF_051167445.1 Perissodus microlepis | reverse complement strand
AACCCGTCTTCAACCGAGTCGAGAGAGCCGGGAACTTGTGAGGTGTGCATGTCCTGGTGAGCCTCCACCTTTTATAGGTGGGTGCAGCCTCGACTGTACAGAGACAGACCAGACCAGCTGCACCACACAGACACTTCAAACCTCATCTGAGGACAAAAAACATATACATACATACATATACACACACACATATATATATATATATGTCTTACTATTAAAAAAATTAATAAAGTTAGGGTTCCTTTACAATGTCAGAAGGAGGGAGGCACTAAGGCACCGCCTTCCGCCCCTCGACGCCCTCGCGGTGCCCCCTCCTTCTGACAGGAACTTCCTACAGACCAGGTATGAAGGATGCCTGAGTGGACATACAAAACTCACAAGTTCCTGGCTCTCACGGCTCCTATGCAGAGGGTTAGTCGAAGAAGGAGGGGCATCGCGAGGGGCGTCGGGGGACGGGGGACTGTGCCTCACTGCCCTCCCCTTCTCCAAGAAACCCGTCTTCAACCGAGTCGAGAGAGCCGGGAACTTGTGAGGTGTGCATGTCCTGGTGAGCCTCCACCTTTTATAGGTGGGTGCAGCCTCGACTGTACAGAGACAGACCAGACCAGCTGCACCACACAGACACTTCAAACCTCATCTGAGGAGAAAAAACATATACATACATAACATATACACACACACACATATATATATATATATGTCTTACTATTAAAAAAATTAATAAAGTTAGGGTTCCTTTACAATGTCAGAAGGAGGGAGGCACTAAGGCACCGCCTTCCGCCCCTCGACGCCCTCGCGGTGCCCCCTCCTTCTGACAGGAACTTCCTACAGACCAGGTATGAAGGATGCCTGAGTGGACATACAAAACTCACAAGTTCCTGGCTCTCACGGCTCCTATGCAGAGGGTTAGTCGAAGAAGGAGGGGCATCGCGAGGGGCGTCGGGGGACGGGGGACTGTGCCTCACTGCCCTCCCCTTCTCCAAGAAACCCGTCTTCAACCGAGTCGAGAGAGCCGGGAACTTGTGAGGTGTGCATGTCCTGGTGAGCCTCCACCTTTTATAGGTGGGTGCAGCCTCGACTGTACAGAGACAGACCAGACCAGCTGCACCACACAGACACTTCAAACCTCATCTGAGGACAAAAAACATATACATACATACATATATATATATATATGTCTTACTATTTAAAAAATTAATAAAGTTAGGGTTCCTTTACAATGTCAGAAGGAGGGAGGCACTAAGGCACCGCCTTCCGCCCCTCGACGCCCTCGCGGTGCCCCCTCCTTCTGACAGGAACTTCCTACAGACCAGGTATGAAGGATGCCTGAGTGGACATACAAAACTCACAAGTTCCTGGCTCTCACGGCTCCTATGCAGAGGGTTAGTCGAAGAAGGAGGGGCATCGCGAGGGGCGTCGGGGGACGGGGGACTGTGCCTCACTGCCCTCCCCTTCTCCAAGAAACCCGTCTTCAACCGAGTCGAGAGAGCCGGGAACTTGTGAGGTGTGCATGTCCTGGTGAGCCTCCACCTTTTATAGGTGGGTGCAGCCTCGACTGTACAGAGACAGACCAGACCAGCTGCACCACACAGACACTTCAAACCTCATCTGAGGACAAAAAACATATACATACATACATACATATATATATATATATGTCTTACTATTAAAAAAATTAATAAAGTTAGGGTTCCTTTACAATGTCAGAAGGAGGGAGGCACTAAGGCACCGCCTTCCGCCCCTCGACGCCCTCGCGGTGCCCCCTCCTTCTGACAGGAACTTCCTACAGACCAGGTATGAAGGATGTCTGAGTGGACATACAAAACTCACAAGTTCCTGGCTCTCACGGCTCCTATGCAGAGGGTTAGTCGAAGAAGGAGGGGCATCGCGAGGGGCGTCGGGGGACGGGGGACTGTGCCTCACTGCCCTCCCCTTCTCCAAGAAACCCGTCTTCAACCGAGTCGAGAGAGCCGGGAACTTGTGAGGTGTGCATGTCCTGGTGAGCCTCCACCTTTTATAGGTGGGTGCAGCCTCGACTGTACAGAGACAGACCAGACCAGCTGCACCACACAGACACTTCAAACCTCATCTGAGGACAAAAAACATATACATACATACATATACACACACACATATATATATATATATGTCTTACTATTAAAAAAATTAATAAAGTTAGGGTTCCTTTACAATGTCAGAAGGAGGGAGGCACTAAGGCACCGCCTTCCGCCCCTCGACGCCCTCGCGGTGCCCCCTCCTTCTGACAGGAACTTCCTACAGACCAGGTATGAAGGATGCCTGAGTGGACATACAAAACTCACAAGTTCCTGGCTCTCACGGCTCCTATGCAGAGGGTTAGTCGAAGAAGGAGGGGCATCGCGAGGGGCGTCGGGGGACGGGGGACTGTGCCTCACTGCCCTCCCCTTCTCCAAGAAACCCGTCTTCAACCGAGTCGAGAGAGCCGGGAACTTGTGAGGTGTGCATGTCCTGGTGAGCCTCC
>NC_140466.1:32791847-32899347 GCF_051167445.1 Perissodus microlepis | reverse complement strand
CCTGCCTGGGTGGAGATTTTCAAGAACTCCGTTTTTGCGTTTACTATGGACAAGGAAAACGGAGAAAACGCAGGGTCAAAGGTGTGCGCCTTTTTTGACGTCACACTGTGCGCCAAGTTATTGTTTTGGTGAAATTAATTTCTACAATGGCGGACTTTGACAAAATACTGTTAATTTTCTTCTCTGTAGTGTTTAAATGCTTACATACACAGACAGTTACGGTCCCTCCACACATAGTACTCAGTTCTGCTTCTTTGCGCCGCCATCTTTGTTTACTCTTTCCCGCCCAGGCGTCTAGACATCTGATTGGCCAACATTTCTACACGGTTAGGAATATATCGCCACCTGTTGCTTTGGCATGCTCCTGGCAGCATTTTCCTTCGTTTTTGGTGTTGAGGTGTGGATGGGATTTAAAAAAACCAAAAATCTCAGTTTTCAGAAATACCCGTGTATGTGTGGACGTAGTCTACAATGTATCATTGTTTTTGAAAAAGGCTCCAGTTCGCTTTCCACAATGCTACGCGAAAACTGCGTCAAATGTATACGCTTTGGAGAGCGTTTTCAAAACGCTGCGCTTTCCTTGACCGAAAACGCTGTCTCAGTGTGGACGGAAGGCCAAAACGGAGAGAAAAAGTGAGTGATGAGTGATGAGTCATGATAGCATTACAGGCTGTTCACTTTTAAGTGTGGTAATTAGAAATATTTCAAAATAAAATACACACAAATATACTGTAAGAAAAGGCTTTTATTTTTTAGTATATGCTTAATTATCAGTTTCAAAGCTACTCTACCAGAGTTTCACTAAAAAATGAAACAAAGGATAAGTTTTAACCCTTTCATGCATGAATTATGACAACCTCTCAGCGAATAGCTTCTCTAAAATCAATAGAAATCCAACATTAAGTTCAGCTGAAGGTCAAACTGCAACAAAAAACTCTTTAATCAACAGTTTACGTTAAAAACGGCTTCTTCTTTTGGAAAAAAAAAAAAAAAAAAAACGAACAGAAATCCCAGTACAGTACAGTTCCTTTGTATCGTGCTGCTGCCACCTGCTGCTCTGGGGTGGGAACAACAACACTTTGGATTTGCGTTCGTTATCAGCAACAAATGAGTTTTACTTTTGAGGCTGCAGTTTTTAGTTATGTTTATTTGTTGGATCCCATCAGTTTTTCTTCGAAGAGCCGAAAGACTTTCAGTTACTTATGATAAACTGTTTGTCTTATACAAACAGATAAATACAGAAAACAAAGAAGAAAACAAAGCTTGTATTCTATTTGATTTTCAAGATATTGAACTTTATTTTTTCCATTTCACCGAGTTCTTTTTTCCATGTACTTTTTGTCTAATAATTTTTTTAATAATCAGATTAATGTTTATTTTAAAATTAAGAATTATTTATATTTTTTATATTTGCTATATACTACAGCAAACTACTAGAAACATCCTTCTGTGTAGTCATGTAACACATTATTTTAAAATAATATATTTTAAACAGGTGGATGCAGGAATTAAGAGTTAAAACAGAGTCTTGTTCCATTTAAGCTATCTTTATTTCACATTTATTTGTACACAATAAATACAGTTAAACATCCATGGGTGTGTAAATACGACGCCTGGCAGCCTCCGCATAGCCGACGCTGTAAAACGTGGGAGTTTTTACGTCCTTTTTTAAAAAAATGAATTTCAGATTCTGACTTGATGCATAATCAAGACCAGTAAACAGGTTAACAAAAAATTCTCTAATGGAAAAGAAACTTTAGGTATTCTTTTAATACAACAGGGTAAATGCAAACTTCAAAAATAAGTTTGATGTCATTCAGATCTCAAGGAGATCAACGAGAACGCAGCGTCACGGCTGACGGATACCTCTTTTCCTCTGATCAGATTCAGCTACAGTTTAATTGTTTTTGTTTTCTTAAAATCCTAATTCTAAAAACAAAAAAGGGGAAAAAAGCTGTGCCATTACTTGCACAGATATCCATCTCTAAGCTCTCCGTAAACTATCAATACGATCGATAAGTCATATCTCAATCAAAGACACTACAATGGCTATTTACGGCTAAATAACAGGAAGTATTGATACCAATACGGCTGGTAAACAAACATCAAACAGGAAATATTGATCAAAACATCCACAATACTGAAAAGGAATAAGAAGACATCAGAAAGTGCTTCACTATAGATTTTAAACTGGACAGCTAGCAGCTCAGGATGGTTTCCTCCTTAAAAATAAAAGGCATCTTTAAACTGCACATGCTCAGTGTAAACGGTCCTCCCCAACAGCGACTGTTACTGGCATCATTAGTGTCGTAAAAACAGTTTTTTTCTGTATTATGCAACATAAAAACAAAAGAGTTAGACTGTGTGTTTACGTGCTATGTTTCCCACTTTAAACTTTTCCTAAACATTAGAAGGGGAAAAAAAGATAAGGGATCCAAAACAATCACAGGTAAAAATTGCCACTTTTCCCTTGTTTGTGTAACCGCGAGCGGTCACGTGTGTCGGCGGAGAGGACCAGCCTCTTTTCGAGACTTTTGGTTTGCTCACAAGTGCAGCTCTGTTGCATAGACGTGAATCTGATGGTGGTAACAAAGAGCTACGACGTGAGACACAACGGGGGCGAAATCATAACTATAACATAAAAAATTCTTTCTTCAATCCATAAACGAGGAGAAATTCTGCAGCTAAGGCATCCATAACACGATCAGTTAGAAGTGATGTTTTCCGACGAGCTGAAGGAAGAACTTATCTGTTTTCTTGCAGAGAGTTTAATGTGAAACCGGAGCCAGGAGGCAGTTTATCTTAAACATCATCGACTAATGAAGCCAAAAAAGAAGTGAAAACATGTGCAATACCCGTGTGGAGCACGGGCAGCCTAAAGATCGCTCAGGTGAAAACAGAAAATTGATTTATGGTTTGCTGATGATGTAATTAGCGATTATCAGACTATTTTTGCCGATTACTGCTCACAATTTCTTTGTATTTTGACTTCAAACAACATTTTTTTTTGCGATTAAGTGTCAACAGAGATACAGAAAAGTGGTTACACCTAAAAAGCAAGGTCACTGAAGGCAGCGGTGTGGTTGTACAATGGTGCTGTAACCTTGCCCTGTCACCAGGGGGCGACGTCAAAATATCTGCTGTTGTCTTGTTGGCCCTTGGCTTACGGTGCATTCCAGATTGAGTCGGAAGTCGGAATTCCTGAGCTCCCAGTAGTAATTTTCATCTGGAACTCCCCCTCAACTAGTATTTCCTTCTTGGAAAGTCAGAGCAGCCTCAACAATCCAAGATGGTGACAGAGAACATAAACATAATCTGCTCTGTCACTCACCTGTATTTGTGACTCATGATATAAGCCACACGCTAAGCACTTACCACATTCTATCAATGAACGTGCTGCAGCTAAAATAAATCCCATCTTACTTTGCTTTTCTGACTTTCCTGCTGGAGTGCACAAACTCGGGAATGACGTCACTGCCAAAAAGGACCACAGACATCAGAACATTGACACAGCTGCCAGGTTGGAAAAGTGAAGCAACAAAAAAAAACTGTACTCTATTTACAGGCCACCAGGGGGCGACCCCTGCGTCTGTAAAAGACTTCTGGTCCTATAGAGGTCTCTGGGACCTCTGAACAGTTCCCTGATGTGTTCAAGGGTTCAGTTTCTCATTTCAGAACACAGCTGAAATTATCAAGACTCACTGAAGGGGTGTGAAATGTGTCTAAATCTAGGGAACAGAGACCTGATCGACGATATGTTCTGCAGACTCGTGTCTTTGTTCATAAACAGAAAAATGAAGGTAAAACACAAACGCTTCCTTCAGTTTGACCTCTCAAAGGTCAAGGTCAGTCCAGTCTAACATGTTTTACTTTAACATGAAATGCTGCTATGACCGAGTCTCAAACAACAGAAAATCCAGGGTCTGCTCATCAGCTAACCACTCTGTTTTATGCTGTCGGTGGGTTAAATATCATGAAACGCCTCATTCAGTCAGCTGCATGTTCTTTAGAACCAAACTGGCTGCTCGAACTGATGAATGATACCACACTGAGCTCTCTGCAAGGGAACGAATGAGCTCGACTCCCTAAAATATCAGCCAGCGAGTCCAAACACACTGATTTTTATTAACGGATAAAATGATGTTAACTTTTCTATCAACTTCTTTTGCTCGTTATCACCTTATTAACTGTTCGGGGGTGAGAATGAAGCCTTGTACAAACTCTGGGTAAGGTAGTGTTGAGAAACGAGAACACTGAACGGGAAGTTAAAAGAAAAAGGCGCAGCGGTGTTCCTTCTCCGAGTGGGGGGGCTTCTTCCGTCTGCAGGCGTCTTCAGGAGTTTTTAAGTTTCCTTGGGTTTCCTTTGGGAGTATTTTTACGAGTCCCTGCTCGAGGGGGTGCCGCCTTCACACCAGTGTGATCTCAACCTCCTCTCGCCGCTTCACCTGCCCGCGAGGATGCTGCTTCGGCACGTACCTGTAAAAATCCACCGGCTCAGTTAAAATGAAGATAAAAAAGGTCTGCTGTCATTTACGTCACCACAGAAGGTTTTACTCACGGGTCGGATGGTGCCACCGCCGCTCTCCGGGTATTTGGGGGGTTGGGGGGAGCTTTGTGCTGGACCTGAAGAGGGCAGAGGAGGCAGATTATTATTCACACCAGCCTTTTTTGTTACAGATAACCACTCACAGACAAACCAGAGATTCTCACTGTGAAAGGGGCTTTTGTGTGGAGCCGGCGGCGGTCTGTGGTGTCCGTTGTGATAGGAGGGTGGTCGGCCAATGGGAGAGGCTGTGGCGCTGCAGGGACTCGACACTGGAGAGGACACGGTGGGGGTCTGAAGGGGGCTGCTGTGGAGAGGTCCCGGCTGGAAGGGACCACGAGGGGAGCGCTCGCACTGAGAGAGTGTGGACGGGGAAGCCTTCAACACAAACAGTGGACAGGTGTGCAAACTTTAATATTTTATATAAAATAAAAAGAAATAAATTATTTAACAACACAGTACTTAGTGTCATAAATAAGTTGCTACAGTAGATTCGTACTGCGCTGATGTAGAGGCAGCTGATCCAGGGGGGGACACAGTGTGTGTGCGTTCAACCAGAAGAACTTTAATTGTATAGAACATGAAATTTAGCGGCTAAGTCAGCGTGAGCCTACCTGTGCGCTGCCGTCTCTTTGCCCATCTCCATTCTCGCTGGTCACGGTGAGATCCTCCACAAGAACTGCGGGGAACACACCAACAACGCCGTTAAACTCGCCCTCCCAGAAGCCATCGTCCTCGTGGGTCTCTCTGCTCAGGATGCGGATGATGGCGCCTTCTGGGAACGACAGCTCATCTTCCGTTTGTCCCGCGTAGTCGTACGAAGCCTTTGCGAATGAAACTGCAACACAGACAGTGGCAACGAGGGTATTAAACAAAGCAGGAAATCAAAACTCCGATATTATCTGGTGGAGGCGGATCTCACCACTGGAGTCTCCGTTGACGGAGCCGGTTGGGAGTTCGGTTTCAGGTTCGGTGGAGTTGCTGGAGGAATGGGATCGGGCGTCCAGCGCGGCCAGCGACTGCAGCATGCTCAGCAGGCTGTTGGAGGAGGGCAGCTGCAGGTATTTCTCCGGGACGTAGCCCACCTGTCCGCTACGGTTTCTGGCCTGGAAACACAGACAATGCACACAGACGATGACAACAGCCAAAAATGTTTCAACAGGAAAACTCCTAATGAGAAAAAATAAAGTCAGATGTAAAGAGTAGGGCTGTAACAATATCACTGCATCGTCGCCAGAATTTAATAACAGCCACAAAGAGAATAATAGGAGAGCTTTTGTTCTCTCTTCCTGAATTAACGAGAAATCTAAAATCCTAAACAAGCCTCTGCTGAATTCATGAAGCTTGATTTCATGAACACCGGTGGCCTCCCCTTCCGCTGCTTACTTATTTTCATTCAGATTGAAAACACTCAGAGGTATTGGGATCTCTGTTGGGGCATGCTGTGGGGAATCACAGCACTAAAACAGATCTATATAAATGATATTGCTCACATTTTTATGTATGATTATATTCATTAAAATAAATACCCCATTAAAACACTATATCTGTATATGAGAAGATAATCACCTAAGTAAATATACATAAAATATTGGCTCAACACGTGGAACATTTGCACAATGGCTCACAGGAAAGCCAGACTTACACAATAAACAAAAGTAAAACAGCAACAATGCACAATGTTCCTTCAGGGAAATGATTGGAAAACAACCACACACAAAGTACACAATGACTACACACCAGCAGCTCTGCAGAGGCGTTTATAAAAGAATGACTTCACACAATGATGGGAGCATCCACAGCTGACATTTCTACATTTAAGTATAAACCACTGACCACCCGAAAAATGTCCTCAAAGACTTCTCAAATTTTCTCCCAAAGGTCCAGGAGCAACTTTGTAACAGTCTGTGACAAACAAAGTGAAAATGATAACTAAGTAGCTGGGAGATCATCAAATTAACATTTTATATCCATGACCAGGTCACTCCGCAGATCTAAAACTGATCAAGAGTCCACGAACCGCTGTTAAAAAGCAGAAGCTGACAAACTGTGATCAAACCGGAGCGCTGCTGAGGCAGGATTGGATCACCATCAATCAGGATTTGGCCCAGATTTTCAGTAGCTGCACTTAAGGTATGAATTTAAAAACTGCCTCATTCATGAATTATTGCATTCACAAACTTGGGTGCCATGCCCGCCCACCTGCCTGCCCGGCTGGGTGACGAGAATCTCCCATCAGCCCTTTACGGCTGCGGGGCCAAAAAAAGAAGCAGAGAACTGTGTATTTGTACATTTTTTGATTTGTCTTTATGTTCAGCAGAGCTTCTACCACCCAGGCCAACCTGACCTGCCTCAATGCACCGCACGCATTTTAGTTGAATTATTCTAATTCCTGAAGCCACATCAGTCCAACTGATCCCAGAGAAACACTAAAACGTCCAGTAGATAGTCTGTACCGGTGCGAGGTCTTATAAAAACTGAAACTAAATGTTTGTCAAACAGTCTAAGAGCCAGAGAGTGAACTAATACACAAAACAACCAACCCTCAAACATGAGAGTGCTTCTGCTACATAATTGTGTTTGTGTTATTTTTGTACCTTGACCCAGTCCTCCATGTCGCCATCATCGATGACCTCCAAGATTTCCTGCTCCTCGATGGTCAGCTCGTCTGGCTGAGAAGCCTGCAGACAGACAAACACGTTAATTCAAATTAAAGCTGCGATGTAACAGTTTAACCATCTTCATTTCACCCGTGATGTATATTTTTCAAATACCGCCACACTGGTGAACGGACAAAAATGCTCACTGTGGCTTCAATAACATCAGCCAGAACACTGAAGAAAACACTGAGACCATGCCTGCATTTATACCACACTTTACTCAGGACTCAGGTAATATAAAACAACTAATACTCCAAAGCAGCACAAAACTCAGACTTACACTAGAATTTCTGTACAAATTCAGAGAGCAGGTGTTTTAAACCTGGACACAGAATCATTAGTGCCACAAAGTTTGGGAAAGTAAATCTAAATGGGGGTTAAACACGACTGGAACTGATTAAAAACAGCCAAAACAAAAAGTGGCTTTACTTCAAAGTCAGAATTATAATTGGTGACATGTTAAAGATCCACGTCCAATCCAAATATTTAAATCATGTGTGGAGAGGTTAACCGTATTTACATCTTAATAGATTTTATGACGACATCCATCCAGCAGGGATGGAGGAAATCCCAGCCAGCTTTGTAGGCTAACACAGAGAGCATCCACATTATAATGCACCACACAGACGGCAGACTTCAACCACACTTTCAGAAAATATAACAGGAATGAGTCTCCAGCTGTCTGCGTCAGTAACAGAAGCTTTAATCTAACAAGTTTGTCTTTTAATGAAGGAGGAACCTGGAGAGAACCACAGAGGCACAGGAGAACATGACAAGACACTTAAAAAGATTTAAATATTAATCATATAATTACCAGAAAATATGGTTAAACCTACAGAATCTTAAAAATACTTTTCCTTTCACTTCCAGCTGTTTTATGTATTCTGCATGAAAATGAGGTTTACGGAGGACAGAAAGTGTAACTCTGCAAGTCACTGTTCTTCTAAAAACACATTTTTTGTGGCTCCTGAATCTTCATCCATCAATATCCAGCTCCACCAGCTTCCTGCATTTTCTAATAATGACTGCTTCTGTAACTCCCAACACGCACTCCCCGTGCCTCGAGCTCGAGGCAAGGCCGGCCTCTGCACGTATTTTAAAGAGTTGTGAATACAGAAAGCGCAGAGATGCTGCAACAGCAATCAAACAGTGTTTTTTTCCAGAGCAGCGACACCGATTGTTTAGGAGACTAAACTCAGACTCGACTCGCTGCAAACACATGAGGCTTTGTAGATGTCACCATTTCTCTGGGCACTGACCGACTCATCGGCTACGACCCTGCTTAAGCGTGTGTCGTTACCTTGTAGGAGTAGAGCACTTTGCAGGTGAGTGGATAGTTTTTCAAGGTGCTGGAGGGGCTGGAGCTGCTGTCATCCAACACTTCACCGCTGTCCTCCATCTCCTCTTCATTGTCTCGCTCCAAATCTGCTGTTACCTACGGATGTTAGACCGACATCTGCGTTTAGGGCACAAATCTACAGCGCATATACTTCAAAACTACAGCACTGTGGAATTGGAGTTTTCGTCTTACGGAGAGTGAAGGATCGTGGGTACTGAGGTTGTTCCAGCGCTCGTTCTCCAGCTCCTCCATCACCTGGTTCATCACACTCTTCAGCCACGTTTCAACCGGGACTCCAGCCTCCCTTAGCAGGTCCAGCCGGGCCTCGGCTTTCGCTTTCACCGTCTAGCAGCAAAAAAAATAAAAAATAAAGGTGAGTTAAAGACCACCAGACTTTCACAACCCACTGACAAGCCCCCCACCCCCCAAAGAATAAAGAAAACACAATGAGATTAGTATGAAAATAAAATAAATACTTAATGTGTTTTAAACACCTCTGCTCTCTTCTAACAGAACATTAATCCTTTAAATCTGTCACTTCACCTTTCAAACCAGCAGGTGGCGCACTGGGGCAACTTTAAATAAGGAGAAACTGATTCAGAAGATGGAGAAATCGCTGATCTAGAAGTTCAAAGGTTACCTCTGCCCTCCGGAGACTCTGCCTGGCCACCTCCATCTTGATCTCCAGCTCGCTGTTGTTTGGCTCCGAAGCTTCCTGGGTCCCGTATCCTCCAGGGCCTGAAAACAAAACAATTACAACTATTGTGGTGACGTATACAAAGGAACACATGGAATAGATGGAAACGGTCCAACAATAAAGCGATCAACATAACCAGGGACATCTGGAAACAGGTCGCTGCACGAGCTGTGCTCACTTATCTTAAACCAGCTTTCGCAATAAACCAGTGAGACGGAGCTCTTATCAATTTTATCCTTTCATGCCACAGTAAAATATGGAGAAGTTTATGATGCCGAGGTTTATTATTATCATCCAGCTGACCGGCTTCGCTGCATTAAAGGCCAAATTCCAGTTTAATGGAAAAAAGTGACACATCAGTGCATTTTGTACACTTCCTGCAAAGATTTTCCAGGGATTGTGTGAGTAAGACAAACCACATCAGAATAACTCCAAACCCAAACACAGACATAACACGCACGTTTAGATTCAGAGACTTAAACTTCCCAGAGGATTTCCTTCTCTTTGCAGAACGTCACACTCATCATGTCCAAAGGGTCATTTTGACTCCTCTGGAATTGTAAAAACTGTTAAATTAAAATCCCATGATCATCATATTTCATGACTTTTCCTTATATGGGTTTATTCATTATATAGTGAAAGCAAAAGCAACAAAAATTACCACCACTCATACCTTTAACTGCTGAGGATATCATTTTGATAGGCATCGAAATTTATGTCAATGCCAATTTTATTTATAGAGCACATTTCATTACATGCAAAATGTGCTTAAACAGAAGAGGCTCAAGGCAGTGAGAACAAGAAAATAAAATTTAAAATAGAGATTGCAAATGCATTTTGATTAGAAGGCTGCAGTAACGTGAGCCAGAGCTACCTAGACATGACTGATGGGTAAATATGTTGCCTCAACTGCTGCTGTTGCAGGATGGGGGCAGGTCTAGCATTACATTTTTTCTCAATATGAAAACATGGACTAATTTTAACATATTTTTAAATCCACAGATTCTCCAAAAAAGCTACAGGATCTATTTTTAACAATAGAGGGCTCAACAAGTAATCTGTAGCTCTAAAACTAGCAGATTTTTACACCCTAAGAGAGAATTTAAACATCAACTTTGTGGGACTTTTTTTAAGGTGCTTTATGTTTAAAACCGGAATTTGCCAATTTTTTTGCTTAGCTTTATGAATCTAACAAAACACAGAAAAGTTGTTTCTGTTGCGAAACAGCAGATGGTGCTACGCTGGCACTGACCGGATTGTAACAGATGGACTTTCAGGACGTTTCTGTGTCGAACAGCCATCCAGTCAGATCGTCGATGATGATGATGTGAAGTTGAGAGTTGTTTCCTCCGACGTTTCGGGGTCCCTCCAGACCCCAGTGTTTGTCATCGTAACTTACGAATGTGCATCGGGGTTGCGAAATACCCCATCGCCATTACTAAGGGGTCACAGTGTACCCACGGAGTAGAGAGCACCCCCATTCCTCGCGAAGGCCGGTTTACGCGTAACTTGGGGCCCACCCGGCTAAGCGCTTGCCTGCGAGGAGCAGGAGAATGGAGCAGAAGGAGGTAGGAAGGCGGCAGGGAGAGTCTGAGGCCCTCAAGGAGGGCGGTTTACACGAACTCTGCCCTCTGTAAAGCCAAGCGTCCAACAGCGAGGCCCAGGAGAACTGAGGAGAGGGCCGGTTTACGTGAAGACTACCCTCTGTAAAGCTGAGCGTTTGCAAGCGCAGGGTAGAAGGACCAAGGAGAAGGAGGAAGGAGACGATGATGATGATTATGTGAAGTAACTGGTCCCTCCAGAGCTGTATCATTTTGAAATATACATACAACAAGCCAAACCACACCTTGGTCACACCAACCCTTTTCCACCCTGAGGATGTCCAACGCCATCCCAGTCTGGACTGTCAAAGGTGACTTTAACGCTACCTGTTCTGACATTCCTGCTCATTGCATTTCCTGGTCAGATTAGCCAATCTCTGCACATTACAATAAACATACTCAACATGGTCAACATTCTACTGCATGTTATCTCACAGTATTATAGATTCAAACTCTCCGATCTAGATAAGCAGTATGTTTATCTAGAGCTCCACTCTGTCTCTAAATATTGGATTTAATTTTTATGTTCGGTGTCCAATTTTAAGAATTTGACCATAAGTAAAATTAATGGTGTTATCACCCCCATCGGGGCTTACCTTTCCCACTTTTGATGATATTCCTCCCTCGATTATTCGCAATTACCTTCCTTTGGTATCGAAAAACTGTTGGTGTGGTCAAGTGGGTGCTATAGGAAAAAAGCTCAGGACAGAACAGTTATCAGTCATGTGTTTCATTTGCATATATTTGATTTCATATTGATCCTCTGAGTATAATGGTACATTTTAATTTGAATTTATCAAAACTAAACACAATAGGTTTTCCTTTCTTTACTTTGCTCTTGTTCTCTTGCAGTACCACATCCTATCACATGTCCCCGTCGGTTCTATTCTACTTTTCTAAATTATTGACTATTTCAATGGAGAACCTAAATCACGTGGACCAGTATTTGTTTTTACATATCTCTATTTTGAATGTGACAAGCCTACCATTTCCCTATTATTCATAGATATTGTTAAAGTTTTGGCTTTTTCCTCTATAAAATTTAATTGACTTTTTACAGTGGCCTGATATGGTTAATAGTAACATATTTTCTCCACTGTAACATTTGACACTTCCCCACAATATAATGTGATACATTAATTAAAACACAGCTAATAAAACACAATTTTCTTAATGCAAACATTAGTAACTCAAAATTAGCAACCAAAGGGTTCAGTCTGCAGTTCACACTCTCATGTGAAGCTACATTCTCCCCCTTTAGTCTCTGTCATCCTTCTGCTCCTGCAAAAACAAAACAAAGCCAGACAAAACATCCACCCTTCTTTTACAGGCTGGGTGAATTGTTTGTGGACATTTACTAATCCTAAAGTCGGTACCATTTTTGTCTCCGTATCAAGTCAGTTAAAACTTTTAGTCGTCAGTCCATCACAGCCCAGTTACATGCATACATCCACACACATTCATACCAGATATTGCTGATAATGGAGTCTCACGCGCGACCTATTCAAGCATCCATCACCAGCAAGATGATGTCATCATTTTAAAGGAAAACAATTCCTTGTTTTTTGGACTGGATTGACTCGCTGCAATCCTTTTAGACTCAGGACCATCTCATGTGATCAATGTCCCATATAAGTGAATCTCTCCAGGGCCCATTATAATCATGGAGAAGCACACTTTGCAACTGTTTTCAGTAAGAATATTTCATAGCACTTTAAATTTCAATCTTCCAGGCCTGGTTTAAAGAGCTGACTGTTAAATCATAAACTCACAAAATATGACCACCGGTGAATCACACCACTCAGACTTTCTTATTTCCGTGCACTGTAACAAAAGCAAAAACAAACGTACCCAATAAAATACTAATAACATAACACCTACTAGGGCCCGTTGCAGACATATCCAAACATAAAACCATCTCTCTCTCTCTTAGAGAAAGAAAACAATCCAAACCTCACTGATAAAATCAACCTAGTGCTAAGCAAAACCCAAAAATCAACCAGATATTCACAGGAAAGTTTTGCTTCCTCCCGGGACAATATTGTGTGGGAATAAGAACCTCAGGTGCTATAGCAACTTTTGTTCCTCCTTGAATTAAATCTCAATCACAGAAAATGCGGTGCTCCGAAATAAAACTTTGACTATTAATTCCTCATTTTCACTCTGTACCACTGCTCCTTATCAGGCTGTGTGAAGCACAGTAAACAATTCAGTCGAGGCCTTGAGCAGCCGTACACAGACATCACGCGCAGACATTGTTTTCATAACCAAACTGTTTTAGATCTTGTCCCTTAAATCTACATAAATGCCCTCTGGGTGACATAAAACACATTCTAAGTAATCAATAGCTTTTTATAAAAATTATCTACTTGGATGTTCGTGTGCAGCATTTTGCATATCAGCATAAGCATTTGTTAGCAAAGCATTCTTCATTGCATCAGCATGTGTGTGCGTGTGCATCACTCTTCATTGCACGAGCGTGTGCATCACTCTTCATTGCACGAGCATGTGCATCACTCTTCATTGCACGAGCATGTGCATCACTCTTCATTGCACGAGCATGTGCATCACTCTTCATTGCACGAGCATGTGCATCACTCTTCATTGCACGAGCATGTGCATCACTCTTCATTGCACGAGCATGTGCATCACTCTTCATTGCACGAGCATGTGCATGTGTATTTGTATTTGGATCAATTCTCAGTGAATCAGCGTTTCGGTTTGGGTTTGTGTGTGATTTCTCACTCAATCAACGAGTGCACATGTGTGTGTGTTTCTCTTCATTCTGGGTCAGTGTATTTAGGTGTGTGTGTGTGTGTGTGTGTTCATCACTTTCCTGTTCTGGTGTCTTGGGTAAACCACGGCCTGAAGCGTGCCCTGGGGTCCTGCCCTCCTCCTTTTCAGTCTGTTTGTGACCATTGTTGCTGTTCAAAGTTCAGTCCGTCCTGGTTCTGGCCCCAGTTGGGGCAGTCCTTTTCTCCAGTGTCCATGCTCACTGCAGGTGAAACCTGCATCTTCTTCCGTGTTTTGTCCGTTCTGAGGTGCCTCCTGACCTCAGTTGCTCCTCCTGTCTCTGGCACGCCCTTTTACTGCCCGATCATCCGTGTTGGTCCATCACTGTCCTGCACAGTGTTAATGCAGAGTTATTAAGGTCAGCCTTCTTTTGCTCGGCCTCACTTTTCATTCGGGCTTAATGGGCGTCTCGTCACAGCTCTGTCAGCTGAAGCTGTCTGAGAATTTTCCTCCGTGTAGTGAAACGGGCCTTAGGTTTAGCGCTCTCCGTCTCTGCTGCCTGAGATCGCTTTCCTGCAGCACTGTTGACATTCTCAGGCTGTTGTAGTGGGTCCAGCTGCTACAGCGTTTGGTCAGGGTCACATCGAAGATGGTAGAGGGGAGAGCAGGAGTCCAGGTCAGCCTCAGCTTCCAGGGCCGGCAAAGCAGCCTGTAATCAAGCATAAAGAGAAAAAACAAAAACAAAACAACAACAGGCGAACAGGAAAATGATGTTGTGTTGGCTGTGTTATTCAAAGAGGGGAGAAACACCGGCCCTGTGTCAGCCTTCTCTCCCCCTTTTTTTTGTTACAGACATTTTCATTACTATCATCAGTGCCTAACCGTCCAGTTTCTCTCTCTCTCCGGTCAGAAATCCCAATATATGTCATGTATGTAAGTGTAAGCGTGTCTTCATTGCATATGTATTTTTATAATCAGGTTTAATTCATGCATCTTTGCACTGAGCTGTGGATTCAAGCTGTCTCACTTCTGATTCTTTCCAAAAATAGTTTCACATGTAACAACTTGTATATGTGTTTTTCTATTCATTAATGTAATTGTTAGTTAGTTGCTCTCTTTATTTTACCTCTTTGTTGTGACGTGGTGGACATCTATAAACCATCATAAGTTCAGCCTTCAATTTCAATCCAATTATATCCTGTACGTTTGCACTCGAACTCGTCCGGGCTTGACCTCTGACTGGTCCCTGTCCCTCTCTTCTCACAGTGTCCTGTGTGGCCTTGAAATCTCCAGCAAATACAGTCCAAACTCAGCTGTCTCTGTTTCTTCTCCGTTGATCTTTTCGGTATTTTCTTGTAGGTCAACTCCCAGCATGGCTGGTTTCCAGCTTGTGATTCAAAGTTCCATCAGTGGTGTTCATACATGCTGCTGCTTGACCCTTCAGTGTTATTGGTCAGTTGCACTGTCTTTTGCCTGCGGTTAACTCTTCAAGTCCACGATGTTCTGTCGGTCTTCATCAGGAGATTAATTGTCCTTTAAGCTTCTTCTCAGGGTGGGGACAAAGTGAGAGGTCAAGCTGTAAAATTTTAAGCCAAAGCCTGGCCTGTTTGTCATCCCAATTCTGTTAATTTATCCTTTTGCCGCTGTACTCGAGTTTCCAGGTTGAGAGAAATCCACCTGTATTAACACACTAAAACATTCAATTAGTATTTCTTTTCTTAAAACATCCATTGGCTTCATCTGCCTAGATTTTACTCTCTCTCTCTCTGGGTGCACACTTCACACAGTCAGGCAGTTGCCTTTTATGGGCATGCAGATTTCCTGTCACCCACACTGCTTCCTATCACACACACAGCTACTCACACCCAGCAGCTGCAAAGCCGTCTTCACGTTATCTATGCACACACTCAGTCGCAATCATCCGCTCCTCAATATGAATAAAACCAGTAGCAATTATCCATAAAAACACACACAAACACCCTTAAGAAATTTCACTGTATCTAATCATTCATTTATAATCACCGTGACAAATGTAATTCATATAAAGAACATCCCCTATAGGTGAAATTTCAATTCGGCAAGACCCCGAAATAAGCATGCCTTTTATCTAAATAAAAATGAAATTCCTACACCACATCCAGTGCTGAAATTCATACTTGATCACACCCTATATAATGATAAAATCAAATAGTAAATAAGTTCGTCAAACACAACTGCTTATATGTGATGAAACTGAAACAAAAACCACTTAAAATCTTACAAAATGCTGCTTCACACCACAAAAATGAAATAATTCAGCCCCGTATTCATCACTCAACTCCTCCACTCAATCTCACCCTGCCGACTGAAATGCCGGTCTAAATCATGCACAATTTGTCTCTTCTATATCAAAACCCAGCCAAACATCAAACATTCACCGTAATCAATCAAAACTTTATTTGTAATATTTTAATCAGCAAAATCAGCGTCTTAATTACAGGCATGTAGCAATATTTACGACAGCATTTACACAACCGATAATGCTCTCAGCCTTTCACTGCTTCCTCATTTACATTTTCACACACACACGCAGTCTAAAAATAGCCTCAGCGCTGGATCACAGACACCTTTCACACAAAGATCTCTTATTTTATATTACAAAGACGTCTTATAATTACAACTGCAGAGATGGTCAGGCCTTTTAACACCTACACAATTTCGACAAATTTAAAGTAACGGTCCAACCGATAAACTTCCTGAGTGTTTTTGCGATCAATTTAACCAGTATCCGTCCCGGACGGTGGCCCGATTTCTAGTGCCCTAACTGAATTTAAAAGCGTCAACCAACCCAAACTTTGCCTCAAGCTCTATTTTTGGCATTTCACAGCCAAGGCTTTCCCCGAAGTTTTAAGTTAAGGTTTCACGCCCGAAGTCCGACTTCTGCTGGCCAAAAAAGCGCAGACCACCGTTCCAAACGGTGAGGAGACTAACTCCTAGCTTATTCCAGGATGCCCTGTACCCCACAGTTAAGCCACACTGAACTAACCCTCTTCACCGAGAGGTCAATGTCGCGCGTCCACGACAAGGAGGGAGCGTAAACTCCGGGCTATGTGCTTCTTAGTAACCCCGCTGCCGTTATAGAAAAATTTATAATACTTTGAAACAACAATCAACACCTCAGAAAAAATGTATGACTGACGCAGGTCCAACCTTATGACCAATGGGGACTTTAACCCACAAAATAACCAATTACCTATTATACCGAATTCACTTAGCAGTCCAACTGCTTTAAACTCTCTTAGCAGTCCAACTGCTTTCTCTTTACTCAGCACTGTCACTTACAAACTCCCATTATCATTATTTCAACTTTCAAACCTCATGAAAATTTCACCAAAATCAAAACAGACTTTCACCAGTGATTTAGTGAGTAGACTTTAATTTTCAATGTCCAATTTGGCACACTTTGGAAATAATTCAACAGGTATGTGCCTCACCTTTTAAATAGGCCGGCCTTTGTCCACTCAGTTCGATCACCGGATCGTGTCTGCGCATCTGACTGCCCTCTGGACCCCGGATTTCTCTGTCCAAACCTCCGAACTCACTCCCTCCTCAAGTCACAGGACAAGCCCCCAAAATGTTACGAGTTCAAATATTGAGGGTGAGCACAAAACAATAATGGTCCAGAAGAGCTTCGGTCAAACAGTGATTTTAATGAACACGCGCGTGGGGAGATGAACACTGCCCACAGACAGCATCGATCTCCGCCCAACGATACACAAGCAGTTGTTTTATACCATCAGGGTTTACTTTTATGACGCCCCCTCATGCGTCAAGCAGATACAACACATGCATAAGTTTCAAAACCACAAATGTTCTGTTGACGACTTTTGACACATTTAAAAGGACATCTTCTCCGTCTCGAGGCCAGGTGCTTCCTATTAATCTTCTAACTCTCGCTTATCTCCTGGAACAAACTGTCCCTTAGGCAGACACAATTTTGCAGTCACAAGCTTTTGCAAACTATTATTTGAACTCTTACCTAAATATGAGTCTAACTACTGTTTGTGTGTGTGTGTCTCGACCTCCAACGCACTCAGCCTCACCCCGCCCGTTGATGCTTCTAACCTTTTACCAGACAGAAGCTCTCTGTGATAGGTGTAATAATCTTAACTAAGAACATGTGTAATCTATTGAATAAATGCTTTGATGAAATGATAATTAATGTAATGGTAATGATGATGGTTATGAATAGTAGCAGTAAAATATTTCCCTGATCTCCACACCGAGTTATTCATCTTGGAGCAGTTTGTGTGTGTTTAACAACTCCACAACATTAATAGATGATTCCTTTGCTCTAAACTGAAGATTCGTTTATTTTGGGGTTTTGCACATTTTGTTTCTGAATAATTGTTTCATTTGTAAATTCTTATTTCTGTGTTATGTAGAGAAATGACACTCTACATATTTGAAAACACAGACTTTGACCATCTGCATCCACTGAGGAAACACAGCACTACAAACACAAAAGTAGATTTGGTGGAAATTTCAAACAGGACTGCCTCATAGTGTGTGACTGTGTTGACTATAGCTAAGGACATTAATGCTAAGTCATGATTTTCTCAGGATGTTGCTGCTCGCTGACTTCAGCTTACAGCAAATTCCACTTCTGCTCACCCAGCATTTGTTTCATGTAAAGTACATTTATGCTTTTGATCTGTATTTAATGTTTTTAATTGAATGTCCCCCTCTTCTGTATGTGTGACTGGATGTGGATCAGTGGACCACATCCACAAATGGCAATTCTGTGAGGAACAGAGAAGGTCAGCCACCAGTCAGTCAGAAGTTTTTCTTTTTAACGAAAATCAATCAGTTGATTTCAACATGCCACAGACACTCCATCACACTAATGCAGGGACCCATAATGAGACATCAGTCCTCTGAGATCTGAGAGGAGACGGTTTGTATGAAGTAAACCATGAGAAACAAAGTTTATCTGGACATACTGACATACAAAAAGCTTAACAAACAACACAGAGCATATAATTAAAGTCCTTTTGTTGGCTCTGTTGGGCATTTATAAAGAGACCATGCCTGGTAAGATAACACAACATTTATGCAGCACTGGTCACACTGAAACACAACAGCTTCTCATTTGCTTTACCTCACTAGTTGCTGCTGAAAGTGTAATTTGAACTAGAAAGCGAAAATTTCAGAAGAAATTTTAAGTGTGCCTATGCTGCTAATCAGTGTAGTTTGCCATTCAAACGGCTACAGAGAGCAAAACTCAGCAGAGCAGCCATTCTCCGCCATGAACTATGGTAAAACCAAACACCGCTCACGCCTCACAGATGACAGCTTACAGTTTTGTGTAAAGATGAGGTGACTTCGTACAGCCCCGATTTGCAGACGCTGTGCACAGAGGTTCATGAGCAGAAGTCCCATTGTACCACGGCAGACCCAACAATGTTTGCATGAACACGCTTTGAAGCATTACGTTATGGACCACTTTTCACACATGGTTGGTGTACCCACACAGCCGGCTGTAGCTTTTCAACTCACAGCCTGACACACACCAAAAAAAAACAGCCGAGAGAGCACAGACTTTACGCCTGAGAGGCGTGATTGCAGATGCCGCTCAGGTGGGTCCACTTCCCCTGCAGCGGCACTGCACTCCACGCCCCGCCACACACATCAAACACGTAAAATAAACATTTATGCACTTTTGCATTCACTTTTTTTTTTTTTTTTTACACAGTGTTCTGAATGATTAACAATGGTCTACAGCCAATCTTGTGTTTTATTATACAAACTTTGGTTGTAAGATTCAGATAACTATTTAATAAAAGCTAAATATTTTATGAGAGTAAGAAAGAAAAGTATATCTTTGTGCCCCCCTTTCCCTGTTAATGCCCTACCTGGCCCCTGGCAAAAGCTTTGCTAGATCCACCCCTGCACAGTTACCAGCTGTTTGTGTCTTCTTCGTTCTACCTGAAGTAGGGGACAAACTGTGTTCCTTTTCAGCTCAATAGGTAATATTTTCTCTGAATGCCGGACAATTCCGTTTGTACGGAACAGTTGGCAACTCTACAACTAACCCTTATGAATAAAATAAAGTTCAACATCAGTAACTCAGCACGCACACAGTTATTTTAAGTTATTGTAACTGATTGTAAAAAGTCAGCACAACGAAAATAAACTACACCTAAACTGGGTTTATATCTGACCCAAATAGAGTGCAGTTCATAACTTCTTACCTGAAATTCAGTTAACCTGACGCTCTGACCGGCAGCCGCCTTGGGTCTGCTTCTCCTGCCTTCAATTTCCCTGATCCATGGCTGCCATCTGTTTGAGCTCCGCGTTAGCCACCACCAGTCGATCAGCGGCTGCCTCGCTGCCTCGTATGTGTCTTTTTCCCGCATGTCCTTTCTGTCATACACCGGTGGCTAGCTACCCTTTGTTGGAGCTCCGTGTTAGCCGCCACCACCAAACAACTCAGTTATTTTTCCACATCGACCAGCATCTGGACAACCACCTTTCACTGTTTATACCATTACTAAAATTAATAATTGAATCATCGGCCCATATAAACGAAAAACAAGTTCAGCTGAGACACAGACTCTTTGTGAGCGATCGGGGGCTGAAACGAGTGTGAGCCGCCTCACTGTAAGCCAAGCCCGGGTGCTTTTGAGCAAAGCAACGCTAGCTAGCTAGGTAGCTAGGTAGCCAGCTAGCAGCAACATGTAAGAGAACTGTTGCTAATATGGGATGTCTTGATAAAATGAGCAGATATTTGAAGTTTACACATCTACATTCTCGCCTGAAAATATCTTAAAAGTTTATTTTGTGACCTAGAAACACGAATAAGAGGAATATAAAAACAAGGTGGCAGCCGCCATTGTTACACTCGATAGAAGTGTGCTATGAATTGTGGGATATGGAGTTTTCCACGGAGCATACGCCCTTTCGCTTACCATAAGTATTCAATGGTTCGAGCAACCTTAAAACTTCCAATGGCTCCTGAAAGCAGCGACGCTGTGCGTGCAGTTGATATTGTCGTCATTACGGTAATCCAAATAAGGGTAGACAGGCCGTACCACTAGGCCTTTCACATGGTGAAAGTGACCTCATCCTCATAGGGAGCAAAAAGACAAACTGAACAATTTGGGGATTCACAGACTTTTATAATCCTTAAAAAATGAAGAAAAATTGTTCTGTTTCAACAAATATGAACCATCCTGACACACTGACACAAATGATCTGCTGTCTATAAGCAGGACAATTTTTTCATGAGCCTGGGTGAAGCTAATTTGCATGAGTTTAACCACCTGGTCAAAAACTGGCATGACTCTGTTATCACTGTAACTTTCGCCTGAATGTTTGCAGTTTCAGGTCCCACTGATCAGTTTTAAGTACAGTACACGTTTAACAATGTGTAAGCAGACTACTTTAACCTGCAATTTACTGCATGTTGTTAGGCTGCATGGTACAACCACAGTCTGCTAACCACCCGTGGTGATCGAAGGTTTTGAGGTCTTGTTCGAACTACTGATGAAGTTTTTTCAAAGCTTGTTAAGTTTCCCAACCACATTTCATCCCGATGGTCCAAGGCTTACAGCTTTATGCTCACAAACGTACTTCTGTAATTAATCAGTGACCAATTTTAAGTTACAGTGTGAGGAGCATTAATGAACATAAATCAGATTTAACATGATTACGTGTTTAGGTCAAGAGACACAGACCTTCATCTTTAAGAGGCTCTTCTTAAATGTCTAATCACGATGTTTGTGTTTGTCTGCAGCATCACTGCAGCAGAGAGGGTATAACACAAGGCCACAGTCATGTGGTATTCTGTCCTGCTATTAAGTGAATAAAATACTGAAAAAAACATCTAGACACTAAATACAGTCACTGTCCACTTCATTAGTTACACCTTGCCAGTACTGTTTTGGACCTTCTTTCACCTTCAGAACTGCCTTAATTCTTTGTGGCACAGATTCAACAAAGACCTGGAAACATTCCTCACAGTTTCATATTGATATGATAGCATCACACAGTTGCTTCAGGTTTGTCGGCTGTGCATCCATGTTGCAAATCTCCTGATCCACCACATGCCAAAGATAATCTGCTGGATTGACATCCGTTATAAGATACTGTGGTCATAAAACGATGGACATGGTCAGCAGGCAGCAGCACAGCTCAGAGAGCTTGTACCTCTAGAAAGGCCACCTGAAGTTTTCACCAGCGAGTTAGAAAAGAACAGAGGGTTCCTCAAACAGTGTTTCCTAGTGTTTCATCAACAAAGTAGAACTTATTCTTCAGACTGTGCAAAATTTGCTTTCATGGTTATCCTGCTGTGAGGGTGAGCTCTGAGATGGGCCGAAGCCATGCTGAAACCAAACCCAAATTTCATTGCAAAGTGTTTATGACAAAGAATTTAGCTGATGCTGCGGGCAATAGGCTGTTTACCCTTAACCAAAGTGAGAGGAGGTTTAGCTCTTTATCTCACACCTCATCGTCCTTATGACTGCTTCATTGACTCGCTTACTGGTCCTCCTTCACCTTCCAGTAATCAGTATAATTTTTAAACCCAAATGGGTCGTTTCGGTTATTTGAAAATAGCATTTTCAGCAAACGCACCAGGAGTCTTTCAGGCCCTAGTCAATGACATCCTTTGTGACTTCATCATCCACATTTTCTTTATTTCAACAATATTCTTAACTTCTCCCAGTTGTTTTATACCTGTCAAGTCCTTCTCAAATGTCTCCTAGAAAAAAACATCTCAATTTAAAAGGTGAGAAATGTGAATTTCATGTTGATTCAGTGTCATTCCTGGGCTTTATTGTTGAAAAAGGTCATTTAAAAGCACACTCAGTCAAAGTGGTTAAATGGCCAGTTCCCTCAAACAGGAAGCAGCTTCAACAATTGCTGTTTTGCTGACTTTTACTACCTTTTATGATTTCAGAAAAAGAGCTCTATTGTTATCAAATTCAAATTTTATTTGTCACACACACAACCATACACAGTATGACATGAGGTGAAATGCTTGTAGCTGTGCAATGCAATGCCCGACCATTAAATGACAGTGGTTTTACAGTATTTACAATTTACAGGTTATTACAAAATTTACAGATTTAACTTAGAAATTTACAGTAAAAATGTGCAAATAGCAGAAAGAGATTATAAATTCTAGGAAGTGTGCATGAAGAAAAACCAGAGTACATGTGGTGATGTGATGTGTGTGAGAGTCCAGTCTTATAGTGATGTGATGTGTGGGAGAGTCCAGTCCTACACCTGGTTCAGGGCCCGAATAGCCTGGGGGAAGAAGCTCCTCCTCATTCTCTCTGTTTTGGCCTTAACGGAGCGGAAGCGCTTCCCAGACCTCAACAGTGAGAAGAGTCCATTGTTGGGATGGGAGAGGTCCATCATAATCTTCATAGCTTTGGTCTTGCACCGCTTGGTGTAGATGGACAGCAGGTCAGGGAGCTCTGATTGAATGATGCGTTCGGCCGAGCGCACCACTCTTTGCAGATCTCGTCTGTCCTGCTTGGTGCTGTTCCCAAACCAGGCGCAGATGTTTCGCGTCAGGATAAGGCTTGTAATTCCTCGCCTTATATTTCCTCCTGTAGTGTCAGTACACTGATTAGGGCTTATACAGAGTCAGACTGATACACACGGTAGCTTGTTTACATTTCCACTTATTCTCTTTATTAACATAACACAGAAGTTACACACACACATAACTGGGCATAGTGCCCGCTACTGGCGATAGCTTGTATAGCACACCATATATTTTGGTTCATACATAACATCTACCATTGACCAATCTCACCTGTCCTAAGGTCTTTTTTCTCACTTCCTATCACTTCCTGTTCCAACACATGGTTGTGTTTTTGTGTAGCTTATCTGGAGAGCCAAAATAATTAAAAACTTATAGATAACTTCTTATTTCATAGTTTAATCTTCACTTGCTTCATCTGAAGCACACTCTCTTGTATTCACTTACTGTATTTTTAGGAATTTTCTAGCTTAGCCTAGCTAAGCCAGATAACACACACCAATGAGTTAAGCTACATGAATGTCTTAAAGCCATAAAGACCCGGATGACCTCTAATTCCTGCTTTTAAAACTGAGGCAATTGTAATCGGCCCTGAAAATCTTAGAAATATGGCATCTAACCAGATTCTTACTCTGGATGGCATTACCTTGGCCTCCAGTAACACCTTGGAGTCATTTTAGACCAGGATATGTCCTTCAATTCACATATTAAACAAATATGTAAGACTGCTTTCTTCCATTTGTGCAGTATCTCTAATATCTATTACTTCTAGGCTGCACTACTGTAATTCATTATTATCAGGATGTCCTAAAAACTCCCTGAAAAGCCTTCAGTTCATGCAAAATGCTGCAGCAAGAGTACTGACAGGGAGTAGAAAGAGAGAGCATATTTCTCCTATATTGACTTCTCTTCATTGGCTTAGAATCAAATTCAAAATCCTGCTCCTCACATACAAGGTCTTAAATAATCAGGCCCCATCTGATCTTAAAGACCTTGTAGTACCATATCACCCTATTAGAGCACTTCACTCTCACACTGCAGGCTTACTTGTTGTATTAAAAGAGAATTTAAAAGTAGAATGGGAGGGCGAGCCGTCGGTTTTCAGGGCCCTGTTCTAGTGAACCAGCTTCCTGTTTGGATTCAGGAGACAGACACTATCCCTACTTTTACGTAGAGATAGTGTCCCTGAGCCTGGTTCTGCTGGAGGTTTCTTTCCGTTAAAAAGGAGTTTTTCCTTCCCACTGTCGCCAAAGTGTTTGCTCACAGAGAGTCATGTGGTTATTGGGTTTTGTATGGTATTTTGCATGGTCTACCTTACAATACAAAGCGCCTTGAGACGACTGTTGTTGTGATTTGTTTTCTGTATAAATAAAAATGAAATTGAAATAATATAATAATATAGTTTAATAAGATTATAGTCACATGGAGACAAAGGGCACTATTAATTCCTTTAGTACGTTTTCATGATAATATAGTCATATTTTTAGTTTATGTGCAGAGAACAGAGACAGTTTGCTGAAGTACAGATGATGGTGTTGGGCCATCACCAGAACAGCTTCACTTCATTTGGCTGTGATTGGTCCAACTATCAGGAACTGTAATTATATGATGAAACACAATTCTTTCAAGCTGGCCTGAGACCTGACATCTGTGAAGACTATATCATATAAATAAATCCTTTTACGAGTCCACAAGAAACACCACAAATCACAGGGCAGTCTGTGATCTTTCAGGACAGAGACATCAACAACAGTGACAGGACCCTCAGCGTCTTTCTACTGAAGCTGTCAGGCCCTGCTCAAATTTGAGCCACAAGCCTTTGGATGAAACTTGATTCAGGTCTTGACCAAAGTACATTTATGGTCAGTTCATACTGTATATCTTCTATAATAAATCGACGGTTTACACAATACTCAAAGTTTCATTTCTCAGCTTCATTTCCCTCCCAGCACTTTATGAAAGGCAAAAGCAAAAACTGCTGATGAGTAACTTTGCATAAATATGTGGAGTATTGCAGCTTTTCATGCAGCATGATAAGGCTTCATAATGACACTGGTGACTATACAATGGTCACCATTCAGACAGAAAGGCAGTTGTTAGAGGGTGAATGGCAGGAACACTGTGTCTGCTGCCTCTTCTCTTGCCTCTGTGTATCAGTGAGTATTCAACAACAGTTTCTATATTTAACTGCTGGTTCTTACTGCATAATTCTGTCTGTATAATATGAAAATGATTCAATGCATCGAGTTATGCCAAACCTCACAGAAACTGTGCACGGTGGGTATTCTGAATTGCTGCTCGGCACATATATGCAGACCACAGTCAGAGCCTTACCCTCTGCAGCTTGAAGTCACACAGAGGTAACCCACTCGCTCTCTGTCAGCACGCAGTCGCAGACTCGTGAGTGAGGGTTTTTTTTCTTTTGTTTTGCTCTTCAACTCTTAAGAGCGCCATTAGCCACACAGAGGGCACAATATGTTCTGCATTGCTTCTCAAAGTTAGCATTGGTTAGTGATCATGAGCTGTTTTAGGTTTATAAATCATTGGTTTACACCATATTCCTCTGAATTAATGTCACAAATTGACAAACTGACAGTGAGATACAGTGAAGTGTGTAGAACATGTAATTCAAATCAGAGCACGAGCAGAACAAGAGCATGAAGCTGAGATCAAACTTCATTTGCTTCCATCTATAAGGTGCAGGTCACTGAGGTCTTCTGACAGAAACCTGCTGGTGGTTCCTCGTTCTAGGCTGAAAACTAAAAGAGGCTAAGTGTGTCTTCAAGGCTGTTGGCTGATAATCTGTGGAATGCACTAATATTACATTTGATCTCTTCTTTTGTGGGAGATCCGGACTTTGTATGCAGAGCACCGGCTGCCTTCATGGACCTCTGTGATCCTGAGTATGCAGATTGGATCAGGAAAACTATCAACCCATAAAAAGCTGTGAGGTGTGGATAACTGTAAACAAGCTGAAATAAATAATCTTTTAGAGTTTAGCTTTGGTTTCTTTTATTCTGTTTGATATAAGCAGTAGAGGATTTCAGAATTTCTGTGTTATTTACAAAAAGACGTTTTTTCAGCTGCACCCACACACAGTTTCTTTAGATAACTTCAACTGCAGAAAGTAAAAACTCAGCATTAAGTTTCAAATGCAGTTTTAAAGATAATGATAATATGGTGTCCCTGAAGAAAACACCTGTCAATAGAAAAAGCTGCAAAATCCTGCAAAATGTAACAGAAGTTGAATAAAACACAACGGAAATAGAAAAAAATGCAACAAGGCTGAAAAACTGAACAAACAAAAAACAAACACAAATTACAACAGAAATAATAACAACGATATTAAAAAAAATAATAGAAGTAGAAAAAAAACGTTCTCATCCTAAACCTTGGTGACAAAGTGGATTATGGTAAGGAAACACTCATTTAAGTGCTGTCATTACTCAAAGGTTCCTGATAATCATGCATGAAGTGATTTCTGGAGGGGAATGAAACTTAACTGAACTGCTCCCTGTGACATTTTGACCTGTCAAACGCAGGTGTAACTCCTGTTATTCATTGTTGTATTGCAGGTCTGCTGTGCACGACGTCTGTGAATCTGAGTAATTTGGTACAGATGAAGGAATAAGACTGCTCAGATGCTTTGGGTGTCACGTAATGATCCCTCAGGTTTGGGTGTCTTTGGTGCCCTTTGATTTCAATCTAACTGCACATTGAACAGAAATCCTGCCATGACAGAACACACTAATGCCTTTTCAAGGGAGAACCGATCCTAATCTGAGCTGTCAGCCCCAAGTTCTCTGCAGTCATCAAATCAAGCATAATCTGGTTTGAACAGGCTCCCTGCCTCACTGCAAAAGCCTTTTTACCAGCTGCTGTTTGACAAATTGCAAAGCCTCTGAAGAGACTTTAGAAAGGGGAAAAAGGATACGAAGAAAAAGCTGAACAAAAAGCTATCCATGCACTGTTTAACATTTCACTTGGAGTTTATTGACTGTATTCTATCTGTGGATTGCATTATAGTTTCTCTGAGAGCTTTGCTCCCTGAAGATTTTATGATCTGTGAACGCTGAGTCTCTCTTGTGGCTGTAAACCAGTCTGCTCAGCATGGCACTGCATGGCAGAGATTCTCTCCATTTTTTTGAATCACCTTTGCTCAGTTGTGCTCCTAACTGATCTCCTGAGTTTGGCTGTATTCCTGGACTTTGCCCTTTAGTTACTCTTCAGTCTCTTTGACACACAGGCTGCCAAATTTGAAATAACATTTTTAGTTTTGGAAAAAGAAGAGCGTGTCTAGCAAATTCTTGCACATCCTTGTTCTTAAATAGCACTTTTCTACTCAAGCACTCAAAGTACTTTATACACCTCATTCATACAAGCACTTTTCTGCACCTAAGTTCTTTCTATCTAACATTCATACTCTGATGGACTCATGAAAGAGCAGTTTGGGGTTCAGTATCGTGTCCAAGGATACTTTGAGATACAGACCAGATCAGGCAGCGATCGAACCTCCAACCTTCTGATCGGTACTAATTGGACGTTTGCTGCTGCACATGTAGCATCACAGCTTAGAAGATGGTGGTGTGGAAATGTGTTTCCCATTAACATTTGACTAAGAAACTCTTAGTCAAGGGTTAACATCACTAATGTCAGTATTTTCACTGACTCTAAAAAGACACTGATCTTCATTAGATTAGATCAACATTGTGCCTTAAACCTGAGCTGTACAGGAAAATAGATTTCTGATACACATGTACATAAACAAATAAAGAGAGATGTTTCCCACCTGCTGAGAAGACAACAAATGCATAACCTGATTACCACCATTAATCTCATATCCACTAATTTCTGGCACCTATAAGTGAGATTGATTTCACTGTCCTGCTGTCTTGGCCTTTAGGAGAACATAGTGAGACAGATGAAGCTTGCACCAGATGGTAGAAACACAATGATCGTGGTCTTAGACACAGCATCCACACTCTGTACATGATAGTGTGTGTGTAGAGCTGTTTGCAGGAACTTGATGAGGCTTTGCTTAAGTGGAAATCCACTGATGTTCAAGCCCCAGGGAAGTGGGCGGGGGCATAGGACCTCTGGGGCCCTCTTCCTGATGGAGCCCTACCTGACTCCTTTCACTGCTAAAGCAAGAATGGTGCCACAGCTCATTGAAACAATACTTCATTTCATCAGAATCATTAAATGATTCTGTTAAAAACAACCGCCCAGTGTATTTGCATGGCAAACATCGTGATTAGACATTCAAGAAGAGCCTCTTAAAGATGAAGGTCTGTGTCTCTTGACCTAAACACATAATCCAGTTAAATCTGATTTATGTTCATTAATGCCCCTCACACTGTAACTTAAAGTAATAAATCGGTCACTGATTAATTACAGAAGTATGTTTGTGAGCATAAAGATGTAAGCCTTGGACCATCAGGATAAAATGTGGTTGGGAAACTTAACAAGCTTTGATAAAACTTCATCAGTAGCTCAAGCAAGACCTCAAAACCTTCGATCACCACGGGTGGTTAGCAGACTGTGGTTGTACCATGCAGCCTAACAACATGCAGTAAATTGCAGGTTAAAGCAGTTTGCTTACACATTGTTAAACGAGGGAAGGGAACTAATGTGGCTGTCACATTACCCTTTTGTCCCATTTCATCCCAGAACTCGATTTAATTGCTGCTCACTTTCTACAATACTTAAAACTGATCAGTAGGACCTGAAACTGCAAACATTCAAACATTCAGGCCAAGAATCAGTTGGTGAACATATTAATCTACTACAATTAGCAAAAATGAATAAATAAACAGAAGAAAGTTAGAGTGATAACAGAGTCATGCAAGTTTTTGACCAGGAGGTTAAACTCATGCAAATTAGCTTCACCCAGGCTCATGAAAACACTGTCCTGCTTATAAACAGCAGATCATTTGTGTCAGTGTGTCAGGATGGTTTATATTTGAGCTTTTAGTTCACACAGAACAATTTTTATTAATTGTTTTTAGCGATTACGAAAGTCTGTGAATCCCCAAATTGTTCAGTTGTTCTTTTTGCTCCCCATGAGGTCACTTTCACCATGTGACAAAAACAACACCCCACTGTACACACTCGGGCCACCAGCAACTTTCTAAATCCTCAATAAAAAGCTGACAGGTTGCATTGATGTTCCAAATAACTTATTAAGAAAACAACTAAATACACAGAAAATGTTATGAAAATTGGTTTATTTTATATCTCATAGTTTTAAATGATGCAATAAAAATATGTATAAAACATCACAAACTGTAATATTTTACAAATGCTTACGTCCTGCTGATGCAATGGAGACATCTTCCAGTGACAGTCTTCATCTGTGTGTGTGTGAGGAGGATCCTAAACCCACCGACACAGAAGTGCATGTTCACAACTCCCTCTGTGCAGGCGGGGTCAGGACCCTCCTCACCCAGGGTGAGGAGGGGTGGTGCTGTGGCCAGTCAGGTATGAAGTGCTGAGAGTGGATCTTTGGTCCTCTGTGCAGCTCTGTCCACTCTCAGCTTCCCTGCAAAGCAATAACACAAGAAAGACGTCATTTTAACACAAAACAGCATTTTCATTGTTGGTAGCTGCAGTATGTTGTTAAAAAGCAATTTTAAACCCAACGTATACACATGAAAAATATAAATAAACCTAAACCTAAACCTACCTAAACCTACAGTGCTGCTGACATAGGATGATGATTTATACCAACTATTGGAAGAATTTCGCCTTCAATACAGTTTGTTGTCAATGTGAGGTGATAACTTACATAGTTGGAACACAGCACCACTCTCCCGTTTTTCACTTGGTCATCCATCCTTCTCATCGGGTTGGTCGGGGTAAGGCTGTCTTCTGGGTGGGGTGTTAGCTCCATCTTGGACGTAACTGGAAGTAATAACAACTAAAAAACTACCTTTCAGTCACAATGTAATATTAATATTAATGTCACATATCAAGAAAAAAACAATACATTTCACATGTCCGAGTCAGATGTTCTTATATCTGTAAAAACAAAAACACAAAGGCAAAGTTTAAAAACACGTTCTAACATAAACTAATCAGAGTCACTGTCATCAAGGGAAAGGTTAAAAGGCCTCTCCCAGAAACGTCTGACTCCAAAACTACCTGAGGATGTTGAAGGGGCATCAAACTGGTCACTTACCTTGCACCTCTTTGCACTTACCTCTTCGGTGCAGATGTCTTCTCTGCTTCTCTTTTCTGAGGAAGGAGCAGCAGAGAGATCAGCTGAGGAAGCAGATGACAGAGCAGCTGAGGAAGGAGCAGCAGAGGGAGCAGCTGAGGAAGGAGCAGCAGAGAGAGCAGCTGAGCAAGGAGCAGCAGAGGGAGTAGCAGAGGAAGGAGCAGCAGAGAGAGCAGCAGAGGAAGGAGCAGCAGAGGGAGCAGCAGAGAGAGCAGCAGAGAAAGGAGCAGGAGAGGGAGCAGCTGAGGAAGGAGCAGCAGAGGGACCAGCTGAGGAAGGAGCAGCAGAGGGAGCAGCTGAGGAAGGAGCAGCAGAGGGAGCAGCTGAGGGAGGAGCAGCTGGCGGATCACCAACTGGGGCAACAACTCGAGGGAAGAGTGGGGCGTTGGCCTGGCCGAAAGGCGGCATGGCGATGGGGGCAGCACCTGGAGCAATAGGATGTTGCCAATCGTGCCAAAACGGCTCTGGAGGGTGCTCCCGGATGAGAGGGGAATCATCTCTCTCATCCATGGTGTCATACCCCGAGTCATCGCTAAGCCAATCCCCCCACTCTTCTGAGTCGTTCCAGTCAGATGAATTGTCAGTCTGTTCACTCACCTCGTCATCGTCTACAGGTAGGTAGGGGGGGTACTCACCTTGCTGTTCACCGTCATCAGCATCTGGTGCTTCATGAGAAGAGGGTGAGGGTGAGAGAGGGATAAAATACTCACCATACTCACCTTGCTGTTCACCGTCATCAGCATCTGGTGCTTCTTGAGAAGAAGGTGAGGGTGAGAGAGGGAAAAAATACTCACCATACTCACCTTGGCTGATACGCTGGGTATCAGTGTCCTGTTCTTCATCAGAAGAGGGGGAGGATGAGATAAGAATATACTCACCATACTCACCTTCGCTGATACGCTGGGTATCAGTGTCCTGAGCTTCACCAGAAGAGGTGGTGCTCTGGAGACTGTCATCCAGGATCCTGATGACTTCAGGAAGGCCTTCTTCTGCAGGGCGTTCAACCACATAGTCAAGACGCCCTGTGAGGAAACAGTTTTTAAAATAACATTAGGAATGTAATAGACACCCAGTGTTAAAGCAACAGACCTACATCTGTTAGTTTGAGCAGAGGATGAGAGAAAAGCATTTTATGTCAGACTGAATGACACTTCTACTTGTTCAATCTTTAAGTGAAGTTTTTTAATAGAAGACCACCAAACCTCCACCAAGGCAGCTCACTCTGTGTACTTTTAAGGTGACACTATATTGACACTATATATGACACTGTATTTTGTGTACATTCAATTTGTTTTATTTGTTCTTTGTAAGCCTTTATGCAAACACTATGTTGGAATAGGTAATGGATAATAGGTATTGATTTGTAAATAGCCGGACATGAGTAACTTATTATATAAATATACTACAGTAAATTTATAACTAACCATGCAGCTCATTCTCCTGTTTTATTTACAATTCACGATGTCACACATTTTGAAAAAAGCTCATAAGTTAAATATGTGGATGCAAACCATAATGTAACATTTAGACCACATGTACCAATCGCATGTCCTAAATATAAAATTTTTTTTTAAAATAAAAACACAACCTCCTTGGCAAGAGTAAAAATTGCACACACAAAGCTCTGCAGGTATGTCTGAAAATGATGGTCAAGTGAAAAACAAACAAACAAACAAACAAACAAACAAACAGAAACTCTTAACGCAGAATCCACATTTTTAGAAATGTGCACAAGGACTGTATCTGCCATAAGGACAGATACATCTAATCTGTGGTAAACATGCTATCCCTGTGTAAATATCCCTGTGTACAATATCTCTCTCTGCTATCCAATAAGGTTAAAAGCATTACTGTAACAGAAGATAGGTCTTAATGCCATTATTACTACTGTTTTCATATTCTTTTGATATTATTTTATTTGTATTTTTTTTATCTTTGTGTTTTGCAGCAGAGAAAAAATATAGTTTATGTCAATAAAGCCTTTGATCCGGAGAAGAAAAGGATGTTAGGAGGCGACCTGGATCTGTTTACACCTGCGTGTTCTGACGCCATGACATCTTGAAGATGCCGTTACCACGGAAACTGATTTTTGGTTATTTTACAAATTTTAGTCCATTAAGCTATTTTTAACCATTTCATTTTAAAGAAAAGTGTCAAATTTGAAGCCTTCAAATCAAAGTAACACCTTTTTTTCATATTCATACACCAGTCGTTAATAATTTCTACACCTCTCCCGGAAAATTTAAAGCTTACAAACAATTTACGGGAAACAATCTTGGAATACACATATTTGATCACGTTAAAACTTGATATTCACACTGGAACTTGTTAAATTATTACAGTAATTTACATTTAAAGAAATTTTCAAACGTACCTGCAGCGAAGTCCAGGTGACAGTCGGGGAGTCCGGGTCCACGGCGAGCCATCTTCAAACTTGAAAAACAAAAACAAGTACAAACAATCCACAGATGAAGTACTTGTTGTGCTTTCAAGTTAAATCCGCTTTCAGTAAAGTGTTTTCCAAAACTTAGCTTTCCACAGGCTGAGGTTGGAGCAGGTCGAAACAAGTCCACGAGCAAGTGTAAACAGACGTTTGGAACCTTGTGCAGCATTTATATACCCTCGGCGGCCATGGTTACGGTTGTCAACACATGTGCACATGATATAACTATATGAATGGAGCTCATGGCAGTGTAATTTACAGTTAATTAATGGTCATTTACAGTCAGGGGTGGAAGTAATGAATTACAAATACTCACGTTACTGTAATTAAGTAGATTTTTTGGGTACTTGTACTTTTATGAGTAATTTTTCAAGTGTGTAATTTTACTCATACTTGAGTACAACTTACACCATGTAATCTACTTCGCTACTTATAAAATCAAAAGTCGCTACTGAGTACGCCCACAATTTGAATTAATATTCAAACCTTTCGTCTGCATTTTTGCAGCCAATAAGGCCGTGCAATCGCAACCGTGCTGTTGAGTATTGCAGCATCACAGCGATCAACTCGAAGGAAAATGACAACGGAGTCAAAAATGTCCTTAATATTTTGGGAACTTTATTCCACATCAACACGCGGCAAAACTTTCCTCATGGGTGCCATTTTCGTTGTGGTGTACTTTTTTCTTCTTAGGGGCGTGATGACGCAGCATCCGTGATCTTACAATGAAACAGTGCCTCCTTGTGGTGACAACTAAAATACTGTCTCTGTTAAACCACAGTAACCATAATCCAGTTAAACACTGTACAACATGAGTACACACAATGAATATCTTAACACGTGCCAATTTAAGACGTAAGCAAAGAATAAACTCCGCTGCAGCAGCAGGCACAGGTGTCTAGAGGTGCTAAATGGTGGAGTACAAACTACTTTATAGACGGAAGATTTCGAGACAAAGAAGCCAAAATGGAGACAGAGGACAACACTGTCAACCATGAAAACGACGTAGAAAAGACGGAGGACGCGTGCCCGTGGCCATACCTGGAGGAATTTTTCATGTACAGAGGGAGAAAAGGAGACAGCGTCCAGATGCAGTGCAAACTTTGTTTGACCTCTACAGTCATTTCAGCTTACAAGACTTCAGCGTCTAAACTTAAAAAAACACATTGAGGTAAGAGGTTTTACAACTATACGTGTACAATATTGCCTTCTTATTTTTCATGTGTGTTAAGGTTATTAGTTTGGCTAAGATATTGTCACCGCCATTGGTTAGCCTGATAGTAAAATAAGACGGAGCTAGCTAATGTGCGTGTGTGCATGCATAATTGAGCTACAATTCATAGGAATGTTTTAGCTTATTATTTGGATAACCACCGTCATTACAATAAATTAAATTTGTAGTCATTTAAAACTCACAGGCCTACAATCAGCTGGCCTATAAAAAAAAAACAAAAACTTGAACACAGTGCTGAGCTGCATCTCAAATTAATCTTCCAGCTCTCAGCTGACATGTACCAGAGCCCGATTGATGGATCAGTTGATCAGTATCATTGGCCTGATATAGGTCTATCATAGTGACATGGCTCTTAATCAGTAGAGTTATATGTTTCCCAATATGATATATTTTTTTTAAAGAACATAATGTGGATTGTTTTTATTTGTTAGCTGTATGGGCAGCATTTTTGTGTATGTGATCCCTTTTCTTAAATTAGATTTGCTATATACACATATTTTGCTCTCTTAGTATTTTTAGGACCTGACTAATACTGAAAACTTTAGGGTGATACTGATAAAAAGGAGTTAAAAATTTAGATACTGATACATTGGTCGATACTCTTTTTACAGATAGTATACAGATTACAGAACTTAGAATGTATACAGAAATTCATGTTTTTTGCAATGATCGTTCAAAATTGGTTTACATTTGTAAATAAATACAGCAATATATCTGCAAGATTTGATCAAATTCACCACTCTTTTATACTATGCTAAACAATCAAAGATTAGCTCATGTCTAGTTGAATGATGTTTTAAAAATGTGTTTTCCTTTAGTGTTAATCACAGTGATGTTATGAAGTAATGTATGAACCTGACGTATGATAATATTTATCTCTACAGAGGAAACATCCATCGAAGATTGAGCAGTACAATATCACTGTGGCATCAACATCTCGTCAGCGAAAGACCACTGCCACACCAAACAAGCTCTCAGCAAATACACAAGCCAAGTTACCAGACCTGATGTTGAGAGCTGCAAACAAACATGTTCCACAAGCAACTGTTGACAAGCTTGTCATCAATTTCATATGTGAGGGTCTACAGCCATTTGCAGTGGTAGAACAGCCATCTTTCAAAGAATTGGTTACCACATTACAACCTCAAGCCAAAGTCATCTCCAGACCCACTGTCTGTGCCAGAATCTGTGAAGCTGCTGATCACATGAAGATGACTTTGGTTGCAGCATTGGATAAAGTCAGATTTGTTGCTACCACTACTGATTGTTGGTCAGCTCATCAGAAAAGTTACCTTGGAGTCACATGCCATTGGATAGAGGAAGAGTCCCTGGAAAGAAGATCTGCAGCACCAGTATGCAAAAGATTGAGAGGGTCTCACACATTTGACATGCTTGCTGGTGTGCTTGATGATATCCATTGCCAATACAAGATTAGAGGCAGAGTTGTAAGAACCACAACTGATAGTGGATCCAACTTTGTCAAGGCCTTCCACATGTTTGGGGCACAAAATGATGCAGATGAAGCTGAAGATGAAGCAGACCCAGAAACTATTGACCTGACTGACCATATTGACTACCATGAGGCAAGTGCAATTCTTGATGAAGACTCTGGTTTGGAGTATCAACTCCCGCCTCATCAGCGATGTGCATGTCACCTGCTAAACCTTGTGGCAACATCTGATGCTGCCCTAGCAGAGAGCATGAATGAAACCTACAAGAGGCTCTCCCGTGCAACCTTTGCAAAATGCCAGGCCATTTGGAACAAAACTGGCCGGTCTCATTTGGCTAATGAAGTGGTAGAGGACAAGTGTGAACTACAGATCATTCGTCCCAATGCAACACAATGGAATTCAACCTACCTTGTCATTGAAAGGATAATACGCATCATTGATGAGAAGGGGGAAAATGCCATCAGGAGCATTTGTGAGGAGTTCAAGGTGAAAATGTGAGTAAAATTGGACACCTACCAATATGGTTGCAAATTTTGTGAATTTTCCTTAATGGATGGTTAAAAACGTGAGCAGACTCTTAATATTAAATCAGAAGATCCCTATTATAGTCATGGTGGGTTTTGTTGTTGTGTCTTACAGGTTGAGTCCTGCAGAAGTTGCATTCCTTAGGGAGTACTGTACCACCATGAAGCCACTGGTGAAAGCTTCAAGAGCAGGTCAGTATGCCGTGGACTTTTACACCACCATGTTAGGGATGGAGGAAAGTAATAAAGCTTGAGTGGAGAAGCTGCTGCAGGGGCTTCCTCAGCTGAGCTCTGAGGACAGAGCTGTCCTGGATGCTAACTTTTCTTTGGAGGAGATTAGTGCTGCTGCTGGTCAGCTGGCTCCTGCACAGGGTGGGCTGCCTGCAGACTTCTGTAAAAGACTGTTACTGGCATCGAGTCATCACGTGGGGCTCTCTCTTCTCCCTAAAAAACAGAGATTTGTCTCTGCTTAGAAATGGAGACGTGGCTCTGTTATGCACAGATTACTAACTTCCTTCAAAAGTACTGGCCACCAGGCTGAAACACTTTGTGAAATGAATCACTCACAGAGATCAGTCGTACTGTGTACCACACAGCTCTAATGTGAACAAGAGTTTTCTCATGAGAGACTTGGTAGTTATTTGTAAATTGTACAGTTTGATGTTGGAATAATTTCTTTAGATTAAGAGAAAGTGTTTGATAGGATTGACAATCTTTTTTGTTTTTCCATTATGAGAAGTTTTGCTTTTTGGAGGTGGATTTTTGTCACTTTTGGGGCTGTTGTATCAGGCGGCTTTCTGTTTTGTAAAAGTGGATGATGGGCTGAGCTGCCCAGTATAAGTTTGGAGAGGATCTAACTGGAATGTCCTGTTTCTGGAATATATATTTATATTGGTATATTTGTTAGAAATTTAATCTTTGTTGAATGTTTTAAGAGATAAATAAGCAAAGTTATCTAGATTTATGTTGCCAGGTTTATGTCGGAGGCCTCTGCTGGTGTTGTCATTGTTTTTCTGTTTTCATTACAGATCAGAGTGATGTGGACTTTCTCAAAAGATGTTTAGATTTGTATGAGAACCTTCAGCAAAGGTGAGCTGGTGAAAAAAATACGGTGTAACAGGTTTGTTGGTGGTCATATAGAGACTTTTTTTTTTAGGAAAAGGAGTCTTGGAGGTTGCCATGGAGACGGTCTGTGTCAGACTGTCTAAACCAAAAATGGATGCTGTACATACACTGATAAATGTCATTTCAGGAGTGGCCAGATTAAAATCCAGAGAAAACTATGCTGGAGGTGAAAGGTCAAACATTGGTCATCATGTTGAGATTTTTTTAATACCACAGACTGACAAAGAAAACTGAAATTTGTGAATTTTAAAGGTGTGCAAGATGTGCTGTGTTCAGTCGCAGGGCCTTGCCTTTTTATTTCATTTGTCTTTGGTTTTGAGTTTTTATTTGTGCTCTTGTAATTATTTTGTGATAAAACTTTTTCTATTTTGAGATCAAGATTCAAGTGGAAATCTTTGTGTGTCTGTCTCTCTCCCTTGGTTTCTGTAGAGGTACAGTGTGGGGGCGCCTGGATAAATGTTAAACAGAAGCTAGATGTAGTGTTCCTCCACTGTCCGTTAAGGATATGAGGAAAAGAAATGGTCGAGAACAAAGTGTATGGTGTATTTATAAAAGAAAATGGCTTTTAAATTGTATACCAAAACGACCACCAGAAAGTCAACTACAACTTGCTACATAATCATCATGACTGTTGTGTCAGTTTAACAGTTTATGGGTTGACTTCTTTCGGTTCTTTCACTGTTTACATCATGAAGGAAAAAGAAGGCAACAGGCTGAGAAATGAAGCTGTTGTGTGTCTTTGTGGCCACACGGGGGCAGTGCTGCATAAATAGTAGAATCTCTTCCTGGACACTTTTTCTGGACCTCTTTTTAAATGACTAATAAAGACAACAAAATTAATTACATCAGGATCTGATATGGTTTTGTTTTTTTGTTGAGCTTTATATATTTCAGAATGCCTAGAGTTTGTTTGTTTCCCATGTTTTGTGATACAGAACATCTCCTCTCAGACGGCTGTTGTCTCATAATGGGTCATTACCTGGTCTGATGGGGTGTTTGTTCCATTTATAAATCAAGTGATTGATTTGTGAAATGAGAGATGGCCTCTGACCTGCTGACTGGTGTCTGATCTTCTCTGCTCCCCTCAAATGTGACAACTACTCAGCTAATGTGATGGTGGACAGGAAGTCACTAAACCTGGGACTCTGGAAACACAGTAGATCGTTTCAGGAGATAAATATGAAATGATCGATTTGGCGATTATACTAATATAGTAAGAAAAGAATGTATGAAAAAAAGATTTTTTATTTATACACTTAAGCAACGACCAGAGTCTTAGAATTGCGCTTTCACCAGGTTTTACTTGACTGAACAACAGAACTTCTCTGTCTCCTTTATAAGGGGTCACATCCTGAGTTACACAATGAGTCTTTCAAATGTGTGCGATAACTCACTGCATGTGTAGTCGTGCTGAGACCGCGTGGTCTTATTTTTATTACCCCTTGATTCAGCTGTGACCTGCTTATCAAGTCTTTTTTACAAGTACATCATAATTATCTGCTCTCATGCAGACATAAGTTGAGCAATGGTTTAACACAATTTCCCATCAAAACCATGAAGGTTTAGCTTTAAGCTTATTTGTCCAAACAACAAAGGATAAACTGCCAGCACCTGGATTGAAACAGAACATAGTAGTGTTGGATGTAAGTAAAGGAAATACAAGCATAACTGTGACTATGGAACAAATCTCCTTCAATGTTAAACCTTGATGTTAACCTGATTGTGTTTATTAGAAAAATCAGCCAATACAGTGTCTGTGATTGCTTCACATAGTTAGTTAACTCTGGTTGTCTGTGGGTTTGTGTCAAATTTGGAGCGAACAAAAGCATGAAAACTGTGGAAGATGCAGACTGTGAAAGTTTAGTTTATTTCATGAATACAAATTATTTTTTACAGTCGCTAGAACAAAGTAGCGTACATTCATGATAAAGTAAATACCACAACACAACATGGACAGTAAGAAGTAAACTGAATTGTCTTAGAACTTATTATATTCTTTAAGCTTAAAAGCAACACCCAGTATTAGACTGTTTGTGTTTTAAGCCTTTTATTCAAAACTAGTATGTGTCAACACTTCTTTCTCCCAGCAGCATTATTGAAGTGACACTTTAACGACACTTTACCTGCTGATGCTTCACATCACAATCTTTATGAGGAAAAAGCTCAGATGTCTGTGCTGTCACTTGTTATGAAAATGGACAGAACCTGGGCTCAGGCTTCCTCTTCTTCTTTCCTTCCTCTTTAATAATAACCATAGATCAGTAAAATAGCCATATTTTTAAACAAATGATTGTGATGAAGAGAATTTTTTTTCCAGTGTGCATGAACTCAAAATCTTTTAAGTTCAAATCTTTTATGTTTACCAACAACTGGGGAAATCCAAACTTGATGTACCAGGTCAACTCAGCGAGCTCCTGTCTTGACCTCCCCTCTGCTGAGCGTGCGCGCACACACACACACACACACACACACACAGAGTATCATCATAAATGCCATGATATCTTTCTTGTTCAAATAGTTTATTCACTTAACAAAGAGGTAGCTTGGAAACTCAGTAAGAAGCAGGAAAAATAGTTTAAGGACACTTTCTCAAAGAGGATTTCATCATCTTTCTGTACATAATACAGGCTAAATAAAAGAAGAGATACATCAGAAACAAATCAGTAGATCCAGAAATTATAGAGGCAAACTCTTTTCAGCTGTAGAGGTAGAGGTACACTTCATGTACTCATCAGTGTACAGTTCAAATGCCTGTGTTAGGGTGCATTGTTTCAGTTTCATTAAGTCTTCTTGCAGTTACATGATAATTATTATGCTGGACAAGAGTGATAAAAGCTATAGTGTCTTTGACACATGCTGACTGCATTCTTCTTATAACCAGAACAGGAAGTGAGATCAGAGGAGAACAAGAGTGAGCAGTTTGGTGAAAGGAACAGGAAGGATGAAGAAGAGGTGAACATCCACACAGTTTAAAAGGAGACATCATGGCACAATAAGAGCACAAGCTCTAAGATGAAGACTGGTAATGATTAAAAACTGCACTAAGTAGTATCATTCTGTGACTTCAAACTTTAGGTAGTGCATAACATTTACCACTTTATATTAATTTTACTATACGTTTAAATAAATAAAAACAAATAACTTTAAAAGGTGCTGTTATTGAGTGAAAATTCAAAAGATTTCAGGGCTGTTGTAAGCCCTGTATGCTTCAAGATCCAAGTAACGCCCTCACCAGCAGCAGCAAACTGATATGGACCAGTTTATGCCTTTTATTCGGTTGTAAACTCTGATATACTTTTATAATTAACCTTTGGGTGACTGCACAAAGACTGAGAGGGGTTGACAGAGAGGGAGAAAGATGGAGGAACACAGCACATATACAGTGGCTTGCAAAAGTATTCGGCCCCCTTGAACTTTCCCACATTTTGTCACATTACAGCCACAAACATGAATCAATTTTATTATTGCACGTGAAAGACCAACACAAAGTGGTGCACACGTGAGAAGTGGAACGAAAATCATACATGATTCCAAACATTTTTTACAAATAAATAACTGCAAAGTGGGGTGTGCGTAATTATTCAGCCCCCTTTGGTCTGAGTGCAGTCAGTTGCCCATAGACATTGCCTGATGAGTGCTAATGACTAAACAGAGTGCACCTGTGTGTAATCTAATGTCAGTACAAATACAGCTGCTCTGCGACGGCCTCAGAGGTTGTCATCTGTAAAATAACAAGTAAAGATGTCAGATATTTGTAGTGAAGTTAAATGTGCCAATTTCCACTTAGAAGCAGTGGAGAAGAAGCCACAAATGTGATGGAAAGACCAAATAAAATACAATAAAGTACAAATTCCTCACATTTGTACTTAAATGCTGTACTGTAGTAATTGTACTTAATATCATCTGGAAAAAATGACCCAACAACCTCAATGCAAACATCACAGTTTCTGAACAACTGAATGATCTACTTGACGCCTGAAACTACATTGAAAACACACATGACATATTTATATTTTAACAATCGAAAGTTCACATGTAGAAACAATTCACACCGAAGCAGCTTCTTGCATTGAGGACTGTTTATTTTGAATGTTATTTTAATTTTATTATTTTCCATTACTCCGTGTAATGACTTGATTTATCCAACCAATGTAAGAGCAGACCTTCAGAGAAGTAGCAGGTCCGGTACTGGCATGTTCATAACCACCAACAAGCACACCATGAATCTTGTTGTTTTTGGCCATCACTCCACCACCAGAATCACCCTGAGAGAGAAAACATAAATTATGTTTGTTCCAAAACATCTGATAATGATACAGATAAAATGTTGGCAGCATGGCAACTCACCTGACATGTGTCCACTCGAGGTTCTTTGTAACACATCGTGTTTCCATTTGGCCATAAGAATGCTGAATTACATGGATGGAGGTTAAGCTCACACTCAACAACATGCATCTTTGCACACTGGAGATGAGGCGGTGTACCAGGGACTAGAGAAAAAAATGTAAAAAACAAAAGCTACTGCGTGTTTCATGCAAGGAAATCAGACATGAAACATGCTTTGCCTCATTTCTGGAACAAAATGTGTTCTTTAAAAGAAGCTGAGCAGCATTTAAAAAGGAGGGAAATTGACAGTATATCCACAAAAAAAAAGAAATAAATACTTTATGTCATCACAGTTTTCAAATAAAATGAAAATGTAACTATAACAGGCACACAAGAAAAATTAAAATATTATATAAACTAGAAAATTGTGAAGTAATCAAAACAATACTGGTCTTACGTTTGTGGTAGGTTGCATTGACTGTATAACCACCAAAGCCTGCAATCTGAATGACACGCAGCCTACAAATAAAAAAAAAAAAAAATAGTACATATCCATGTTTTGTGAGCACAAAATAAATCATCTGAATGGAGTCTGCAGGCTGGGTATTTCCAGTTCACTCTAAGTCAGCTAATCTAACTTTGCAGATTCAAACATTTTATTAAAACATTACATTTCCTTCCATTTCCTCATGCTCGTGTTTTATTGTCAGTTATTATAGATCATGGATGTACCTCCTAAGCAGGTACCTAAAATCAAAACCAGAACCCTTTGCTCAATATTCAAGTCTTAGTTACATTATTGTTAATAAAGAAGCTCTGCAGTCACTAATGGGGGTTTGTAACTTCAAAAGCATGATGTCATTTTTTTCATAGACTACAGATGTTGCTACATTTTTTTGCTCTTCCTGGATGTTTAAAAAACCAACCAACTAAACAAGAAAAATACATATTATGTCAACATATTAAGGACTTCCAGAATTCAAACTTTACACTTAAAAAGTTACTCAAAACTCACTTTTTGCAACGTGTACATTTAGGTAAGTCAACAGGCTTAATCTTATTCTCTGGTGGGTCGATTTTCAGAAGCATGATGTCATGTTTTCCTGTTTGGTCCTCAAAGATTTTGTGATCAGTAATTGTCACCATTCTTCCTGGACCTGGATGAATTCCTACATATGCAGACATAGTCCTAAACAATGGAAATGGTAAAAGAACAAAATACCAGTAATGATTTTTGTCTCTGGACTGTTTTTTTAAAATATGTGAAACAGTCATTTCTCACCATCCAGGTTGATCTTTCCAGCAGTGAGCTGCAGTTAGAACCCACTCGCTGTGGATCAGAGAGCCGCCACAAAGAGAATCATGTGTTTCATTAGTTGCAGTTATTTTTACGTGATACAGACGATCATTTTTCTCACAGCTATGGTCGTGAAAGATTCTCTTGTGCAAATCCACCTCTGTGCACACTGTGAAACCTGAGAGAAGAGGCTTACCACCTGAACAACATATTGTCTTAGCCAGGAGCCAGTTATTATGGTTGTAACCAGCAACATGGCTAGAAAAATGTACTAATAAAATTCAGACATTCTGAAAAATTTACAAAAACCTTGAGGCTGTTTTCCTGCCTTAGTGAACAAAGATATGAAATGCTATTTGATTCTGAGTAAGCGCAAAATGAAGTTCATTGTTCTGTGACATACAGCTGTCTTACAGCCTTAAAACTTTTTGTGTGGGCCTCTTTTAGTGGTCACTTATTGCACTCTTAGTTGTTAATACTCAATATTCAGTTTTTCCCCATGCAGGTTAATCAGTCATGTTTGCATGGTTGTAAAATAAAAATATTCATTGTTAATTACTGAAAATCAATAAGTACATAACCTAAGAAGTTGTTTCACATCCTCCTGGATCATATCTTGATATTGTTACCTTTTTAATAATAGCACAACTTTAATCAATTGAATTCTTTCACCTCAGGTGTCTATTTCCAAATCCACTCTAAGCTTCTTCAGAGCGGTTGGTGATGTGTCCAGGTGGCAAAGACCTTAAGGTCGGATTTGTGATATTTGGCTGTATAAATTAAAATATGCATACTATGTGATGTGATTGCAGAGAGATTCAGATGGTGCAAGAGGAGATTTAATGGTTCATTACCTGGACACAATTTAAACGACCATTTATCACAACTAGCTTGTAGCAGTATTTCTCTCTTTCTCTTTCTTTCCCACACATGCATGAGCGTGCAGTGGCGTGTGAGCACCTACAGAGTTAGTTTTTCGAATATATTTCAAATATGGACCCAAATTCAGAACTCAGGAGACAAAGGATGAACTCAAAGATCAGCTTCAATGCAGTAGCAAAAAATACAAAAACACAGTGGCAGGGCAGCAGGAGGGAAACTGGATACTAGCAAAACCAGGGAAACACTGAGGAAGGAAACAATACAGAGAGGGAGGACACAGCAACCAATTAAGACAAACTGAGGGAGTAAATACACAAGGAGCTCAGGACAAACAGGAGACACCTGGGAGGACAGCTGAACCTAAATAAGAAAACAGACAAGCGACGTAAAACAAAATAAAAACCACAAGAGACAACAGACTAACACAATAAGTAACTTGGTGTGCAAGAACAGAAACACAGACGTGACACAGAACGCAGGACAATGGAGGAAAATAAACTCACTGAACTATTTTTAATTACAAATTACAAAAGGAGATAGTCTGAGAAATAAGCTCAAAGCTACAAAATTCAAAGTAACCAGAACAAACTAAGCATAAAGATGAAAGGTGAAAATTTAAATCACAAATAAACTAAGAAACAAATTGAAACTATTTAATAATAACAGTAGTATCTTGGGCTACGTCCACACGTACCCGGGTATTTTTGAAAACGCAGATTTTTCTATGCGTTTGCACCTTTCGTCCACACGTAAACGGCGTTTTCGGTAACTGAAAACGGAGATTTTTAAAAACTCCAGCCAGGGTGGATATTTTTGAAAACTCAGTTTTTGCGTTTACGTGTGGACGAGAAAAACGGAGAAAACGCAGCGTCAAAGGTGTGCGCATTTTTTAACGCCACACTGTGCGCCAGGTTATTGTTTCGGTGAAATGAATTTCTAGAATGGCGGACTTACACAAAATACCATTACTGTTAATTTTACTCTCTGCAGTGTTTAAATGCTTACACAGTTACTGTCCCTCCACACATAGGACTCAGTTCTGCTTCTATGCGCCATCTTTGTTTACTCTTTCCCACCCAGGCTGACTTCTGATTGGCCAACATTTCTACACGGATAGGAATATAGCGCCATCTGCTGCTTTGGCATGTTCCTAGCAGCGTTTTCCTTCGTTTTTGTGGACAGGATTTTTTTAAAAAACGAAAAATCTCCATTTTCAAAAGTACCCGTGTACGTGTGGACGTAGCCTTGTTTTGTGTTTCTAGCTTCTAGGGATTCTAGAAATGGAAAAATGTACTTGATGGAAGGGAAGAGCAGTCATGCTGTCCAAATGTAAAGTAAAACATGAGTTGAATCTATCAATTTACACACTTTTCTTATTTGCCTTTCCATCATACTGTGTCATAATGTGCTATTTCTTCTCTGCTGTGCTGAATTTCACAATAGAAGACGACCATTTGGCAGCCACTGTGCAGAGCTGTGGCCCAACTCCAAATGTAACCAGAGCTCTTATCCATCCATTTAGTGGGTTTATCAGCAGTGATCAGTCCCATAGATATGGGCTAGTAGGGCCTTCTACACCTGCTAGTCAGTTCAGAAGGTTGTTATCATCCATTCAGATGGAGGATCACTAACAGGAGGATGGAAAGACTCCAGAATCCATTCTCACTGATCTCCGGTGGATACGGCAGTGTTTACAAGTGAGATGATTTAAATGGACAGCATTTATAGAGTGACTATAAAAAGTCAGCGAGTGTCAGTAATCACTCAGTCAGTGTTGGGAAAGTTACCTTTAAAATGTATTCCACTACAAATGACAGAATACATGCCCCAAACTGTAGTTTGTAACGTATTCCATTAAGTTACTCATTGTGAGTAACGTATTCTGAATACTTTCAATTACTTAATATATTAAAAGTCTAAAGAGCTCGGAAAGAAAAGCGTCTGGACTTCTTTAAGCTGCTTGAAAACGTTTCACCTCTCATCCGAGAACATCTTCAAGCAACTTAAAGAAGTCCAGACGCTTTTCTTTCCGAGCTCTTTAGACTACGATGACCTGATGACTGAGAACCTTCACAGACTTAATATATTGTCATGCTTTTTACAACTACATGAATGTAGCGATCACATCCTGCAAATTCTTGTTTGTTTTTCTCTACTAATTGGCTGTTAAGCCCAAATCTCCCTGAATATTTACTGTAGAGGAGCAAAGACTTATGTTAACATAAGTTAACATAAGATGTTAAGATAAGATTTGATGTTAGCTTGGTGGTGAGTAGCCTTCAGTAATAATAAAAATATCACACAGCAGTAGTACATCCTAGATACTGACGGTAGTTTCAGTAGGCTAACGTTAGTTTTTAAAAACAAACTTACTTCCAGATGTTTCTTTAGGTTGGAGGTGGAGTCTTTGATGCTGAGAGCAGCTTGGTTGCTAGGAAACAGAGTTTGCGTTGCAGGGTCAGATTTCATCCTTTTCTTCTTTAAATGTGAAGTGGTGTTGGAATTTCCAAGTAAGAAATGCATTCCTGCCCTGCTGCTGGCTCTGTTGTGCTGGCTCCGGGTCCATTGTGTAACTGACGCCATCAACATCAACAGTACATTCGAGCCTCTTATTACGTGTTTTATTTGGGTTTCCGGCAATGCGTTTAATTACCAAAATTAGAGATGGGATATCCTAACATATGAAACAGAAAATGACTGCTGTGTAATCCATTTATTTCAGTAACTGTATCCTAATTATCACCTATTTAAACGGTAACTGTGACGAAGTGGTTACTCATATTTTGTATTTTACATACGTAACACCTGTACATGTATTACTCCCCAACACTGCACTCAATAATGTTAATGTGGTTGTGTTGAGTAATACTGCGAGTGCTGATATAAGAGCTTTGAGCTGCATTTGTAGATATTACTACGTGTTTTACAGTCTTTATGGTGCTAGCTTAAAGTTACGGTGTAAGGGTTAGCTTATATTGTGGTAAAGCGGTTACTATTTAAATGGTGTCTAGACAGAAATATTAACTCCTGTTATGACTAAGTTGCTAAGTTACTAGTTAATGAAGTTACCAGTAACATGGTTAATCGCATCCACAGATTCACAGTAAATATCCCGATTAGCTTCAATGGATCTATAATAAATTTCTAATAGTTCTAGCGCTTCATTTAAACCGTATGATACTCATACTTACCCAGAGTCAGTGTAAAATAAAATTCTACCTGTGTGAACAAAGTCTGGCTCCTTTAATCCTGCATGACAAACTTCAGGATGCAGGTTTATTGACCCACTTTCCTGCTGGCACACCTGTGACACCTGAGAGTCAGCTAGAAACTTACAGGAATGTTTACATCATGCAAAGACCGATAGACTCTGTAATACTGTAAATGATCAGTAACTTAGGTTAATACTAAACATTTGTGCCTCTCTGTCTGTGCTGAACCATTTATAATCAGGTTTTGAGTCAGGCTGCATTGAGTGTGGGACTTAAAAGCATTAGGCTTGAAGATGGTATGAAAATCTCTACTTACCTTCTACGCTATATTTTTGTTACTGATTTATTAATACATTTTACATTGTTTCTTTTGTTTATCAGTAGAGAGAACACAGATTTCAGAGGCGCAAAGAGAAGCACTGTTGCTTCATACTTAATACTTTAAAGCTGCATTAGGGGAAGACAAGAAGCAGAAGTACTTCCAGGTACAGCCGCAGTGAGGGAGCAGACACCTTACACTGAGTTCAGAGAAGTCAGAATTTCAAAAAGCGTCTGAAATGTGCTCAGAAACAGCACATTTTATAATAACAACTATAATATTATTATAAATAGTAGTTATTCTCTTATTATTATAAATAAATATCAAACATTTCAGTTGATTTTCTATCACATATATTGTGTTAGCCCTGTGATAAACTGGCAGCCTGTCCTGCTTTTGCCCTGTGGCAGCTGGGATAGGCTTCAACCTCCCACTGTCACGATCCTGGGTCTTTTGACCCAGCGTTTTAAGTTTTAGTTTATTTTTGATGTTTATGGTTTATTTTTAAGTTCATTAGGTTATCTAAGCTCATTTGTTTATTTAGATTCCCCTTGTGTCTTCTACCCCTGTGTTTTAGTCTCCCTTTGCCCTTTATGTGTTTCATGCTGCGTGTCTTATGTTATCAAGTTTATATTGTCTTGTCTGCGTCTCATGTTTCCTGTTTTACTTTGAAGGTCTGTGTCCTATGTCAGTGTAGTCAGCTTTGCTTCCTTTGTCTCGTTATGTCAGAGTAGTGTCAGCTGTTTCCCCATGTGTTTCCACTTCCCCCTAATCAACCTTGTGTGTATTTATTCTGTGTGTTTCTGTTCATTCTTTGTCAGGTTGTCTGTTGTTCCATGTCTCCCGGATTTTCCATGTTTATGTTTTTGCAACGTTCAAGGTTTTGTTCTTTGCATTTAGTTTTCCCAGTTTAGTTCTAGTTAGGTTCTTTCTTGTGTGCATCTGCCTTTTGTTTTTGTACTCTTTTATCAGCCACATTAAACGGCTCGCTTTTAACCTGACTGTGTTTTACCCAGCAGACATTTATTTCAGTGACTTTTTTGGATTTAACGGACTTTGGATTATTTCCTGTGCAGGAAAGCAGGAGGAGGCTATTTGGGCTCAGATGACCCGGATAGCCACGGCTAACCCAAGGTTTCTGGATTTTCTTGCCTGATGATTTAAAGAACTTTGTTACTGCCTCAACCTCAGTAGTAATATAAAGGCACTTTTTAACTAGTTTAGGAGCATTTCACTTTTCTTTTGTGCTCTGAAAGACACAGAGGCTAGTAGTTTTTAAAACAGAGTACCACAAACAACATGTATCCTTTTAGAAATAAACTTTTCTTGTGATACTTCTAAAAACCACATATTCTTAACTAGCCACAATAGCACTGTATCGACCCCCCCCAATGTTCCTTTAATGCAACCTATAATTGTCTAGTAGCCACACAAACGCACTGCAACAGTAAGACTTGATGATTAGACAGAGGGGGTTACAGGTAGGGCCCCAACAGTCAGCAAAACAAGTCATAAAACAATAAAAGCTGCATACTTATCAAGAGCATCCCAGCACACACATCCCAACTGTAGTTCCATAGTTTCCACCTTTTTTCTTTACAAACTGCTCCTTTATCTAACAATGACACCTCCTAGCGACTAACTAAACCTCCATAGTTTTTCACCTTTTTTCTTTACAAACTGCTCTTTTCATCTCTCCATGTCAGAGGTCAACTGAAACCAAGTCCACCTATATAAAAACACCCCATCAGACACACAGTATTTTCCTCAGCACTTCACAACTTTCGCAAGGTATATCGCTTTAAAATGCCACCGGCCACACACGTAAGACCATATTTTGTTTGATTATTTCAGTTAATGCTAGAATCTGATTTCGGTTTCTGTGACTGTTTTATACTTACATTTATGTATTTGTTTAATACTGTATGAAGAACAAGTTTTTTTCTTTTTGTAAATTTTGGAGTAGATATACTGTGTGCCAAGTTCCTTGTTTAAAAATCATTTGGAAACATAAAAAAAGATGAAACATCATTCTACTCAAAATTTTAGCTTTTGAAAGATTATGAATAACTTTTGTTCTTTTCCTTTTTCTCTAGTCCCTGATGAACCACCTAATCTTCAGTGTGCAGACATGTGTGTTGCTGACTGTGAGCCTACCAGATACTCTCAGTGTACTGCATATGTGCCATATAACAACAGGCTGTGTCTGGAAGAACATCAAGTAGATGCACGTGGGGTTAGTTGACTGCTAATATTACTGTATATCATCTGTGTATGTTTTAGATATTTTGGGGAGCACAAACTACATTTCTCTTCTCTCGGGGTGATTCTGGTGGTGGAGTGATTTACAACAACATGATTTATGGTGTAATCAGTTCTGGTTTTGAACGTGTCTGTACTGGACCAGCTGTTACTGTGAATGTTTGTTCTGACATGAACTGGATAAATCAGAAAATTGCTCAAAATAATGGAAAATAACTGAATGAAAATAACATCCAGAATAAACAATCATCTCTACATGAAACTTGTGTGCTGTGTGTTGTTTCTACTCTAGAATATCTTCATGTTAACTGCAAATTGTGAACCTTTTTCTTTGGTCTAAAATATTGTGTCAGATTTGCAGCTTGTGTGTGTGTTTGAATGTGGTGTCACGTGTGTAGCAGCTCATCCTGTTGTTCAGAAACTCTCAGACTCACACTGTGAAGATGCAGAAAGGCTTTCTGATCAGACATGCCACCAATCAGCTGCAGGGCCTGAACATGATAAACTTCATAAATCTGAGTTGATTGTTGGGGGTGGAAATGTTTACATGGAGGCTGTTGGCTCATTGGTGTCAGATGAACTTTTTTTCAATCACTGCACTAAGGGCATTAAAATAAATACAGTAACCATCAAAATAAGTTTTGTTGATAAAATACATTTCTTGAAACCGTCCATTGTATTGTCCGAACTCTAAACACTGAATCCAATTTTCAAACTAAAAGCAGTGCTTTCAAAATTTACACTAAAGCAAAAAAACCTACAAGAACAAAAAATAAACAAAATAAAATTATAGTACATAGCGACATATGTGTTTTATTTCTCATAACACATCATTTCCATCTTGTCTTCAGTCCTGCATTTTTATACTTCTAAGACCAAAATGAAAACTAAACTCTTCATATTCACAAACACTATTTGTTTCAGGATTTCATCATGATTAATTTTCCATATGAGGCAGTGCTTTCAAATTACTTTTGAAGTAGTACAGAGAAATTACTCTTCTCCTCTTCTTTTAAATTGCATCAATATTTTCCAACTGAGCAGTAAAAGGACACGGAACTCAAACATGAAGCATCAACGTGATGTTTAGATGTCGATTAATATTACAATAAGAGACTAAAGTAACTCGCTTTGAACACTTCAGTTTTCTCTCTTGATGCTGCTCTTTGTTTCCTCCTCCACTTGTATTTTTCTGCACTTCAGTGAATGTGCATAGCGCCCTCTGTTGTATGTTTGGGAGAACTGCACTGCATTGTCATCAAATGAAACTGTGCAGAGGTGGAAAATGAGCAAAGGAAGCACATCAACTGAAGAAGCTTCTTGGATCAGAAGTTAAACATCATCCAGAACCTTAAAGAAGTAAAGTCACTTTATTTCCAGGCTCCTTAGACAACCATGACCTGGATGACTGAGAACCTACAAACACACATGAGCAGCAGTTTATTTAATGTGGACCTGAGCGGTGCCCAAAACAACAACCAAACAATTTTTATTGAACCCTACTTCAGCCAATCAGCAGTCTTTATCTCTTTCAGCATCAAACACAAACCACACCTTGAAGAGAGGTGACAAATCCACAAACACCTTCAAATGTAAACACACATCACACATGATCAACATGGATCCTAACATAGTTGATACTTTTTTTTGTAAAGCCTGATACTAAATGTATGCAGGCCACCTGAACTGCTTTGTCTCGAGTGCCGCCCACTGGGTTGGTCACTAGAACTGTGTGTTGCCATCACTGGAGCCGTGGTTGGTCTTTTAGATTATTTAGACTGGGACTGTTTTTTGTTGATTAGACGGCATGGTGTCCTGACGGCTGCCTCTGTTGTTTTTTTTCCCAGGAGGAGGAGAGTGGAGCACAGGTGGACAGCAGCCACGGAGCAGAGAGCACGGAGTTTTGGGTGAAGACATGACACAGGAGTCGAGAGAGCTCAAGGGATTATTGTGTTGTCTTATTTACTCCACTGTAAATAAAGAGCACTGTCCATCGCACGAGTCCTGCTTTTGGGTCCTCCTTCCCCACTTCACAAACACTGAAACTAATTATACAGGTAATAATAAAGGAACCAAAAGTTCACATCTATAGCTTTAAATTTGGACAAATCTGTCAACACAACCATCAAGAATAGAATAAAATACAAACAAACACTGAAACTAATGAAAAATTACACATGATATATGAACTGTGGAAACTAACTGAACAATAAAACTCAGAATAAACAAATTCAAACATTATATGAAAGGTATAAACTGATTTGCATCTTATTGATTTGCAGGCTTACTTTGCTCCAGGACTTGACGACTGGCCCAACCCGTACAGTCTTTGTCTCTTAATACTGAATGTTGAAAACTGATACTCATGGACACCTTATTTCAGTCTCTTTACTTTGCATAAGAGACCCAAAGCATTACATAAACATGATGTTGTCTAGTTGACCAGCACGTCCATTACATGTTTTGCCGTTATTGCTGTTTGTTACGAGTTCAAATATTGAGGGTGAGCACAAAACAATAATGGTCCAGAAGAGCTTCGGTCAAACAATGATTTTAATGAACACGCGCGTGGGGAGATGAACACTGCCCACAGACAGCATCGATCTCCGCCCAATGATACACAAGCAGTTGTTTTATACCATCAGGGTTTACTTTTATGACGCCCCCTCATGCGTCAAGCAGATACAACACATGCATAAGTTTCAAAACCACAAATGTTCTGTTGACGACTTTTGACACATTTAAAAGGACATCTTCTCCGTCTCGAGGCCAGGTGCTTCCTATTAATCTTCTAACTCTCGCTTATCTCCTGGAACAAACTGTCCCTTAGGCAGACACAATTTTGCAATCACAAGCTTTTGCAAACTATTATTTGAACTCTTACCTAAATATGAGTCTAACTACTGTTTGTGTGTGTGTGTCTCGACCTCCAACGCACTCAGCCTCACCCCGCCCGTTGATGCTTCTAACCTTTTACCAGACAGACGCTCTCTGTGATAGGTGTAATAATCTTAACTAAGAACATGTGTAATCTATTGAATAAATGCTTTGATGAAATGATAATTAATGTAATGGTAATGATGATGGTTATGAATAGTAGCAGTAAAATATTTCCCTGATCTCCACACTCCCGCTTTTGACCTCTTGACCACAAGAGGTCACCATACGTTGCTTGTGTCACTCCTCGACCCACTCAGCTGCTTCCATGTCCATCAATGGCATCATGGGCCCGGGTCACCGTTCCCTCTCTAGCCGTCCTCTGGCCCAGGGAATGAGACAACACCCTCTGAGACATTAGACAAAAACAAACACCTTTCCCTACTACGCCTCCCACACTTATCTCCTCAATTGGTCTCTTAATTCTTCAAACTTGGTTCAAGCTATCATGTTTGGGACTCTCTAATCAAAAGCAAGCCTGACTTATGGCCTTGGCTCCCTATTTCGTCTACCTTTAACAACGGCGGGAGTGAAGCTCCCGTGGAATGTGCTCTGTCTCCTCTATTATCAGAAAAAGCAAGGTCCTGACTCTCTGAAAACAGTATTTCTTATACCTCAGCAGTATAATGCATCATAAAACAATATCATTCATTCACAATAAATCAGCAGCCTAATGTAATACAAATCAGTTTAACAAATGTAATAGTTATCACCTTCTTCTAATTCAGGAGAATAATGCAAACTAAAACTACATAATAATTTCACAATCATTAATCAGGGGCATAACGTGGCATAAGATAATATAATAATCTCACAGTCCCCCTTTGATCTCTTTTAAAAGAGATCACTTACACCCTAGAATCCAGGTTTGTGAGGTCCATTTCGTCTTCTTAGTCCTGAGGCCCTGTGTCCCCGTTTAACGAGTGGACCATATTGGATGACCTCTGTGATTGCGCAGTTCAGATGCAAGAAAAACTATGATTACAACAACAGTAGTTACAGATAACACTCCCATCGCTCTCCAGTTCTCCCACAGCTTTATCTTGGTGCTCCAGTTTCCCCAACCTCATTTTGGTGCCACCTTGTACCTTTCAAACATACTCAGACTAGAACCTCTGTCCAAGGAGCTTTTAACCTTTACTTTATTGCTGCAGCTATCAGTGTCTTCCAGTCGGGTGATTCTCTGCTCTTCTTTCTTCGACCTCAGGGGTTAGACCACCCTTCAGTCGTTGCACAGATCAGGGGATTATTCTGCCCCGATTTTCAAACAACGATCTGTGTATTCTGGGGTCACAGCCGTGTCCCCCTTTTTACCAAGAGCCTCTCGAACCTCGTTGGTCTGGTGTTCCTGGTTTTTTGCCAACCCCTTCATGGTTATTGCTGTGTTCATGGGATCCATCCTTTTGAGGTGACTAACTAGAGCCCAAACTGCATGACCCTTGGCCCCAGTTGCTGTCTCGGCAGTCTCCACGTCTATCTCTGCTGCGAAGGATCCTCATATCTCCGTGACCTCGTCTGGTGTCTGTTCCTTTCTCTGTAAGACAGAAAACCAAAACACCTCTCTGCCTAGCCTTAATAATCTAATGTTGTTATTCATTGTTCCTCTAGTCATTCAAAATTGGTTTAGAATATTCAGAATGTTCAGGACTCTCTGGCCCAGGGACTTATTCTAATCATAATCTATGTGTGTGTAAGCGTGTTTGCATTTAGCCCTCTGCACTCAAAGTTAATACCTGCAATATATCAGTCCGGACCATCATGCCGAACGAAGCTTATGACCTTCTAAAGACTGAGTGCCAACTCATTATGAGCACATTTGCAATGCGTATATGAAAATAAAAATAACCACTTATTTTAGTAAAAGAAATCAAAAACAAATTAACCATTTTTACTTCTAACCTTTGCCACCTTTTTACAAAAATCATGTGTTTCTTTCAGCCTTCCGTCCTACGATTTCCTCTCCAGTGCGATACTCAGCTTCTCATGAACACAGGCATTTTATCCTCTAAACGCTATTCAGTTTATTTCAATCATTAATGCTTAAACATGAAAATCATGCTTTAAACTTCTCACTGGTTCTCTAAAAAAGTCTGGGAACTTTTGAGTCATTACAAGCTTAAGTTTTACCATACCTAAATTATTTAACACACAAATAAAGTCATAGAATATTCATAAAACCATTGTTTGATGTTAAAACTCATCTTCCCCCTTTTTGACACACTCCCATGTGTCAATTCACCTGGAGCTAGAAATTAAAAGAAAAGGTTAGTGACATCATATCTCAGAAAGTATCAGAAATTCTCCTCTCGAGTATCGTTGCCCCAGTCTTGTCATCCTGTGTTAGGAAATGAAATCAGTGTAGTTATTATGTTAAATCTGTTAAACTCCTGGCTCCGCCCAGAGCCTGCATCTGCACAATTGCCTAGAAACAAAACCTGTATTAATATGAACTTCACATTTGAAACGTCGTTTTTTTTTTCCCCACTGTTTTTCCCTCACTGACCACAGCAGGGTAATCTATGTCTTGATTCAGCCATGAATCCAGCTCACCTGATTCATCCCTGAGCCCAACCGTCACTGGCATCTGATAGTGCTGCACTGCATGTTTTTCCCTTGATGTCACTATTTTCAATGTTTAACCCTTGTGCTCCCCTTCGGGGCAGCCCCAGACCCCGGGGGTCCCAAAGTACCCCACCCTCAGTAGAGACAGGTGAATGAAAATGAAAAAAAAACAGAACAATCATTTGGGGTCGAAGAGTGCCCCAAAGCGATTCTAATGGGTTCGTCAGGGGATCGGGAAAGAAAACGTAGGACTTGGGGGCCACGCACAGAAGCTGCTGCGGCAGCGTGGGGGTCATTGATACCCCAGTACATAAAAATGAAGCATAATCACAATAATGATAATAATGATAATAATAATAATAATAATAACAATAAGAAGAAGAAGAAGAAGAAGAAGAAGAAGAAAAAGAAAAAGAAGAATACAACACACAGACGCTTCTGAGTTTTATTTTATTTTATTTGAAATTACACTCACGATACAACTGAGGCAATCTGGAAGGCCATACCTTTTAGGGTATGCGCAATAGGGAGGGTGCGTTTTTAAAATGCCCCCCCTCCCCCCCGGGGCTGTATTTTTGATTACAATATCAACAAACTGTCCGTGTTTCAGGTGCTCGGTGCTGTACAGCGCCCTCGGTGGCTGTGAATACATGATCAGGAGACGTTGAATGGAAGGAATGAAACGCGGCGTGAGGAGTCTTTTCCTGATGCTGTAATAATGTTCAGCGTAAAAGTCATCCTCCAAGTGTCACAGCGGGATGGAACGGACACACGCGCAGGCTCTGAGTTGGGAAACACAAGAATCTTTATTACAGCACACCAGGTGATCTATTTACAGAGGTGAGGGGGAAGCTGGGCTCCGGGGGTCCACACACAAAGGGAAAAGACGCTGAAAGTCCACACGCACTCCGTCCACTCCTCACGCTCCTCTCCACACTCCACAGAAAACACGATGACGTACTCCACTCCTCGCACACTCAATCACTCAGGAAACACAGGGGTTGGTCCAGGGAATGCGGGTCGGCAACGGTCCAGCGACGAGAAACACAGAGCTGCCGTCTTATAAAGGAGCTGGAACACTCTCGTAACGAGCCACAGGTGCGTGATGGCGACCAGGTGCGTGGACCAAGGGCAGAAGCCCACAGGTGAGCTCCGCCCTGGCAGAGGGAGGAGGGAAAGAGAGGAAGGGAGAGAGCAGGAACAAAATGAAAAACATATGTAGCCATACTGAGCCGACCGGGTAGGCACAGGGACCCTGACACCAAGACTCGCAGACACTCGTGTTGTCTCTGGCTGGGGTGATTGGTCTTGCACCCGTTGCATGCTTCGGTGCGGTACTCGTTGATCACTAGGTCGAGTAGGTGATACACCTACGCAGTTTTCACGGTATCGACGAGTAAAGAAGACGCCCAACCGTCAAGCTCGGCGTCTTTAACTGAGAATATCCAAGGGCTCCACCGAGCCCCATGAGAACACAAGATGTAAAGTACGCTCCTGTGCCAAATAATCCCAGGGAAGCGAGGTGGAAGAATTTACACCGCTCCTTCAATTCGATCCTCTCCTCTTCTTCCCTTTTTCTTTATTCTTCCTCCTTTCTCCTCTTCAGCCTTTCTCCTTCGAGAGTCTTCTGGGCCGCCTTATACATCTCGTTGGTGTAGTGGTTTCCTCCATTGAAATCCACCATTTCATCCAAAAGACAGCCCCAGAGTGTCGATCACAGCGATATTTCTACCGTCTTCGCCCTCTGCCTCTTTTCTCAGACAGCCGTCGGTGACAGACTCGGGCGAAACGTCTTCTTTGAAAGCGTTCGCATCCCCCAGGATGGTGTTTCCGGATGCACTCTTTCCCGATCCTGTTTTACCGACCAGAAGGAGTCTCAGTTCTTCACGGGTCGCAGAGCCTGCGGGGTTGGGGAAATGATAGTAACATTTGAATCATTCTAGAAAAAAAAAAAAACATAAAATACTACGTTACACTAGGCTTTTCTTTTGTTATCTTTGTATTGATGTTGACAGCAAGCAGTTTGTCCACATAAAGCGAGTAGCACAAGCAGCACACAACCCTAGGATTGCACTTTACCTTTGTATCGATGTTGACAGCGAGCAGTTTGCCCACATAACGCCAGTAGCACAAGCAGCACACATCCCTGGATCCGGCTTTTGGTCGCCAACATTTTCAGTAAGCTAAGAAAAGAAGAAAGAAAAAAGAGGTGAAATTAAGGCACATTCAAGGAAAGTATTTCAGATCAGATTAGCAAGTTAAACCACACTGAAAATACACGTTGAATAAACCATGGCCCCAAACTGGTCGGTTGTCCCATGTGTTTCCCCCGTAGCTGCTCCGGGCGCACACACAATGAGCCCTGGTTTCGCGACGCAAGCGTAGCAACAACCTCCTTCTACTCCTCACTGCCTCCTGTGTGTGTGTGTGTGTGTGTGTGTGTGTGTGTGTGTGTGTGTGTGTGTGTGTGTGTGTGTGTGTGTGTGTGTGTGTGTGTGTGTGTAGGAGGTACTGGGTTCCTCACAGACGGTGGTGTTCGCGAAACCCACCCTCCCCAAAGCTAAGGGCTCGCCAGCGAGGCGCGTGAGAGTGAGGAAAATGTTTTAAAAAAGGGAAAGGAGGATGAGGAGACACTGAGAGTCCGAGGTCTAAACGGAAGGCTGTGTTCAGGTAACCCGCCCTCCGCAGACCTAAGCGTACGCTAGCGAGGAACTTGAGAATGATGGAGAGGGAGCAAGGAGTACGAGAAGCAACGCAGAGCCCGAGGTCCAACTGGAGGGCGATGTTCGCATAATAGGAAGGCCAAACAGCTTCTCTTTCACTAGCGAGGCGCATGACAACGGTAGAGAAGGAGCAAGAGGACAAGGAGCAACGGATAGCCCAAGGTCCTCACCGAAGGGGGTGTTCGCGAAAACGGCCCTCCACACACCTAAGCATACACTAGCGAGGAGCATAAACGGAGGGCGGTGTTCGCGTAATAGGAAGGCCAAACAGCTTCTCTTTCACTAGCGTGGCGCATGACAACGGTAGAGAAGGAGCAAGGAGGACAAGGAGCAATGGAGAGCCCGAGGTCCTCACCGAAGGGGGTGTTCGCGAAACCGGCCCTCCGGAGACCTACGTGCACGCTAGCGAGGAGCATGAGAACGATGTAAAGGGAGCATAGATGAGGAGGAGGCAAGGAGTGTCTGAAGTCCAAACAGAGAGTGGTGTTCGCGTAATAGGCAGGCCAAGCAGCTGCACTTTCACTAGCGAGGCGCAGGAGAACGATGGAGAAGGAGCAAGGAGGACGAGGAGCAACGGAGAGCTCGATGTCCTCACCGACGGCGGTTTTCGCAAAACCCACCCTCTGCAAACCTAAGCGTACTCTAGCGAGGAGCGTGACAAGGATGTAGAGGGAGCAAGGAGGACGAGGAGGCTCGGAGAGCCTGAGGTCCAACTGGAGGGCGGTGTTCGCGTAATAGGCAGGCCAAGCAGCTGCTCTTTCACTAGCGAGGCGCGGGAGAACGATGGAGAGGAGCAAGGAGGACGAGGAGCAACGGAGAGCTCGATGTCCTCACCGACGGCGTTTTTCGCAAAACCCACCCTCTGCAAACCTAAGCGTACTCTAGCGAGGAGCGTGACAAGGATGTAGAGGGAGCAAGGAGGACGAGGAGGCTCGGAGAGCCTGAGGTCCAACTGGAGGGCGGTGTTCGTGTAATAGGCAGGCCAAGCAGCTGCTCTTTCACTAGCGAGGCGCGGGAGAACGATGGAGAGGAGCAAGGAGGACGAGGAGCAACGGAGAGCTCGATGTCCTCACCGACGGCGTTTTTCGCAAAACCCACCCTCTGCAAACCTAAGCGTACTCTAGCGAGGAGTGTGACAAGGATGTAGAGGGAGCAAGGAGGACGAGGAGGCTCGGAGAGCCTGAGGTCCAACTGGAGGGCGGTGTTCGCGTAATAGGCAGGCCAAGCAGCTGCTCTTTCACTAGCGAGGCGCATGACAACGGTAGAGAAGGAGCAAAGAGGATGAGGAGCAACGGAGAGCCCGAGGTCCAACTGGAGGGTGGTGTTTGCGTAATAGGTAGGCCAAACAACTTCTCTTTCACTAGCGAGGAACTTGAGAATGATGGAGAGGGAGCAAGGAGTACGAGAAGCAACGCAGAGCCCGAGGTCCAACTGGAGGGCGATGTTCGCATAATAGGAAGGCCAAACAGCTTCTCTTTCACTAGCGAGGCGCATGACAACGGTAGAGAAGGAGCAAGGAGGACAAGGAGCAACGGATAGCCCAAGGTCCTCACCGAAGGGGGTGTTCGCGAAAACGGCCCTCCACACACCTAAGCATACACTAGCGAGGAGCATAAACGGAGGGCGGTGTTCGCGTAATAGGAAGGCCAAACAGCTTCTCTTTCACTAGCGTGGCGCATGACAACGGTAGAGAAGGAGCAAGGAGGACAAGGAGCAATGGAGAGCCCGAGGTCCTCACCGAAGGGGGTGTTCGCGAAACCGGCCCTCCGGAGACCTACGTGTACGCTAGCGAGGAGCATGAGAACGATGTAAAGGGAGCATAGATGAGGAGGAGGCAAGGAGTGTCTGAAGTCCAAACAGAGAGTGGTGTTAGCGTAATAGGCAGGCCAAGCAGCTGCACTTTCACTAGCGAGGCGCAGGAGAACGATGGAGAAGGAGCAAGGAGGACGAGGAGCAACGGAGAGCTCGATGTCCTCACCGACGGCGTTTTTCGCAAAACCCACCCTCTGCAAACCTAAGCGTACTCTAGCGAGGAGCGTGACAAGGATGTAGAGGGAGCAAGGAGGACGAGGAGGCTCGGAGAGCCTGAGGTCCAACTGGAGGGCGGTGTTCGCGTAATAGGCAGGCCAAGCAGCTGCTCTTTCACTAGCGAGGCGCGGGAGAACGATGGAGAGGAGCAAGGAGGACGAGGAGCAACGGAGAGCTCGATGTCCTCACCGACGGCGTTTTTCGCAAAACCCACCCTCTGCAAACCTAAGCGTACTCTAGCGAGGAGCGTGACAAGGATGTAGAGGGAGCAAGGAGGACGAGGAGGCTCGGAGAGCCTGAGGTCCAACTGGAGGGCGGTGTTCGCGTAATAGGCAGGCCAAGCAGCTGCTCTTTCACTAGCGAGGCGCAGGTGAACGATGGAGAAGGAGCAAGGAAGAGGAGGAGCAACGGAGAGCACGTGGTCCTCACTTAGGCCGGTTTACGCATAACCCAAGACCCAATTCATTTGAAAGCCTGATGCTTAACATTGTCCACCCCAGCTGTGAAACTCAGAAACCAGTCTTACTTGTTATCATCTATCGTCCACCTGGGCCTTACACAGAGTTTCTGTCTGATTTCTCAGACTTTATATCTAATTTAGTTCTGAGCTCAAATAAAATAATTATTGTGGGTGATTTTAACATCCATGTAGATGCTAAAAATGACAGCCTCAACATGGCATTTAGTCTGTTATTAGACTCAATTGGCTTCTCTCAAAATGTAAAAGAACCCACCCACCACTTTAATCACACTCTAGATCTTGTTTTAACATATGGCATAGAAACTGAACATTTAACAGTGTTTCCTGAAAACCCTCTCCTGTCTGATCATTTCCTGATAACATTTACATTTACAATAATTGATTACACAGCAGTGGAGAGTAGATTTTATCAAAGTAGATGTCTTTCTGAAAGCGCTGTAACTAAGTTTAAGAATATAATCCACCCACTGTTATCATCTTCAATGCCCTGTACCAACACAGAGCAGAGCAGCTATCTGAACGCTACCCCAACAGAGGTTGATTATCTTGTTAATAATTTCACCTCCTCACTACGTACGACTCTGGATACTGTAGCTCCAGTGAAAACTAAGGTCTCTAATCAGAAGTACCTGACTCCGTGGTATAATTCTCAAACACGTACCCTAAAGCAGATGACTCGTAATCTGGAGAGGAAATGGCGTGTCACAAATTTAGAGGATCATCATTTAGCCTGGAGAAATAGTTTGCTGCTTTATAAGAAAGCCCTCCGCAAAGCCAGAACATCTTACTATTCATCACTGATTGAAGAAAATAAGAACAACCCCAGGTTTCTCTTCAGCACTGTAGCCAGGCTGACAAAGAGTCAGAGCTCTGTTGAGCCAACCATCCCTTTAACGTTAACTAGTAATGACTTCATGAACTTCTTCACAAATAAATTTTTTATCATTAGAGAAAAAATTACCAGTAATCATCCCACAGATGTAATATTATCTACAGCTACTCTTAGTACCATTGATGTTAAGTTTTAAGACTCTTTTTCTCCAATTGATCTTTCTGAGTTAACTTCAATAATTACTTCCTCCAAACCATCAACGTGTCTTTTAGACCCCATTCCTACAAAACTGCTCAAAGAAGTCCTGCCATTGATTAATTCTTCGATCTTAAATATGATCAACCTATCTCTAATGGTCGGCTATGTACCACAGGCCTTCAAGCTGGCTGTGGTTAAACCTTTACTCAAAAAGCCATCTCTAGACCCAGCAGTCTTAGCTAATTATAGGCCAATCTCCAACCTTCCTTTCATATCAAAAATCCTTGAAAGAGTAGTTGTCAAACAGCTAACAGATCATCTGCAGAGGAATGGTTTATTTGAAGAGTTTCAGTCAGGTTTCAGAGCTCATCACAGCACAGAAACAGCTTTAGTGAAGGTTACAAATGATCTTCTTATGGCCTCTGACAGTGGACTCATCTCTGTGCTTGTCCTGCTAGACCTCAGTGCAGCGTTCGATACTGTCGACCATAATATCCTATTAGAGCGATTAGAACATGCTGTAGGTATTACAGGTACTGCACTGCAGTGGTTTGTATCATATCTATCTAATAGACTCCAATTTGTGCATGTAAATGGAGAGTCCTCTTCACACACTGAGGTTAATTATGGAGTTCCACAGGGTTCAGTGCTAGGACCAATTCTGTTTACATTATACATGCTTCCCTTAGGCAGCATCATTAGAAGACATAGCATACATTTTCACTGCTATGCAGATGACACCCAGCTCTATCTGTCCATGAAGCCAGATAACACACACCAATTAGTTAAACTGCAGGAATGTCTTAAAGACATAAAGACCTGGATGGCCGCTAACTTTCTGCTTCTTAATTCAGATAAAACTGAGGTTATTGTACTCGGCCCTGAAAATCTTAGAAATATGGTATCTAACCAGATTCATACTCTGGATGGCATTACCTTGGCCTCCAGTAACGCTGTGAGGAACCTTGGAGTCATTTTTGACCAGGACATGTCCTTCAACGCACATATTAAACAAATATGTAAGACTGCTTTCTTCCATTTGCGCAACATCTCTAAAATTAGAAATATCCTGTCTCAGAGTGACGCTGAAAAACTAGTTCATGCATTTATTACTTCCAGGCTGGACTACTGTAATTCATTATTATCAGGATGTCCAAAAAACTCACTGAAAAGCCTTCAGCTAATCCAAAATGCTGCAGCAAGAGTCCTGACAGGGACTAGAAGGAGAGAGCATATTTCTCCTGTTTTGGCTTCCCTTCATTGGCTTCCTGTTAAATCCAGAATTGAATTCAAAATCCTGCTCCTCACATACGAGGTCTTAAATAATCAGGCCCCATCTTATCTTAATGACCTTGTAGTACCATATCACCCTATTAGAGCACTTCGCTCTCGCTCTGCAGGCCTACTTGTTGTTCCTAGAGTATTTAAAAGTAGAATGGGAGGCAGAGCCTTCAGTTTTCAGGCCCCTCTTCTGTGGAACCAGCTTCCAGTTTGGATTCGGGAGACAGAAACTATCTCTACTTTTAAGATTAGGCTTAAAACTTTCCTTTTTGCTAAAGCATATAGTTAGGGCTGGACCAGGTGACCCTGAATCCTCCCTTAGTTATGCTGCAATAGACGTAGGCTGCCGGGGGATTCCCATGATGCATTGAGTTTTTCCTTTCCAGTCACCTTTCTCACTCACTATGTATTAATAGACCTCTCTGCATTGAATCATATCTGTTATTAACCTCTGTCTCTCTTCCACAGCATGTCTTTTATCCTGTCTTCCTTCTCTCACCCCAACCGGTCGCAGCAGATGGCCGCCCCTCCCTGAGCCTGGTTCTGCCGGAGGTTTCTTCCTGTTAAAAGGGAGTTTTTCCTTCCCACTGTCGCCAAAGTGCTTGCTCATAGGGGGTCATATGATTGTTGGGTTTTTCTCTGTATCTATGAAGCGCCTTGAGGCGACTTTTGTTGTGATTTGGCGCTATATAAATAAAATTGAATTGAATTGACTCACACAGTTATGTAGATATCCCCGTCCTGTTGTCTCGGGATGCATCACGCTGCCTTGCCTGGGGTTAGCTTCTGTTTTCTGGGGATGAGGGTTGAGTGTGCTCCCTTACCTTTTCAAGGTAAGCTAGGTTAGCCTTCTTGTGTGAGCTTTTCAAGTGCACTTTAAGGTTTGTGGGATTTTTTTCCCTTTAGAAATGTCCCTCATAATTTGTCTCTTTCCACTACAAGACACTTGCTTTATCCAAAACACAGTCATATTCAAAGTAATCCCAAATTGGACTCTGGGCTTTCTCCTGACTTTTCCTGACATGATTCTGCGCGTGGACGGAGCAGCAACACAGACGACTCGACTAACGTACTGCCACCTGCTGGCATAATGAGACACAGCAAGAAAAAATCTGGAAACTAAACTTCATTTTCACCCTTGACTATTGTAGGACACACACACACATCAATGAAAACTAAACACATTTTTGCCATAAATTCAGTTAATTTTAGTTAGTTTTGTGAACACTCATTACAGTTTTAGTTAATTTTCCTTTTTTTGTTTTTATTTTTATTTCCGTTAACTTCTAGTTTTCGTTATTTCGTTAGTTTTCGTTAATGATAATAACCTTGCTCTGCACACTGGAATAAACATAATCAACATGATCAACATTTTACTGCGTGTTGTTTCACCATCTTATCGATTCCAACTCTCCATCCGCATGTGGTTTGGCACATTATATTTATCTAGAACTCCACTCTGTCTCTAAATGTTTGAAGAATTTTTCATGTTTGGGGTCAAATTTTAAGAATTTGACCATACGTGAAATTAATGGTGTTATCACCCCCATCGGGGCTTACCTTTCCCACTTCTGATGATATTCCTCCCTATTCTTTGCAAGTACCCCCTTTTGGTGGCGAGAAACTGTTGGTGTGGTCAAGTGAGTGCTGTAAAAACAAAAGCTCAGGACAGAACAGTTATCAGTCATGTACTTCACACAAAATTAGCATATATTTGATTTCATATTGATCCTCTCAGTGTAATGGTACATTTTAATTTGAATTTATCAAAGCTAAACACAATAATTTTTCCTTGTTTATTTTGCTCTTGTTCTTGTGCAGCACTACATCCTATCACATGCCCCTGTCGGTTATATCCTACTTTTAAATTGCTGACTATTTCAAGAAAGCACCCAAAAGACAGGGACCAGTGTTTATTATTACATATCTCCATTTTGAATGTGACAAGCCTACCATTTCCCTGTTATCCATAGATATTAATAGAGTTTTTTGGCTTTTTTCCTCTATAAAAGTTAATTGACTCTTTACAGTGGCCTGCTATGGTTAATAATAACATGTTCAGTCATGAGTGAAATCAAAGCTTTTCTTCACTTTAGCATTTAACATTCCCAACAATATAATGTGATACATTAATCGAAACACAGCTACTAAAACACAATTTTCTTAATGCAAACATCAGTAACTCAAAATTAGCAACCAAAGGGTTCAGTCTGCAGTTCACACTCATGTGAAGCTACAGCCTCCCCCTTTAGTCTCTGTCATCCTTCTGTTCCTGCAAAAACAAAACAAAGCAAGACAAAACATCCACCCTTCTTTTACAGGCTGGGTGAATTGTTTGTGGACATTTACTAATCCTAAAGTCAGCACCGTTTTTGTCTCAGTATCAAGTCCGTTAAAACTTTTAGTCATCAGTCCATCACAGCCCAGTTACATGCATACATCCACACACATTCATACCAGATATTGCTGCTAATGGAGTCTCACGCGCGACCTATTCGAGCCTCCCTCACCAGCAAGATGACATCATCATTTTAAAGGAAAACAGTTCCTTGTTTTTTGGACTGGATTGACTCGCTGCAATCCTTTTAGGCTCAGGACTTCTCATGTGATCAATGTCCCATATAAGTGAATCTCTCCCAAGCCCATTATAATCATGGAGAAAAATACTTTGCGACTGTTTCCAGTAAGAATATTTTATAGCGCTTTAAAGTTCAATCTCTCAGGCCTGGATTAAAGAGCTGATTTGTTAAATCAGGAACTCACAAAATACCAAAATATCACCACCGGTGGATCACACCTCTCAGATGTTCTTATTTCAGTGCACTGTAACAAAAGCAAAAACAAACGTAACCAATAAAATACTCATATAATAACAAATACTGGGGCCCATTGCAAACATGTCCAAGCATAAAACCATCTTTCTCTCTCTTAGAGAAAGAAAACAATCCAAACCTCACTGATAAAATCAACCTAGTGTTAAGTAAAACCCAAAAATCAACCAAAACTTCACCAGAAAGTTTTTCTCCCTCCCGGGACAATATTGTGCAGGAATACAGGGACCGTAACTCCTTTTTGCCCTGAAAAAAAAACCATGTTGGATTTACTTGATTCAATAGTGGACACTGGTTGCACACAAATGTTTTGCTTTGGCAGAAACTTAAACAACTGAGTTAAATCAACACAACCTTTTCATATTCAGTAAACCTGTGCATTTTGTGTTCATAAAACACGATTGAAACATGTTCAGATGGAGTAAGTTGAGCTCCTGGAATATTTATTTCAACACTATTCAATAACTTTTATCCAAATACTACTTGGTCACTTAAATACTACATGTTGTCTTCATATTGCATACGGTTCAACAAAGTCTAGATCCTGGTTACCATAAAAATTGAATGGGTCTACAACAACTACCATCCTCCTATCTTTATCCTGGTTGCAGCAGGGCCGGGAAATAACCCTGAAGTGACAGGTTACCAGGCAGGGTACACCCCGGACAGCTGACCAGTCTATCAGATAGAAACAAACAGCCGTTTACACTTACATTCACGGATAATTTAGAATCATCAATTAACCTAGCTCTAATAGCTGCATGACTTTTCACTGTGGCAGGAAACCAGAATACCCAGAGAGAAACCACTGCAAACTAGCCAGACTGTGGATTTGCACCCAGGACCTTCTTACTGTGGAGCAACAGCACTAACCAGCATGCCAACAATGTAGGAAATACAGGAAAGCTATGATTTCCTGTATTTGATGCAGAATTCTTTTGTTCTTGTCCTTGACAGGTTAATTCACAATAAATAGCAATAGCATGCATGTGGTGTGTGTGTCGTTGTCTGCCTCTTATAACTCCAGTGATTTTCCTGCAATTTGAAATCTTATGCGGTGTTGTGAATTCTGTGCGTTCAGCAACTAACCACTCTTATTAGATTGTATCGTGTCATCTCAATGAGAACAAATTGAGTTGTTGAATTTCGTACAGATCTTTTAAAGCCTGAGGCAATTGTGTTAAACACACGCGAGATGCTTACGTAAATCCAAGGGCTGGCCCCCTTTTTTTTTTCTTTTTTTTCTTTCTTTTTTTTTTTCCAATGTGTTCCTCCTTCAATTAAATCTCAATCACAAAAATGTGGCGCTCCGAAATAAAACTCACACCGTTAACTCATCATTTTCACTCTGTACCACTGCTCCTTATCAGGCTGTGTGAAGCACAGTAAACAATTCAGTCGAGGCCTTGAGCCATAAACAGACATCACGCACAGACATTGTTTTCATAACCAAACTGCTCTAGACCTTGTCCCCTAAATCTACACAAACGCCCTCTGGGTGACATGAAATGCATTTAACCAATAAACAATCAATGGCTTCTTGTTGTTGTAACAGATTCTGTATTTGGATGTTTGTGTGCAGCATTTTGCGTGTCAGCATAAGCATTTGTTAGTAAAGCATTCTTCATTGCATCAGCGTGTGTGTGTGCATCATTCTTCATTGCACAAGTGTGTGCATGTGTGTGTGTGTGTGGATCACTTCTCAGTGAATTGAATCAGCATTTCGATTTGTGTGCGTGTGTGTGTGTCAGTTCTCACTCAATCAACGAGTGCATATGTGTTCATATGTGTGTTTCTCTTCATTCTGAGTCAGTGTATGTAGATGTGTGTGTTTGTGTGTGTTTGTGTGTGTTTGTGTTCATCACTTTCCTGTTCTGGTGTTATGGGTAAACCACGGCCTGAGGCGTGCCCTGGGGTCCTGCCCTCCTCCATTTCAGTCTGTTTGCATCCATTGGTGCTGCTGCTCAAAGTTCTGTCCATACTGGTTCTGGCCCCAATTGAGGCAGTCCTTTTCTCCAGTGTCCTGCATCTTCTCCTTGTCCAGCTCCTCCTTAACTTGACCCTTTTGCTTCTGTAGCTCCTTCAGGGCTTGCTCCTGCTGTTGGAGCTTTTTGTCAGGTTTGGCGACCTCCTGCTCCAGCAAGCTCCGGCCTGATTTCAAGTCCTGTATCTGGGACTCTAAGCCTGACTGATGGGTTCGATTAGCAGCCAGCTCCTCCTGAGCCATGCTCAGTTTCTGCTCTGATGCCTTGAGCTCTTACTGAGGGCAGAAACCTCAGAGTCTTTTCCGTACACGTCAGATTGAAGTTTATTGATGTTTTCCTTGCTTTGCTCCACGGCCTTCTGCAGCTCTGCTGTCCGGCTCTTCTCAGAGGTCAGCTCCTGGCCGAGCCCCGACACCTGTGCCTTCAGCTTATTTTCTTCTGGTGCTTTTGTCCATTCTGAGGTGCCTCCTGACCTCAGTTACTCCTCCTGTCTCTGGCACGCCCTTTTTGCTGCCCGATCATCCGTGTTGGTCTGTCACTGTCCTGCACAGTTTTAATGCAGAGTTGTTAAGGTCAGCATTCTTTTGCTCCCCCTCACTTTTCATCCGGGCTTAATGGGCGTCTCGTCACTGCTCTGTCAGCTGAAGCTGTCTGGAAATCTCCCCCGTGTAGTGAAACGGGCCTTGGATTTAACGCTCTCCGTCTCCGCTGCATGAGATCGTTTTCCTGCAGCACTGTTGACATTTTCAGGTTGTTGTTGTGGGTCCAGCTGCTGTAGCATTTGGTCAGGGTCACATCAAAGGTGGTAGAGGAGAGAGCAAAGATGGTAGAGGGGAGAGCAGGAGTCCAGGTCAGCCTCGGCAAAGCAGCCTGTAATCAAGCATAAAGAGAAAAAACAAAAACAAAACAAAAACGAAACAAAAACAGGCGAACAGGAAAATGATGTTGTGTTGGCTGTGTTATTCAGAGAGGGGAGAAACAACGGGGCCAGGCCCTGTGTCAGCCTTCTCTCCCCCTTTTTTTGTTTTTTCTCACCATATAATCAACTCATAACCCACCAAGTTGACAGGACAACACAGGTACATGTTAAAATTCTTAAGATCATGTTTAAAAGCCCAAAAGAGGAATTTTCTTTCATTCAGTAATCATTTGTATTAATCAGTCAGCAGAAAACATGTCACAATTTGAATCTTTTAACCACTAAATTTGTCGTGTCATCACTGGTTGGTCAGACCAGTGTCTTTTTTTTTTTTTTTGAAGTTAAGCTGTTGTCCTGCAACCCAGAAAGTTTATTTGTTAGTTGTGGATAAACTTCATCATTCAACAACAGGTGTATGTTAAGTTTCGCTGCTTTAACCTTGCTGGAAAATCTTCACGTGTTCATGAATGTAAGCTGTTTCTTCATTGCGTGTGTGTGCGTTTGTGGGTGGGTTAATTTAACTTTTTTCTCAAACGAGGCATTTCTCTAACACGTGCCTTTCTTATACATTTCTTTGGTTGTGTTTTTATTTTGTTTCCCAAATTTTGATTTCCCACCTTAAATAACAGCATTCCATGTCTACAGCCAGGAGTTAGAGCTTGCTTGTGAGATTCAGGGACACATGGTGCTAATAACAATTCAGCCAAAAACTTGCCTGAAAATTTCCAGTGATGGTAACCGATAACTGGAGGAGAAGATGTCCTTTAAGCTTCTTTTCAGGGTGGGGACAAAGCTGGGGTCAAGCTGCAAACTTTTGAGCCAAAGCTTGGCCTGTCTGTCGTCCCAATTCTGTTAATTTATCCTTTTGCCGCTGTACTCAGGTTTCCAGGTTGAGAGAAATCCACCTGTATTAACACACTAAAATATTCACTTAGTATTTCTTTTCTGAAAACATCCACTCGCTTCATCTGCCTAGATTTTACTCTCTCTTGGTGCATACTTCACACAGTCAGGCAGTTGCCTTTTATGGGCATGCAAAGTTCCTGTCTCACACACAGCTACTCACCCCGGCAGCTGCAAAGCCGTCTTCACGTCCTCTCTCCACACTCTCAGCCACAATCCTCCATTAATATGAATGTATAAAACCAGTAATAATTATCCCTAGAAACACACCCTCAAGAAAATTCACTGTATACACACAATTCACTGTTCACCATAAAACTGAAACAAATCACCCCCGTATTTATCACTCAATCTTACCCTGCCGACTGAAGTGCCGGTCTAAATCATGCACGATTTGTCTCTTCTATATCAAAACCCAGCCATATATCAAACATTCACCGTAGTCATTCAAAACCTTATTTGTAATATTATAATCAACAAAATCAGCGTTTTTATTACAGGCATGTATCATTGTTTGCAAATCATAATTATAAAACTCAAAATCACGCTAAACAGGAAGCAAAAGTCCTCTGTGCGCTTCACAGCAGCCACCTCATTTGCATGTTCACACACCGTCTAAAAATAGCTCGCAGCGCTGCAGCGCGCTGTCGTCACACACAGCCTCGTCTCACACACAGCTCTATTATTTTATATTACAAAGACGTCTTATATTTACAATCACTCTCAGGCCTGACAGCTTTAGCGCCTACACAATTTTGACAAATTTAAGTTAACGGGTCCAACCGAAGAAAGTCCAACTTTTTTGTGATCAATTAACCAGTATCAGACTCTAACCGTTTCTGGCCTAATCTCTAAAATCCCTAACTCAATTTAACAGTGTCCAAAAAAGCGCAGATACCGTTCCAAACGGTAAAGTGGTGCAACCACTAGTTATTCTGGAGTGCCCCAAGCTCCACAGTGACCAACTGACTATCCCTCAAAGAGGACAAGGCCTAGGCGTCCCCGGCCTTGGCAAGCGTTACCTCTGAGCACTGCGCTTCTTAGCGGTTCCACCGCCGTTCTAGGATAATTTATAACACTTTGAAACAACAGTCAACCCCCCAAAACAAGAGTATGACTGAGGCAGGTGCAACCTAGTGGTCAATGGAGCCTCTAACTCACAAAATGACCAATTCCCTATCAAACTACTTGGGCTTCTAACCTAATTTCACTGTTCTACTTTACCTTGGGACTCTAACCCAGTATTATAACTTACTTCAACTTTCAAATCTCATGAGATTTTCATTAAAATCAAAACAGACATCTACCAGTAATTTCAGTGAGTAGACTTTAATTTTATCATGTCCAATTTGGCACACTTTGGAAATAGATTCAACAGGTAGTGCCTTACCTTTGTATAAGCCGGCTTATGCCCACTCACGTCAGACCACTGGCTTGTGCCTGTCTGTTCGACAACCTCGGACCGTCCAAACCTCCAACTTCCACCCCAATACCACAGGACGAGCCCCCAAACTGTTACGGATTCAAATATTGGGGATGGATACAAGAGGAAAAACCAAAATAACCACACTGGTCCGGCCGGGTTGAGTCAAACGATGATTTTAATGATCACACGCGTGGGAGATGGACACCGTACGCAGACAGCATCAGATCTCAAAATAGTGGAGCATTGATCAAACTCTTATAGCCTCTAGTGGCCCCCACCTAATCATAAAAGCCTAAACATTCACATTCTTTCTCTCACACAGCGCCTAAGCTACGACCTTGGCTCCCTGTTTATCTGCTCCTGCTGAGATGGGGCAGAAAACCTCTCCAGTATGTTCTGTTCTCTTCTAATCAGACAAATAAGGCAATGGCTTTCTGCGAACAGTATTTCTTATAACTCAGCAGTATAATGCATCATAAAACAATATCATTCGTTCACAATAAATCAGCAGTCTAATGTAATGCAACTCAGTTTAACAAATGCAATAGTTATCACCTTCTTCTAATTCAGGAGAATAATGCAAGCTAAAACTACATAATAATTCACAATCTTTAATTAGGGGTCTAACATGGCATAAAATAATATTATAATCCCACAATCCCTAGAAATGTGTTTCCAGAGTCCCAGGTTTAGTGACTTCCTGTCCACCATCACATTAGCTGAGTAGTTGTCAAATTTGAGGGGAGCAGAGGAGATCAGACACCAGTCAGCAGGTCAGAGGCCATCTCTCATTTCACAAATCAATCGCTTGATTTATAAATGGAACAAACACACCATCAGACCAGGTAATGACCCATTATGAGACAACAGTCGTCTGAGAGGAGATGTTCTGTATCACAAAACATGGGAAACAAACAAACTCTAGGCATTCTGAAATATATAAAGCTCAACAAAAAAAGACAACCATATCAGATCCTGATGTAATTCATGTTGTTGTCTTTATTAGTCATTTAAAAAGAGGTCTAGAAAAAGTGTCCAGGAAGAGATTCTACTATTTATGCAGCACTGCCCCCGTGTGGCCACAAAGACACACAACAGCTTCATTTCTCAGCCTGTTGCCTTCTTTTTCCTTCATGATGTAAACAGTGAATGAACTGAAAGAAGTCAACCCATAAACTGTTAAACTGACACAACAGTCATGATGATCATGTAGCAAGTTGTAGTTGACTTTCTGGTGGTCGTTTTGGTATACAATTTAAAAGCCATTTTCTTTTATAAATACACCATACACTTTGTTCTCGACCATTTCTTTTCCTCATATCCTTAACGGACAGTGGAGGAACACTACATCTAGCTTCTGCTTAACATTTATCCAGGCGCCCCCACACTGTACCTCTACAGAAACCAAGGGAGAGAGACAGACACACAAAGATTTCCACTTGAATCTTGATCTCAAAATAGAAAAAGTTTTATCACAAAATAATTACAAGAGCACAAATAAAAACTCAAAACCAAAGACAAATGAAATAAAAAGGCAAGGCCCTGCGAATGAACACAGCACATCTTGCACACCTTTAAAATTCACAAATTTCAGTTTTCTTTGTCAGTCTGTGGTATTAAAAAAATCTCAACATGATGACCAATGTTTGACCTTTCACCTCTAGCATAGTTTTCTCTGGATTTCAATCTGGCCACTCCTGAAATGACATTTATCAGTGTATGTACAGCATCCATTTTTGGTTTAGACAGTCTGACACAGACCGTCTCCATGGCAACCTCCGAGACTATTCTTTTCCTAAAAAAAAAAAAAAAGTCTCTATATGACCACCAACAAACCTGTTACACCATATTTTTTCACCAGCTCACCTTTGCTGAAGGTTGTCATACAAATCTAAACATCTTTTGAGAAAGTCCACATCACTCTGATCTGTAATGAAAACAGAAAAACAATGACAACACCAGCAGAGGCCTCCGACATAAACCTGGCAACATAAATCTAGATAACTTTGCTTCTCTTAAAACATTTAACACAGATTAAATTTCTAACAAATATACCAATATAAATATATATTCCAGGAACAGGACATTCCAGTTAGATCCTCTCCAAACTTATACTGGGCAGCTCAGCCCATCATCCACTTTCACAAAACAGAAAGCCGCCTGATACAACAGCCCCAAAAGTGACAAAAATCCACCTCCAAAAAGCAAAACTTCTCATAATGGAAAAACAAAAACGATTGTCAATCCTATCAAACACTTTCTCTTAATCTAAAGAAATTATTCCAACATCAAACTGTACAATTTACAAATAACTACCAAGTCTCTCATGAGAAAACTCTTGTTCACATTAGAGCTGTGTGGTACACAGTACGACTGATCTCTGTGAGTGATTCATTTCACAAAGTGTTTCAGCCTGGTGGCCAGTACTTTTGAAGGAAGTTAGTAATCTGTGCATAACAGAGCCACGTCTCCATTTCTAAGCAGAGACAAATCTCTGTTTTTTAGGGAGAAGAGAGAGCCCCACTTGATGACTCGATGCCAGTAACAGTCTTTTACAGAAGTCTGCAGGCAGCCCACCCTGTGCAGGAGCCAGCTGACCAGCAGCAGCACTAATCTCCTCCAAAGAAAAGTTAGCATCCAGGACAGCTCTGTCCTCAGAGCTCAGCTGAGGAAGCCCCTGCAGCAGCTTCTCCACTCAAGCTTTATTACTTTCCTCCATCCCTAACATGGTGGTGTAAAAGTCCACGGCATACTGACCTGCTCTTGAAGCTTTCACCAGTGGCTTCATGGTGGTACAGTACTCCCTAAGGAATGCAACTTCTGCAGGACTCAACCTGTAAGACACAACAACAAAACCCACCATGACTATAATAGGGATCTTCTGATTTAATATTAAGAGTCTGCTCACGTTTTTAACCATCCATTAAGGAAAATTCACAAAATTTGCAACCATATTGGTAGGTGTCCAATTTTACTCACATTTTCACCTTGAACTCCTCACAAATGCTCCTGATGGCATTTTCCCCCTTCTCATCAATGATGCGTATTATCCTTTCAGTGGCAAGGTAGGTTGAATTCCATTGTGTTGCATTGGGACGAATGATCTGTAGTTCACACTTGTCCTCTACCACTTCATTAGCCAAATGAGACCGGCCAGTTTTGTTCCAAATGGCCTGGCATTTTGCAAAGGTTGCACGGGAGAGCCTCTTGTAGGTTTCATTCATGCTCTCTGCTAGGGCAGCATCAGATGTTGCCACAAGGTTTAGCAGGTGACATGCACATCGCTGATGAGGCGGGAGTTGATACTCCAAACCAGAGTCTTCATCAAGAATTGCACTTGCCTCATGGTAGTCAATATGGTCAGTCAGGTCAATAGTTTCTGGGTCTGCTTCATCTTCAGCTTCATCTGCATCATTTTGTGCCCCAAACATGTGGAAGGCCTTGACAAAGTTGGATCCACTATCAGTTGTGGTTCTTACAACTTTGCCTCTAATCTTGTATTGGCAATGGATATCATCAAGCGCACCAGCAAGCATGTCAAATGTGTGAGACCCTCTCAATCTTTTGCATGCTGGTGCTGCAGATCTTCTTTCCAGGGACTCTTCCTCTATCCAATGGCATGTGACTCCAAGGTAACTTTTCTGATGAGCTGACCAACAATCAGTAGTGGTAGCAACAAATTTGACTTTATCCAATGCTGCAACCAAAGTCATCTTCATGTGATCAGCAGCTTCACAGATTCTGGCACAGACAGTGGGTCTGGAGATGACTTTGGCTTGAGGTTGTAATGTGGTAACCAATTCTTTGAAAGATGGCTGTTCTACCACTGCAAATGGCTGTAGACCCTCACATATGAAATTGATGACAAGCTTGTCAACAGTTGCTTGTGGAACATGTTTGTTTGCAGCTCTCAACATCAGGTCTGGTAACTTGGCTTGTGTATTTGCTGAGAGCTTGTTTGGTGTGGCTGTGGTCTTTCGCTGACGAGATGTTGATGCCACAGTGATATTGTACTGCTCAATCTTCGATGGATGTTTCCTCTGTAGAGATAAATATTATCATACGTCAGGTTCATACATTACTTCATAACATCACTGTGATTAACACTAAAGGAAAACGCATTTTTAAAACATCATTCAACTAGACATGAGCTAATCTTTGATTGTTTAGCATAGTATAAAAGAGTGGTGAATTTGGTCAAATCTTGCAGATATATTGCTGTATTTATTTACAAATGTAAACCAATTTTGAACGATCATTGCAAAAAACATGAATTTCTGTATACATTCTAAGTTCTGTAATCTGTATACTATCTGTAAAAAGAGTATCGACCAATGTATCAGTATCTAAATTTTTAACTCCTTTTTATCAGTATCACCCTAAAGTTTTCAGTATTAGTCAGGTCCTAAAAATACTAAGAGAGCAAAATATGTGTATATAGCAAATCTAATTTAAGAAAAGGGATCACATACACAAAAATGCTGCCCATACAGCTAACAAATAAAAACAATCCACATTATGTTCTTTAAAAAAATATATCATATTGGGAAACATATAACCCTACTGATTAAGAGCCATGTCACTATGATAGACCTATATCAGGCAAATGATACTGATCAACTGATCCATCAATCGGGCTCTGGTACATGTCAGCTGAGAGCTGGAAGATTAATTTGAGATGCAGCTCAGCACTGTGTTCAAGTTTTTTTTTTTTGTTTTTTATAGGCCAGCTGATTGTAGGCCTGTGAGTTTTAAATGACTACAAATTTAATTTATTGTAATGACGGTGGTTATCCAAATAATAAGCTAAAACATTCCTATGAATTGTAGCTCAATTATGCATGCACACACGCACATTAGCTAGCTCCGTCTTATTTTACTATCAGGCTAACCAATGGCGGTGACAATATCTTAGCCAAACTAATAACCTTAACACACATGAAAAATAAGAAGGCAATATTGTACACGTATAGTTGTAAAACCTCTTACCTCAATGTGTTTTTTTAAGATTAGACGCTGAAGTCTTGTAAGCTGAAATGACTGTAGAGGTCAAACAAAGTTTGCACTGCATCTGGACGCTGTCTCCTTTTCTCCCTCTGTACATGAAAAATTCCTCCAGGTATGGCCACGGGCACGCGTCCTCCGTCTTTTCTACGTCGTTTTCATGGTTGACAGTGTTGTCCTCTGTCTCCATTTTGGCTTCTTTGTCTCGAAATCTTCCGTCTATAAAGTAGTTTGTACTCCACCATTTAGCACCTCTAGACACCTGTGCCTGCTGCTGCAGCGGAGTTTATTCTTTGCTTACGTCTTAAATTGGCACGTGTTAAGATATTCATTGTGTGTACTCATGTTGTACAGTGTTTAACTGGATTATGGTTACTGTGGTTTAACAGAGACAGTATATTAGTTGTCACCACAAGGAGGCACTGTTTCATTGTAAGATCACGGATGCTGCGTCATCACACCCCTAAGAAGAAAAAAGTACACCACAACGAAAATGGCACCCATGAGGAAAGTTTTGCCGCGTGTTGATGTGGAATAAAGTTCCCAAAATATTAAGGACATTTTTGACTCCATTTTTGACTCCATTTTCCTTCGAGTTGATCGCTGTCGATGCTGCAATACTCAACAGCGCGGTTGCGATTGCACGGCCTTATTGGCTGCAAAAATGCAGAGAAAGGTTTGAATATTAATTCAAATTGTGGGCGTACTCAGTAGCGACTTTTGATTTTATAAGTAGCGAAGTAGATTACATGGTGTAAGTTGTACTCAAGTATGAGTAAAATTACACACTTGAAAAATTACTCATAAAAGTACAAGTACCCAAAAAATCTACTTAATTACAGTAACGTGAGTATTTGTAATTCATTACTTCCACCCCTGACTGTAAATGACCATAAATTAACTGTAAATTACACTGCTGTGAGCTCCATTCATATAGTTATATCACGTGCACATGTGTTGACAACCGTAACCATGGCCGCTGAGGGTATATAAATGCTGCACAAGGTTCCAAACGTCTGTTTACACTTGCTCGTGGACTTGTTTCGACCTGCTCCAACCTCAGCCTGTGGAAAGCAAAGTTTTGGAAAACACTTTACTGAAAGCGGATTTAACTTGAAAGCACAACAAGTACTTCATCTGTGGATTGTTTGTACTTGTTTTTGTTTTTCAAGTTTGAAGATGGCTCGCCGTGGACCCGGACTCCCCGACTGTCACCTGGACTTCGCTGCAGGTACGTTTGAAAATTTCTTTAAATGTAAATTACTGTAATAATTTAACAAGTTCCAGTGTGAATATCAAGTTTTAACGTGATCAAATATGTGTATTCCAAGATTGTTTCCCGTAAATTGTTTGTATGCTTTCAATTTTCCGGGAGAGGTGTAGAAATTATTAACGACTGGTGTATGAATATGAAAAAAAGGTGTTACTTTGATTTGAAGGCTTCAAATTTGACACTTTTCTTTAAAATGAAATGGTTAAAAATAGCTTAATGGACTAAAATTTGTAAAATGCCCAAAAATCAGTTTCCGTGGTAACGCCATCTTCAAGATGTCATGGCGTCAGAACACGCAGGTGTAAACAGATCCAGGTCCCCTCCTAACATCCTTTTCTTCTCCAGATCAAAGGCTTTATTGACATAAACTATATTTTTTCTCTGCTGCAAAACACAAAGATAAAAAAAAATACAAATAAAATAATATCAAAAGAATATGAAAACAGTAGTAATAATGGCATTAAGACCTATCTTCTGTTACAGTAATGCTTTTAACCTTATTGGATAGCAGAGAGAGATATTGTACACAGGGATATTTACACAGGGATAGCATGTTTACCACAGATTAGATGTATCTGTCCTTATGGCAGATACAGTCCTTGTGCACATTTCTAAAAATGTGGATTCTGAGTTTCTGTTTGTTTGTTTGTTTGTTTTTCACTTGACCATCATTTTCAGACATACCTGCAGAGCTTTGTGTGTGCAATTTTTACTCTTGCCAAGGAGATTGTGTTTTTATTTTAAAAAAAAATTTTATATTTAGGACATGCGATTGGTACATGTGGTCTAAATGTTACATTATGGTTTGCATCCACATATTTAACTTATGAGCTTTTTTCAAAATGTGTGACATCGTGAATTGTAAATAAAACAGGAGAATGAGCTGCATGGTTAGTTATAAATTTACTGTAGTATATTTATATAATAAGTTACTCATGTCCGGCTATTTACAAATCAATACCTATTATCCATTACCTATTCCAACATAGTGTTTGCATAAAGGCTTACAAAGAACAAATAAAACAAATTGAATGTACACAAAATACAGTGTCATATATAGTGTCAATATAGTGTCACCTTAAAAGTACACAGAGTGAGCTGCCTTGGTGGAGGTTTGGTGGTCTTCTATTAAAAAACTTCACTTAAAGATTGAACAAGTAGAAGTGTCATTCAGTCTGACATAAAATGCTTTTCTCTCATCCTCTGCTCAAACTAACAGATGTAGGTCTGTTGCTTTAACACTGGGTGTCTATTACATTCCTAATGTTATTTTAAAAACTGTTTCCTCACAGGGCGTCTTGACTATGTGGTTGAACGCCCTGCAGAAGAAGGCCTTCCTGAAGTCATCAGGATCCTGGATGACAGTCTCCAGAGCACCACCTCTTCTGGTGAAGCTCAGGACACTGATACCCAGCGTATCAGCGAAGGTGAGTATGGTGAGTATATTCTTATCTCATCCTCCCCCTCTTCTGATGAAGAACAGGACACTGATACCCAGCGTATCAGCGAAGGTGAGTATGGTGAGTATTTTTTCCCTCTCTCACCCTCACCTTCTTCTCATGAAGCACCAGATGCTGATGACGGTGAACAGGAAGGTGAGTACCCCCCCTACCTACCTGTAGATGATGACGAGGTGAGTGAACAGACTGACAATTCATCTGACTGGAACGACTCAGAAGAGTGGGGGGATTGGCTTAGCGATGACTCGGGGTATGACACCATGGATGAGAGAGATGATTCCCCTCTCATCCGGGAGCACCCTCCAGAGCCGTTTTGGCACGATTGGCAACATCCTATTGCTCCAGGTGCTGCCCCCATCGCCATGCCGCCTTTCGGCCAGGCCAACGCCCCACTCTTCCCTCGAGTTGTTGCCCCAGTTGGTGATCCGCCAGCTGCTCCTCCCTCAGCTGCTCCCTCTGCTGCTCCTTCCTCAGCTGCTCCCTCTGCTGCTCCTTCCTCAGCTGCTCCCTCTGCTGCTCCTTCCTCAGCTGCTCCCTCTGCTGCTCCCTCTCCTGCTCCTTTCTCTGCTGCTCTCTCTGCTGCTCCTTCCTCTGCTACTCCCTCTGCTGCTCCTTCCTCAGCTGCTCTGTCATCTGCTTCCTCAGCTGATCTCTCTGCTGCTCCTTCCTCAGAAAAGAGAAGCAGAGAAGACATCTGCACCGAAGAGGTAAGTGCAAAGAGGTGCAAGGTAAGTGACCAGTTTGATGCCCCTTCAACATCCTCAGGTAGTTTTGGAGTCAGACGTTTCTGGGAGAGGCCTTTTACCCTTTCCCTTGATGACAGTGACTCTGATTAGTTTATGTTAGAACGTGTTTTTAAACTTTGCCTTTGTGTTTTTGTTTTTACAGATATAAGAACATCTGACTCGGACATGTGAAACGTATTGTTTTTTTCTTTATATGTGACATTAATATTAATATTACATTATGACTGAAAGGTAGTTTTTTAGTTGTTATTACTTCCAGTTACGTCCACGATGGAGCAAACACCCCACCCAGAAGACAGCCTTACCCCGACCAACCCGATGAGAAGGATGGATGACCAAGTGAAAAACGGGAGAGTGGTGCTGTGTTCCAACTATGTAAGTTATCACCTCACATTGACAACAAACTGTATTGAAGGCGAAATTCTTCCAATAGTTGGTATAAATCATCATCCTATGTCAGCAGCATTGTAGGTTTAGGTAGGTTTAGGTTTATTTATATTTTTCATGTGTATTCGTTGGGTTTAAAATTGCTTTTTAACAACATACTGCAGCTACCAACAATGAAAATGCTGTTTTGTGTTAAAATGACGTCTTTCTTGTGTTATTGCTTTGCAGGGAAGCTGAGAGTGGACAGAGCTGCACAGAGGACCAAAGATCCACTCTCAGCACTTCATACCTGACTGGCCACAGCACCACCCCTCCTCACCCAGGGTGAGGAGGGGTGGTGTGGTGTGAGGAGGGGTGGAAATATTACAGTTTGTGATGTTTTATACATATTTTTATTGCATCATTTAAAACTATGAGATATAAAATAAACCAATTTTCATAACATTTTCTGTGTATTTAGTTGTTTTCTTAATAAGTTATTTGGAACATCAATGCAACCTGTCAGCTTTTTATTGAGGATTTAGAAAGTTGCTGGTGGCCCGAGTGTGTACAGTGGGGTGTTGTTTTTGTCACATGGTGAAAGTGACCTCATGGGGAGCAAAAAGAACAACTGAACTATTTGGGGATTCACAGACTTTCGTAATCGCTAAAAACAATTAATAAAAATTGTTCTGTGTGAACTAAAAGCTCAAATATAAACCATCCTGACACACTGACACAAATGATCTGCTGTTTATAAGCAGGACAGTGTTTTCATGAGCCTGGGTGAAGCTAATTTGCATGAGTTTAACCTCCTGGTCAAAAACTTGCATGACTCTGTTATCACTGTAACTTTCTTCTGTTTATTTATTCATTTTTGCTAATTGTAGTAGATTAATATGTTCACCAACTGATTCTTGGCCTGAATGTTTGAATGTTTGCAGTTTCAGGTCCTACTGATCAGTTTTAAGTATTGTAGAAAGTGAGCAGCAATTAAATCGAGTTCTGGGATGAAATGGGACAAAAGGGTAATTTGAAAGCCACATTAGTTCCCTTCCCTCGTTTAACAATGTGTAAGCAAACTGCTTTAACCTGCAATTTACTGCATGTTGTTAGGCTGCATGGTACAACCACAGTCTGCTAACCACCCGTGGTGATCGAAGGTTTTGAGGTCTTGCTTGAGCTACTGATGAAGTTTTATCAAAGCTTGTTAAGTTTCCCAACCACATTTTATCCTGATGGTCCAAGGCTTACATCTTTATGCTCACAAACATACTTCTGTAATTAATCAGTGACCGATTTATTACTTTAAGTTACAGTGTGAGGGGCATTAATGAACATAAATCAGATTTAACTGGATTATGTGTTTAGGTCAAGAGACACAGACCTTCATCTTTAAGAGGCTCTTCTTGAATGTCTAATCACGATGTTTGCCATGCAAATACACTGGGCGGTTGTTTTTAACAGAATCATTTAATGATTCTGATGAAATGAAGTATTGTTTCAATGAGCTGTGGCACCATTCTTGCTTTAGCAGTGAAAGGAGTCAGGTAGGGCTCCATCAGGAAGAGGGCCCCAGAGGTCCTATGCCCCCGCCCACTTCCCTGGGGCTTGAACATCAGTGGATTTCCACTTAAGCAAAGCCTCATCAAGTTCCTGCAAACAGCTCTACACACACACTATCATGTACAGAGTGTGGATGCTGTGTCTAAGACCACGATCATTGTGTTTCTACCATCTGGTGCAAGCTTCATCTGTCTCACTGTGTTCTCCTAAAGGCCAAGACAGCAGGACAGTGAAATCAATCTCACTTATAGGTGCCAGAAATTAGTGGATATGAGATTAATGGTGGTAATCAGGTTATGCATTTGTTGTCTTCTCAGCAGGTGGGAAACATCTCTCTTTATTTGTTTATGTACATGTGTATCAGAAATCTATTTTCCTGTACAGCTCAGGTTTAAGGCACAATGTTGATCTAATCTAATGAAGATCAGTGCCTTTTTAGAGTCAGTGAAAATACTGACATTAGTGATGTTAACCCTTGACTAAGAGTTTCTTAGTCAAATGTTAATGGGAAACACATTTCCACACCACCATCTTCTAAGCTGTGATGCTACATGTGCAGCAGCAAACGTCCAATTAGTACCGATCAGAAGGTTGGAGGTTCGATCGCTGCCTGATCTGGTCTGTATCTCAAAGTATCCTTGGACACGATACTGAACCCCAAACTGCTCTTTCATGAGTCCATCAGAGTATGAATGTTAGATAGAAAGAACTTAGGTACAGAAAAGTGCTTGTATGAATGGGTGAATGAGGTGTATAAAGTACTTTGAGTGCTTGAGTAGAAAAGTGCTATTTAAGAACAAGGATGTGCAAGAATTTGCTAGACACGCTCTTCTTTTTCCAAAACTAAAAATGTTATTTCAAATTTGGCAGCCTGTGTGTCAAAGAGACTGAAGAGTAACTAAAGGGCAAAGTCCAGGAATACAGCCAAACTCAGGAGATCAGTTAGGAGCACAACTGAGCAAAGGTGATTCAAAAAAATGGAGAGAATCTCTGCCATGCAGTGCCATGCTGAGCAGACTGGTTTACAGCCACAAGAGAGACTCAGCGTTCACAGATCATAAAATCTTCAGGGAGCAAAGCTCTCAGAGAAACTATAATGCAATCCACAGATAGAATACAGTCAATAAACTCCAAGTGAAATGTTAAACAGTGCATGGATAGCTTTTTGTTCAGCTTTTTCTTCGTATCCTTTTTCCCCCTTTCTAAAGTCTCTTCAGAGGCTTTGCAATTTGTCAAACAGCAGCTGGTAAAAAGGCTTTTGCAGTGAGGCAGGGAGCCTGTTCAAACCAGATTATGCTTGATTTGATGACTGCAGAGAACTTGGGGCTGACAGCTCAGATTAGGATCGGTTCTCCCTTGAAAAGGCATTAGTGTGTTCTGTCATGGCAGGATTTCTGTTCAATGTGCAGTTAGATTGAAATCAAAGGGCACCAAAGACACCCAAACCTGAGGGATCATTACGTGACACCCAAAGCATCTGAGCAGTCTTATTCCTTCATCTGTACCAAATTACTCAGATTCACAGACGTCGTGCACAGCAGACCTGCAATACAACAATGAATAACAGGAGTTACACCTGCGTTTGACAGGTCAAAATGTCACAGGGAGCAGTTCAGTTAAGTTTCATTCCCCTCCAGAAATCACTTCATGCATAATTATCAGGAACCTTTGAGTAATGACAGCACTTAAATGAGTGTTTCCTTACCATATTCCACTTTGTCACCAAGTTTTAGGATGAGAACGTTTTTTTTCTACTTCTATTATTTTTTTTATATCGTTGTTATTATTTCTGTTGTAATTTGTGTTTGTTTTTTGTTTGTTCAGTTTTTCAGCCTTGTTGCATTTTTTTCTATTTCCGTTGTGTTTTATTCAACTTCTGTTACATTTTGCAGGATTTTGCAGCTTTTTCTATTGATGGGTGTTTTCTTCAGGGACACCATATTATCATTATCTTTAAAACTGCATTTGAAACTTAATGCTGAGTTTTTACTTTCTGCAGTTGAAGTTATCTAAAGAAACTGTGTGTGGGTGCAGCTGAAAAAACGTCTTTTGGTAAATAACACAGAAATTCTGAAATCCTCTACTGCTTATATCAAACAGAATAAAAGAAACCAAAGCTAAACTCTAAAAGATTATTTATTTCAGCTTGTTTACAGTTATCCACACCTCACAGCTTTTTATGGGTTGATAGTTTTCCTGATCCAATCTGCATACTCAGGATCACAGAGGTCCATGAAGGCAGCCGGTGCTCTGCATACAAAGTCCGGATCTCCCACAAAAGAAGAGATCAAATGTAATATTAGTGCATTCCACAGATTATCAGCCAACAGCCTTGAAGACACACTTAGCCTCTTTTAGTTTTCAGCCTAGAACGAGGAACCACCAGCAGGTTTCTGTCAGAAGACCTCAGTGACCTGCACCTTATAGATGGAAGCAAATGAAGTTTGATCTCAGCTTCATGCTCTTGTTCTGCTCGTGCTCTGATTTGAATTACATGTTCTACACACTTCACTGTATCTCACTGTCAGTTTGTCAATTTGTGACATTAATTCAGAGGAATATGGTGTAAACCAATGATTTATAAACCTAAAACAGCTCATGATCACTAACCAATGCTAACTTTGAGAAGCAATGCAGAACATATTGTGCCCTCTGTGTGGCTAATGGTGCTCTTAAGAGTTGAAGAGCAAAACAAAAGAAAAAAAAACCTCACTCACGAGTCTGCGACTGCGTGCTGACAGAGAGCGAGTGGGTTACCTCTGTGTGACTTCAAGCTGCAGAGGGTAAGGCTCTGACTGTGGTCTGCATATATGTGCCGAGCAGCAATTCAGAATACCCACCGTGCACAGTTTCTGTGAGGTTTGGCATAACTCGATGCATTGAATCATTTTCATATTATACAGACAGAATTATGCAGTAAGAACCAGCAGTTAAATATAGAAACTGTTGTTGAATACTCACTGATACACAGAGGCAAGAGAAGAGGCAGCAGACACAGTGTTCCTGCCATTCACCCTCTAACAACTGCCTTTCTGTCTGAATGGTGACCATTGTATAGTCACCAGTGTCATTATGAAGCCTTATCATGCTGCATGAAAAGCTGCAATACTCCACATATTTATGCAAAGTTACTCATCAGCAGTTTTTGCTTTTGCATTTCATAAAGTGCTGGGAGGGAAATGAAGCTGAGAAATGAAACTTTGAGTATTGTGTAAACCGTCGATTTATTATAGAAGATCTACAGTATGAACTGACCATAAATGTACTTTGGTCAAGACCTGAATCAAGTTTCATCCAAAGGCTTGTGGCTCAAATTTGAGCAGGGCCTGACAGCTTCAGTAGAAAGACGCTGAGGGTCCTGTCACTGTTGTTGATGTCTCTGTCCTGAAAGATCACAGACTGCCCTGTGATTTGTGGTGTTTCTTGTGGACTCGTAAAAGGATTTATTTATATGATATAGTCTTCACTGATGTCAGGTCTCAGGCCAGCTTGAAAGAATTGTGTTTCATCATATAATTACAGTTCCTGATAGTTGGACCAATCACAGCCAAATGAAGTGAAGCTGTTCTGGTGATGGCCCAACACCATCATCTGTACTTCAGCAAACTGTCTCTGTTCTCTGCACATAAACTAAAAATATGACTATATTATCATGAAAACGTACTAAAGGAATTGATAGTGCCCTTTGTCTCCATGTGACTATAATCTTATTAAACTATATTATTATATTATTTCAATTTCATTTTTATTTATACAGAAAACAAATCACAACAACAGTCGTCTCAAGGCGCTTTGTATTGTAAGGTAGACCATGCAAAATACATACAGAGAAAAACCCAATAACCACATGACTCTTTGTGAGCAAACACTTTGGCGACAGTGGGAAGGAAAAACTCCTTTTTAACGGAAAGAAACCTCCAGCAGAACCAGGCTCAGGGACACTATCTCTACGTAAAAGCAGGGATAGTGTCTGTCTCCTGAATCCAAACAGGAAGCTGGTTCACTAGAACAGGGCCCTGAAAACTGACGGCTCGCCCTCCCATTCTACTTTTAAATTCTCTTTTAATACAACAAGTAAGCCTGCAGTGTGAGAGTGAAGTGCTCTAATAGGGTGATATGGTACTACAAGGTCTTTAAGATCAGATGGGGCCTGATTATTTAAGACCTTGTATGTGAGGAGCAGGATTTTGAATTTGATTCTAAACCAATGAAGAGAAGTCAATATAGGAGAAATATGCTCTCTCTTTCTACTCCCTGTCAGTACTCTTGCTGCAGCATTTTGCATGAACTGAAGGCTTTTCAGGGAGTTTTTAGGACATCCTGATAATAATGAATTACAGTAGTGCAGCCTAGAAGTAATAGATATTAGAGATACTGCACAAATGGAAGAAAGCAGTCTTACATATTTGTTTAATATGTGAATTGAAGGACATATCCTGGTCTAAAATGACTCCAAGGTGTTACTGGAGGCCAAGGTAATGCCATCCAGAGTTAGAATCTGGTTAGATGCCATATTTCTAAGATTTTCAGGGCCGATTACAATTGCCTCAGTTTTAAAAGCAGGAATTAGAGGTCATCCGGGTCTTTATGGCTTTAAGACATTCATGTAGCTTAACTCATTGGTGTGTGTTATCTGGCTTAGCTAGGCTAAGCTAGAAAATTCCTAAAAATACAGTAAGTGAATACAAGAGAGTTTGCTTCGGATGAAGCAAGTGAAGATTAAACTATGAAATAAGAAGTTATCTATAAGTTTTTAATTATTTTGGCTCTCCAGATAAGCTACACAAAAACACAACCATGTGTTGGAACAGGAAGTGATAGGAAGTGAGAAAAAAGACCTTAGGACAGGTGAGATTGGTCAATGGTAGATGTTATGTATGAACCAAAATATATGGTGTGCTATACAAGCTATCGCCAGTAGCGGGCACTATGCCCAGTTATGTGTGTGTGTAACTTCTGTGTTATGTTAATAAAGAGAATAAGTGGAAATGTAAACAAGCTACCGTGTGTATCAGTCTGACTCTGTATAAGCCCTAATCAGTGTACTGACACTACAGGAGGAAATATAAGGCGAGGAATTACAAGCCTTATCCTGACGCGAGAGCATCCTGACGCGAAACATCTGCGCCTGGTTTGGGAACAGCACCAAGCAGGACAGACGAGATCTGCAAAGAGTGGTGCGCTCGGCCGAACGCATCATTCAATCAGAGCTCCCTGACCTGCTGTCCATCTACACCAAGCGGTGCAAGACCAAAGCTATGAAGATTATGATGGACCTCTCCCATCCCAACAATGGACTCTTCTCACTGTTGAGGTCTGGGAAGCGCTTCCGCTCCGTTAAGGCCAAAACAGAGAGAATGAGGAGGAGCTTCTTCCCCCAGGCTATTCGGGCCCTGAACCAGGTGTAGGACTGGACTCTCCCACACATCACATCACTATAAGACTGGACTCTCACACACATCACATCACCACATGTACTCTGGTTTTTCTTCATGCACACTTCCTATAATTTATAATGTCTTTCTGCTATTTGCACATTTTTACTGTAAATTTCTAAGTTAAATCTGTAAATTTTGTAATAACCTGTAAATTGTAAATACTGTAAAACCACTGTCATTTAATGGTCGGGCATTGCATTGCACAGCTACAAGCATTTCACCTCATGTCATACTGTGTATGGTTGTGTGTGTGACAAATAAAATTTGAATTTGATAACAATAGAGCTCTTTTTCTGAAATCATAAAAGGTAGTAAAAGTCAGCAAAACAGCAATTGTTGAAGCTGCTTCCTGTTTGAGGGAACTGGCCATTTAACCACTTTGACTGAGTGTGCTTTTAAATGACCTTTTTCAACAATAAAGCCCAGGAATGACACTGAATCAACATGAAATTCACATTTCTCATCTTTTAAATTGAGATGTTTTTTTCTAGGAGACATTTGAGAAGGACTTGACAGGTATAAAACAACTGGGAGAAGTTAAGAATATTGTTGAAATAAAGAAAATGTGGATGATGAAGTCACAAAGGATGTCATTGACTAGGGCCTGAAAGACTCCTGGTGCGTTTGCTGAAAATGCTATTTTCAAATAACCGAAACGACCCATTTGGGTTTAAAAATTATACTGATTACTGGAAGGTGAAGGAGGACCAGTAAGCGAGTCAATGAAGCAGTCATAAGGACGATGAGGTGTGAGATAAAGAGCTAAACCTCCTCTCACTTTGGTTAAGGGTAAACAGCCTATTGCCCGCAGCATCAGCTAAATTCTTTGTCATAAACACTTTGCAATGAAATTTGGGTTTGGTTTCAGCATGGCTTCGGCCCATCTCAGAGCTCACCCTCACAGCAGGATAACCATGAAAGCAAATTTTGCACAGTCTGAAGAATAAGTTCTACTTTGTTGATGAAACACTAGGAAACACTGTTTGAGGAACCCTCTGTTCTTTTCTAACTCGCTGGTGAAAACTTCAGGTGGCCTTTCTAGAGGTACAAGCTCTCTGAGCTGTGCTGCTGCCTGCTGACCATGTCCATCGTTTTATGACCACAGTATCTTATAACGGTTGTCAATCCAGCAGATTATCTTTGGCATGTGGTGGATCAGGAGATTTGCAACATGGATGCACAGCCGACAAACCTGAAGCAACTGTGTGATGCTATCATATCAATATGAAACTGTGAGGAATGTTTCCAGGTCTTTGTTGAATCTGTGCCACAAAGAATTAAGGCAGTTCTGAAGGTGAAAGAAGGTCCAAAACAGTACTGGCAAGGTGTAACTAATGAAGTGGACAGTGACTGTATTTAGTGTCTAGATGTTTTTTTCAGTATTTTATTCACTTAATAGCAGGACAGAATACCACATGACTGTGGCCTTGTGTTATACCCTCTCTGCTGCAGTGATGCTGCAGACAAACACAAACATCGTGATTAGACATTTAAGAAGAGCCTCTTAAAGATGAAGGTCTGTGTCTCTTGACCTAAACACGTAATCATGTTAAATCTGATTTATGTTCATTAATGCTCCTCACACTGTAACTTAAAATTGGTCACTGATTAATTACAGAAGTACGTTTGTGAGCATAAAGCTGTAAGCCTTGGACCATCGGGATGAAATGTGGTTGGGAAACTTAACAAGCTTTGAAAAAACTTCATCAGTAGTTCGAACAAGACCTCAAAACCTTCGATCACCACGGGTGGTTAGCAGACTGTGGTTGTACCATGCAGCCTAACAACATGCAGTAAATTGCAGGTTAAAGTAGTCTGCTTACACATTGTTAAACGTGTACTGTACTTAAAACTGATCAGTGGGACCTGAAACTACAAACATTCAGGCGAAAGTTACAGTGATAACAGAGTCATGCCAGTTTTTGACCAGGTGGTTAAACTCATGCAAATTAGCTTCACCCAGGCTCATGAAAAAATTGTCCTGCTTATAGACAGCAGATCATTTGTGTCAGTGTGTCAGGATGGTTCATATTTGTTGACACAGAACAATTTTTCTTCATTTTTTAAGGATTATAAAAGTCTGTGAATCCCCAAATTGTTCAGTTTGTCTTTTTGCTCCCTATGAGGATGAGGTCACTTTCACCATGTGAAAGGCCTAGTGGTACGGCCTGTCTACCCTTATTTGGATTACCGTAATGACGACAATATCAACGGCGCGCACAGCGTCGCTGCTTTCAGGAGCCATTGGAAGTTTTAAGGTTGCTTGGACCATTGAATACTTATGGTAAGCGAAAGGGCGTATGCTCCGTGGAAAACTCCATATCCCACAATTCATAGCACACCTCTATCGAGTGTAACAATGGCGGCTGCCACCTTGTTTTTATATTCCTCTTATTCATGTTTCTAGGTCACAAAATAAACTTTTAAGATATTTTCAGGCGAGAATGTAGATGTGTAAACTTCAAATATCTGCTCATTTTATCAAGACATCCCATATTAGCAACAGTTCTCTTACATGTTGCTGCTAGCTGGCTACCTAGCTAGCTAGCGTGGCTAGCGCCGCTTTGCTCAAAAGCACCCGGGCTTGGCTTACAGTGAGGCGGCTCACACTCGTTTCAGCCCCCGATCGCTCACAAAGAGTCTGTGTCTCAGCTGAACTTGTTTTTCGTTTATATGGGCCGATGATTCAATTATTAATTTTAGTAATGGTAAAAACAGTGAAAGGTGGTTGTCCAGATGCTGGTCGATGTGGAAAAATAACTGAGTTGTTTGGTGGTGGCGGCTAACACGGAGCTCCAACAAAGGGTAGCTAGCCACCGGTGTATGACAGAAAGGACATGCGGGAAAAAGACACATACGTGGCGGCGAGGCAGCCGCTGATCGACTGGTGGTGGCTAACGCGGAGCTCAAACAGATGGCAGCCATGGATCAGGGAAATTGAAGGCAGGAGAAGCAGACCCAAGGCGGCTGCCGGTCAGAGCGTCAGGTTAACTGAATTTCAGGTAAGAAGTTATGAACTGCGCTCTATTTGGGTCAGATATAAACCCAGTTTAGGTGTAGTTTATTTTCGTTGTGCTGACTTTTTACAATCAGTTACAATAACTTACAATAACTGTGTGCGTGCTGAGTTACTGATGTTGAACTTTATTTTATTCATAAGGGTTAGTTGTAGAGTTGCCAACCATTCCGTACAAACGGAATTGTCCGGCATTCAGAGAAAATATTACCTATTGAGCTGAAAAGGAACATAGTTTGTCCCCTACTTCAGGTAGAACGGAAGAAGACACAAACAGCTGGTAACTGTGCAGGGGTGGATCTAGCAAAGCTTTTGCCAGGGGCCAGGTAGGGCATTAACAGGGAAAGGGGGGCACAAAGATATACTTTTCTTTCTTACTCTCATAAAATATTTAGCTTTTATTAAATAGTTATCTGAATCTTACAACCAAAGTTTGTATAATAAAACACAAGATTGGCTGTAGACCATTGTTAATCATTCAGAACACTGTGTAAAAAAAAAAAAAAAAAAAAAAAGTGAATGCAAAAGTGCATAAATGTTTATTTTACGTGTTTGATGTGTGTGGCGGGGCGTGGAGTGCAGTGCCGCTTGCAGGGGAAGTGGACCCACCTGAGCGGCATCTGCAATCACGCCTCTCAGGCGTAAAGTCTCTGCTCTCTCGGCTGTTTTTTTTTGGTGTGTGTCAGGCTGTGAGTTGAAAAGCTACAGCCGGCTGTGTGGGTACACCAACCATGTGTGAAAAGTGGTCTATAACGTAATGCTTCAAAGCCTGTTCATGCAAACATTGTCGGGTCTGCCGTGGTACAATGGGACTTCTGCTCATGAACCTCTGTGCACAGCGTCTGCAAATCGGGGCTGTACGAAGTCACCTCATCTTTACACAAAACTGTAAGCTGTCATCTGTGAGGTGTGAGCGGTGTTTGGTTTTACCATAGTTCATGGTGGAGAATGGCTGCTCTGCTGAGTTTTGCTCTCTGTAGCCGTTTGAATGGCAAACTACACTGATTAGCAGCATAGGCACACTTAAAATTTCTTCTGAAATTTTCGCTTTCTAGTTCAAATTACACTTTCAGCAGCAACTAGTGAGGTAAAGCAAATGAGAAGCTGTTGTGTTTCAGTGTGACCAGTGCTGCATAAATGTTGTGTTATCTTACCAGGCATGGTCTCTTTATAAATGCCCAACAGAGCCAACAAAAGGACTTTAATTATATGCTCTGTGTTGTTTGTTAAGCTTTTTGTATGTCAGTATGTCCAGATAAACTTTGTTTCTCATGGTTTACTTCATACAAACAGTCTCCTCTCAGATCTCAGAGGACTGATGTCTCATTATGGGTCCCTGCATTAGTGTGATGGAGTGTCTGTGGCATGTTGAAATCAACTGATTGATTTTCGTTAAAAAGAAAAACTTCTGACTGACTGGTGGCTGACCTTCTCTGTTCCTCACAGAATTGCCATTTGTGGATGTGGTCCACTGATCCACATCCAGTCACACATACAGAAGAGGGGGACATTCAATTAAAAACATTAAATACAGATCAAAAGCATAAATGTACTTTACATGAAACAAATGCTGGGTGAGCAGAAGTGGAATTTGCTGTAAGCTGAAGTCAGCGAGCAGCAACATCCTGAGAAAATCATGACTTAGCACTAATGTCCTTAGCTATAGTCAACACAGTCACACACTATGAGGCAGTCCTGTTTGAAATTTCCACCAAATCTACTTTTGTGTTTGTAGTGCTGTTTCCTCAGTGGATGCAGATGGTCAAAGTCTGTGTTTTCAAATATGTAGAGTGTCATTTCTCTACATAACACAGAAATAAGAATTTACAAATGAAACAATTATTCAGAAACAAAATGTGCAAAACCCAAAATAAACGAATCTTCAGTTTAGAGCAAAGGAATCATCTATTAATGTTGTGGAGTTGTTAAACACACACAAACTGCTCCAAGATGAATAACTCGGTGTGGAGATCAGGGAAATATTTTACTGCTACTATTCATAACCATCATCATTACCATTACATTAATTATCATTTCATCAAAGCATTTATTCAATAGATTACACATGTTCTTAGTTAAGATTATTACACCTATCACAGAGAGCTTCTGTCTGGTAAAAGGTTAGAAGCATCAACGGGCGGGGTGAGGCTGAGTGCGTTGGAGGTCGAGACACACACACACACACAAACAGTAGTTAGACTCATATTTAGGTAAGAGTTCAAATAATAGTTTGCAAAAGCTTGTGACTGCAAAATTGTGTCTGCCTAAGGGACAGTTTGTTCCAGGAGATAAGCGAGAGTTAGAAGATTAATAGGAAGCACCTGGCCTCGAGACGGAGAAGATGTCCTTTTAAATGTGTCAAAAGTCGTCAACAGAACATTTGTGGTTTTGAAACTTATGCATGTGTTGTATCTGCTTGACGCATGAGGGGGCGTCATAAAAGTAAACCCTGATGGTATAAAACAACTGCTTGTGTATCGTTGGGCGGAGATCGATGCTGTCTGTGGGCAGTGTTCATCTCCCCACGCGCGTGTTCATTAAAATCACTGTTTGACCGAAGCTCTTCTGGACCATTATTGTTTTGTGCTCACCCTCAATATTTGAACTCGTAACATTTTGGGGGCTTGTCCTGTGACTTGAGGAGGGAGTGAGTTCGGAGGTTTGGACAGAGAAATCCGGGGTCCAGAGGGCAGTCAGATGCGCAGACACGATCCGGTGATCGAACTGAGTGGACAAAGGCCGGCCTATTTAAAAGGTGAGGCACATACCTGTTGAATTATTTCCAAAGTGTGCCAAATTGGACATTGAAAATTAAAGTCTACTCACTAAATCACTGGTGAAAGTCTGTTTTGATTTTGGTGAAATTTTCACGAGGTTTGAAAGTTGAAATAATGATAATGGGAGTTTGTAAGTGACAGTGCTGAGTAAAGAGAAAGCAGTTGGACTGCTAAGAGAGTTTAAAGCAGTTGGACTGCTAAGTGAATTCGGTATAATAGGTAATTGGTTATTTTGTGGGTTAAAGTCCCCATTGGTCATAAGGTTGGACCTGCGTCAGTCATACATTTTTTCTGGGGTGTTGATTGTTGTTTCAAAGTATTATAAATTTTTCTATAACGGCAGCGGGGCTACTAAGAAGCACATAGCCCGGAGTTTACGCTCCCTCCTTGTCGTGGATGCGCGACATTGACCTCTCGGTGAAGAGGGTTCAGTGTGGCTTAACTGTGGGGTACAGGGCATCCTGGAATAACCTAGGAGTTAGTCTCCTCACCGTTTGGAACGGTGGTCTGCGCTTTTTTAGCCAGCAGAAGTCGGACTTCGGGCGTGAAACCTTAACTTAAAACTTCGGGGAAAGCCTTGGCTGTGAAATGCCAAAAATAGAGCTTGAGGCAAAGTTTGGGTTGGTTGACGCTTTTAAATTCAGTTAGGGCACTAGAAATCGGGCCACCGTCCGGGACGGATACTGGTTAAATTGATCGCAAAAACACTCAGGAAGTTTATCGGTTGGACCGTTACTTTAAATTTGTCGAAATTGTGTAGGTGTTAAAAGGCCTGACCATCTCTGCAGTTGTAATTATAAGACGTCTTTGTAATATAAAATAAGAGATCTGTGTGTGAAAGGTGTCTGTGATCCAGCGCTGAGGCTATTTTTAGACTGCGTGTGTGTGTGAAAATGTAAATGAGGAAGCAGTGAAAGGCTGAGAGCATTATCGGTTGTGTAAATGCTGTCGTAAATATTGCTACATGCCTGTAATTAAGACGCTGATTTTGCTGATTAAAATATTACAAATAAAGTTTTGATTGATTACGGTGAATGTTTGATGTTTGGCTGGGTTTTGATATAGAAGAGACAAATTGTGCATGATTTAGACCGGCATTTCAGTCGGCAGGGTGAGATTGAGTGGAGGAGTTGAGTGATGAATACGGGGCTGAATTATTTCATTTTTGTGGTGTGAAGCAGCATTTTGTAAGATTTTAAGTGGTTTTTGTTTCAGTTTCATCACATATAAGCAGTTGTGTTTGACGAACTTATTTACTATTTGATTTTATCATTATATAGGGTGTGATCAAGTATGAATTTCAGCACTGGATGTGGTGTAGGAATTTCATTTTTATTTAGATAAAAGGCATGCTTATTTCGGGGTCTTGCCGAATTGAAATTTCACCTATAGGGGATGTTCTTTATATGAATTACATTTGTCACGGTGATTATAAATGAATGATTAGATACAGTGAAATTTCTTAAGGGTGTTTGTGTGTGTTTTTATGGATAATTGCTACTGGTTTTATTCATATTGAGGAGCGGATGATTGCGACTGAGTGTGTGCATAGATAACGTGAAGACGGCTTTGCAGCTGCTGGGTGTGAGTAGCTGTGTGTGTGATAGGAAGCAGTGTGGGTGACAGGAAATCTGCATGCCCATAAAAGGCAACTGCCTGACTGTGTGAAGTGTGCACCCAGAGAGAGAGAGAGTAAAATCTAGGCAGATGAAGCCAATGGATGTTTTAAGAAAAGAAATACTAATTGAATGTTTTAGTGTGTTAATACAGGTGGATTTCTCTCAACCTGGAAACTCGAGTACAGCGGCAAAAGGATAAATTAACAGAATTGGGACGACAAACAGGCCAGGCTTTGGCTTAAAATTTTACAGCTTGACCTCTCACTTTGTCCCCACCCTGAGAAGAAGCTTAAAGGACAATTAATCTCCTGATGAAGACCGACAGAACATCGTGGACTTGAAGAGTTAACCGCAGGCAAAAGACAGTGCAACTGACCAATAACACTGAAGGGTCAAGCAGCAGCATGTATGAACACCACTGATGGAACTTTGAATCACAAGCTGGAAACCAGCCATGCTGGGAGTTGACCTACAAGAAAATACCGAAAAGATCAACGGAGAAGAAACAGAGACAGCTGAGTTTGGACTGTATTTGCTGGAGATTTCAAGGCCACACAGGACACTGTGAGAAGAGAGGGACAGGGACCAGTCAGAGGTCAAGCCCGGACGAGTTCGAGTGCAAACGTACAGGATATAATTGGATTGAAATTGAAGGCTGAACTTATGATGGTTTATAGATGTCCACCACGTCACAACAAAGAGGTAAAATAAAGAGAGCAACTAACTAACAATTACATTAATGAATAGAAAAACACATATACAAGTTGTTACATGTGAAACTATTTTTGGAAAGAATCAGAAGTGAGACAGCTTGAATCCACAGCTCAGTGCAAAGATGCATGAATTAAACCTGATTATAAAAATACATATGCAATGAAGACACGCTTACACTTATATACATGACATATATTGGGATTTCTGACCGGAGAGAGAGAGAAACTGGACGGTTAGGCACTGATGATAGTAATGAAAATGCCCGGTGTTTCTCCCCTCTTTGAATAACACAGCCAACACAACATCATTTTCCTGTTCGCCTGTTGTTGTTTTGTTTTTGTTTTTTCTCTTTATGCTTGATTACAGGCTGCTTTGCCGGCCCTGGAAGCTGAGGCTGACCTGGACTCCTGCTCTCCCCTCTACCATCTTCGATGTGACCCTGACCAAACGCTGTAGCAGCTGGACCCACTACAACAGCCTGAGAATGTCAACAGTGCTGCAGGAAAGCGATCTCAGGCAGCAGAGACGGAGAGCGCTAAACCTAAGGCCCGTTTCACTACACGGAGGAAAATTCTCAGACAGCTTCAGCTGACAGAGCTGTGACGAGACGCCCATTAAGCCCGAATGAAAAGTGAGGCCGAGCAAAAGAAGGCTGACCTTAATAACTCTGCATTAACACTGTGCAGGACAGTGATGGACCAACACGGATGATCGGGCAGTAAAAGGGCGTGCCAGAGACAGGAGGAGCAACTGAGGTCAGGAGGCACCTCAGAACGGACAAAACACGGAAGAAGATGCAGGTTTAACCTGCAGTGAGCATGGACACTGGAGAAAAGGACTGCCCCAACTGGGGCCAGAACCAGGACGGACTGAACTTTGAACAGCAACAATGGTCACAAACAGACTGAAAAGGAGGAGGGCAGGACCCCAGGGCACGCTTCAGGCCGTGGTTTACCCAAGACACCAGAACAGGAAAGTGATGAACACACACACACACACACCTAAATACACTGACCCAGAATGAAGAGAAACACACACACATGTGCACTCGTTGATTGAGTGAGAAATCACACACAAACCCAAACCGAAACGCTGATTCACTGAGAATTGATCCAAATACAAATACACATGCACATGCTCGTGCAATGAAGAGTGATGCACATGCTCGTGCAATGAAGAGTGATGCACATGCTCGTGCAATGAAGAGTGATGCACATGCTCGTGCAATGAAGAGTGATGCACATGCTCGTGCAATGAAGAGTGATGCACACGCACACACATGCTGATGCAATGAAGAATGCTTTGCTAACAAATGCTTATGCTGATATGCAAAATGCTGCACACAAACATCCAAGTAGATAATTTTTATAAAAAGCTATTGATTACTTAGAATGTGTTTTATGTCACCCAGAGGGCATTTATGTAGATTTAAGGGACAAGATCTAAAACAGTTTGGTTATGAAAACAATGTCTGCGCGTGATGTCTGTGTACGGCTGCTCAAGGCCTCGACTGAATTGTTTACTGTGCTTCACACAGCCTGATAAGGAGCAGTGGTACAGAGTGAAAATGAGGAATTAATAGTCAAAGTTTTATTTCGGAGCACCGCATTTTCTGTGATTGAGATTTAATTCAAGGAGGAACAAAAGTTGCTATAGCACCTGAGGTTCTTATTCCCACACAATATTGTCCCGGGAGGAAGCAAAACTTTCCTGTGAATATCTGGTTGATTTTTGGGTTTTGCTTAGCACTAGGTTGATTTTATCAGTGAGGTTTGGATTGTTTTCTTTCTCTAAGAGAGAGAGAGATGGTTTTATGTTTGGATATGTCTGCAACGGGCCCTAGTAGGTGTTATGTTATTAGTATTTTATTGGGTACGTTTGTTTTTGCTTTTGTTACAGTGCACGGAAATAAGAAAGTCTGAGTGGTGTGATTCACCGGTGGTCATATTTTGTGAGTTTATGATTTAACAGTCAGCTCTTTAAACCAGGCCTGGAAGATTGAAATTTAAAGTGCTATGAAATATTCTTACTGAAAACAGTTGCAAAGTGTGCTTCTCCATGATTATAATGGGCCCTGGAGAGATTCACTTATATGGGACATTGATCACATGAGATGGTCCTGAGTCTAATAGGATTGCAGCGCGTCAATCCAGTCCAAAAAACAAGGAATTGTTTTCCTTTAAAATGATGACATCATCTTGCTGGTGATGGATGCTTGAATAGGTCGCGCGTGAGACTCCATTATCAGCAATATCTGGTATGAATGTGTGTGGATGTATGCATGTAACTGGGCTGTGATGGACTGACGACTAAAAGTTTTAACTGACTTGATACGGAGACAAAAATGGTACCGACTTTAGGATTAGTAAATGTCCACAAACAATTCACCCAGCCTGTAAAAGAAGGGTGGATGTTTTGTCTTGCTTTGTTTTGTTTTTGCAGGAGCAGAAGGATGACAGAGACTAAAGGGGGAGAATGTAGCTTCACATGAGAGTGTGAACTGCAGACTGAACCCTTTGGTTGCTAATTTTGAGTTACTAATGTTTGCATTAAGAAAATTGTGTTTTATTAGCTGTGTTTTAATTAATGTATCACATTATATTGTGGGGAAGTGTCAAATGTTACAGTGGAGAAAATATGTTACTATTAACCATATCAGGCCACTGTAAAAAGTCAATTAAATTTTATAGAGGAAAAAGCCAAAACTTTAACAATATCTATGAATAATAGGGAAATGGTAGGCTTGTCACATTCAAAATAGAGATATGTAAAAACAAATACTGGTCCACGTGATTTAGGTTCTCCATTGAAATAGTCAATAATTTAGAAAAGTAGAATAGAACCGACGGGGACATGTGATAGGATGTGGTACTGCAAGAGAACAAGAGCAAAGTAAAGAAAGGAAAACCTATTGTGTTTAGTTTTGATAAATTCAAATTAAAATGTACCATTATACTCAGAGGATCAATATGAAATCAAATATATGCAAATGAAACACATGACTGATAACTGTTCTGTCCTGAGCTTTTTTCCTATAGCACCCACTTGACCACACCAACAGTTTTTCGATACCAAAGGAAGGTAATTGCGAATAATCGAGGGAGGAATATCATCAAAAGTGGGAAAGGTAAGCCCCGATGGGGGTGATAACACCATTAATTTTACTTATGGTCAAATTCTTAAAATTGGACACCGAACATAAAAATTAAATCCAATATTTAGAGACAGAGTGGAGCTCTAGATAAACATACTGCTTATCTAGATCGGAGAGTTTGAATCTATAATACTGTGAGATAACATGCAGTAGAATGTTGACCATGTTGAGTATGTTTATTGTAATGTGCAGAGATTGGCTAATCTGACCAGGAAATGCAATGAGCAGGAATTTCAGAACAGGTAGCGTTAAAGTCACCTTTGACAGTCCAGACTGGGATGGCGTTGGACATCCTCAGGGTGGAAAAGGGTTGGTGTGACCAAGGTGTGGTTTGGCTTGTTGTATGTATATTTCAAAATGATACAGCTCTGGAGGGACCAGTTACTTCACATAATCATCATCATCGTCTCCTTCCTCCTTCTCCTTGGTCCTTCTACCCTGCGCTTGCAAACGCTCAGCTTTACAGAGGGTAGTCTTCACGTAAACCAGCCCTCTCCTCAGTTCTCCTGGGCCTCGCTGTTGGACGCTTGGCTTTACAGAGGGCAGAGTTCGTGTAAACCGCCCTCCTTGAGGGCCTCAGACTCTCCCTGCCGCCTTCCTACCTCCTTCTGCTCCATTCTCCTGCTCCTCGCAGGCAAGCGCTTAGCCGGGTGGGCCCCAAGTTACGCGTAAACCGGCCTTCGCGAGGAATGGGGGTGCTCTCTACTCCGTGGGTACACTGTGACCCCTTAGTAATGGCGATGGGGTATTTCGCAACCCCAATGCACATTCGTAAGTTACGATGACAAACACTGGGGTCTGGAGGGACCCCGAAACGTCGGAGGAAACAACTCTCAACTTCACATCATCATCATCGACGATCTGACTGGATGGCTGTTCGACACAGAAACGTCCTGAAAGTCCATCTGTTACAATCCGGTCAGTGCCAGCGTAGCACCATCTGCTGTTTCGCAACAGAAACAACTTTTCTGTGTTTTGTTAGATTCATAAAGCTAAGCAAAAAAATTGGCAAATTCCGGTTTTAAACATAAAGCACCTTAAAAAAAGTCCCACAAAGTTGATGTTTAAATTCTCTCTTAGGGTGTAAAAATCTGCTAGTTTTAGAGCTACAGATTACTTGTTGAGCCCTCTATTGTTAAAAATAGATCCTGTAGCTTTTTTGGAGAATCTGTGGATTTAAAAATATGTTAAAATTAGTCCATGTTTTCATATTGAGAAAAAATGTAATGCTAGACCTGCCCCCATCCTGCAACAGCAGCAGTTGAGGCAACATATTTACCCATCAGTCATGTCTAGGTAGCTCTGGCTCACGTTACTGCAGCCTTCTAATCAAAATGCATTTGCAATCTCTATTTTAAATTTTATTTTCTTGTTCTCACTGCCTTGAGCCTCTTCTGTTTAAGCACATTTTGCATGTAATGAAATGTGCTCTATAAATAAAATTGGCATTGACATAAATTTCGATGCCTATCAAAATGATATCCTCAGCAGTTAAAGGTATGAGTGGTGGTAATTTTTGTTGCTTTTGCTTTCACTATATAATGAATAAACCCATATAAGGAAAAGTCATGAAATATGATGATCATGGGATTTTAATTTAACAGTTTTTACAATTCCAGAGGAGTCAAAATGACCCTTTGGACATGATGAGTGTGACGTTCTGCAAAGAGAAGGAAATCCTCTGGGAAGTTTAAGTCTCTGAATCTAAACGTGCGTGTTATGTCTGTGTTTGGGTTTGGAGTTATTCTGATGTGGTTTGTCTTACTCACACAATCCCTGGAAAATCTTTGCAGGAAGTGTACAAAATGCACTGATGTGTCACTTTTTTCCATTAAACTGGAATTTGGCCTTTAATGCAGCGAAGCCGGTCAGCTGGATGATAATAATAAACCTCGGCATCATAAACTTCTCCATATTTTACTGTGGCATGAAAGGATAAAATTGATAAGAGCTCCGTCTCACTGGTTTATTGCGAAAGCTGGTTTAAGATAAGTGAGCACAGCTCGTGCAGCGACCTGTTTCCAGATGTCCCTGGTTATGTTGATCGCTTTATTGTTGGACCGTTTCCATCTATTCCATGTGTTCCTTTGTATACGTCACCACAATAGTTGTAATTGTTTTGTTTTCAGGCCCTGGAGGATACGGGACCCAGGAAGCTTCGGAGCCAAACAACAGCGAGCTGGAGATCAAGATGGAGGTGGCCAGGCAGAGTCTCCGGAGGGCAGAGGTAACCTTTGAACTTCTAGATCAGCGATTTCTCCATCTTCTGAATCAGTTTCTCCTTATTTAAAGTTGCCCCAGTGCGCCACCTGCTGGTTTGAAAGGTGAAGTGACAGATTTAAAGGATTAATGTTCTGTTAGAAGAGAGCAGAGGTGTTTAAAACACATTAAGTATTTATTTTATTTTCATACTAATCTCATTGTGTTTTCTTTATTCTTTGGGGGGTGGGGGGCTTGTCAGTGGGTTGTGAAAGTCTGGTGGTCTTTAACTCACCTTTATTTTTTATTTTTTTTGCTGCTAGACGGTGAAAGCGAAAGCCGAGGCCCGGCTGGACCTGCTAAGGGAGGCTGGAGTCCCGGTTGAAACGTGGCTGAAGAGTGTGATGAACCAGGTGATGGAGGAGCTGGAGAACGAGCGCTGGAACAACCTCAGTACCCACGATCCTTCACTCTCCGTAAGACGAAAACTCCAATTCCACAGTGCTGTAGTTTTGAAGTATATGCGCTGTAGATTTGTGCCCTAAACGCAGATGTCGGTCTAACATCCGTAGGTAACAGCAGATTTGGAGCGAGACAATGAAGAGGAGATGGAGGACAGCGGTGAAGTGTTGGATGACAGCAGCTCCAGCCCCTCCAGCACCTTGAAAAACTATCCACTCACCTGCAAAGTGCTCTACTCCTACAAGGTAACGACACACGCTTAAGCAGGGTTGTAGCCGATGAGTCGGTCAGTGCCCAGAGAAATGGTGACATCTACAAAGCCTCATGTGTTTGCAGCGAGTCGAGTCTGAGTTTAGTCTCCTAAACAATCAGTGTCGCTGCTCTGGAAAAAAACACTGTTTGATTGCTGTTGCAGCATCTCTGCGCTTTCTGTATTCACAACTCTTTAAAATACGTGCAGAGGCCGGCCTTGCCTCGAGCTCGAGGCACGGGGAGTGCGTGTTGGGAGTTACAGAAGCAGTCATTATTAGAAAATGCAGGAAGCTGGTGGAGCTGGATATTGATGGATGAAGATTCAGGAGCCACAAAAAATGTGTTTTTAGAAGAACAGTGACTTGCAGAGTTACACTTTCTGTCCTCCGTAAACCTCATTTTCATGCAGAATACATAAAACAGCTGGAAGTGAAAGGAAAAGTATTTTTAAGATTCTGTAGGTTTAACCATATTTTCTGGTAATTATATGATTAATATTTAAATCTTTTTAAGTGTCTTGTCATGTTCTCCTGTGCCTCTGTGGTTCTCTCCAGGTTCCTCCTTCATTAAAAGACAAACTTGTTAGATTAAAGCTTCTGTTACTGACGCAGACAGCTGGAGACTCATTCCTGTTATATTTTCTGAAAGTGTGGTTGAAGTCTGCCGTCTGTGTGGTGCATTATAATGTGGATGCTCTCTGTGTTAGCCTACAAAGCTGGCTGGGATTTCCTCCATCCCTGCTGGATGGATGTCGTCATAAAATCTATTAAGATGTAAATACGGTTAACCTCTCCACACATGATTTAAATATTTGGATTGGACGTGGATCTTTAACATGTCACCAATTATAATTCTGACTTTGAAGTAAAGCCACTTTTTGTTTTGGCTGTTTTTAATCAGTTCCAGTCGTGTTTAACCCCCATTTAGATTTACTTTCCCAAACTTTGTGGCACTAATGATTCTGTGTCCAGGTTTAAAACACCTGCTCTCTGAATTTGTACAGAAATTCTAGTGTAAGTCTGAGTTTTGTGCTGCTTTGGAGTATTAGTTGTTTTATATTACCTGAGTCCTGAGTAAAGTGTGGTATAAATGCAGGCATGGTCTCAGTGTTTTCTTCAGTGTTCTGGCTGATGTTATTGAAGCCACAGTGAGCATTTTTGTCCGTTCACCAGTGTGGCGGTATTTGAAAAATATACATCACGGGTGAAATGAAGATGGTTAAACTGTTACATCGCAGCTTTAATTTGAATTAACGTGTTTGTCTGTCTGCAGGCTTCTCAGCCAGACGAGCTGACCATCGAGGAGCAGGAAATCTTGGAGGTCATCGATGATGGCGACATGGAGGACTGGGTCAAGGTACAAAAATAACACAAACACAATTATGTAGCAGAAGCACTCTCATGTTTGAGGGTTGGTTGTTTTGTGTATTAGTTCACTCTCTGGCTCTTAGACTGTTTGACAAACATTTAGTTTCAGTTTTTATAAGACCTCGCACCGGTACAGACTATCTACTGGACGTTTTAGTGTTTCTCTGGGATCAGTTGGACTGATGTGGCTTCAGGAATTAGAATAATTCAACTAAAATGCGTGTGGTGCATTGAGGCAGGTCAGGTTGGCCTGGGTGGTAGAAGCTCTGCTGAACATAAAGACAAATCAAAAAATGTACAAATACACAGTTCTCTGCTTCTTTTTTTGGCCCCGCAGCCGTAAAGGGCTGATGGGAGATTCTCGTCACCCAGCCGGGCAGGCAGGTGGGCGGGCATGGCACCCAAGTTTGTGAATGCAATAATTCATGAATGAGGCAGTTTTTAAATTCATACCTTAAGTGCAGCTACTGAAAATCTGGGCCAAATCCTGATTGATGGTGATCCAATCCTGCCTCAGCAGCGCTCCGGTGTGATCACAGTTTGTCAGCTTCTGCTTTTTAACAGCGGTTCGTGGACTCTTGATCAGTTTTAGATCTGCGGAGTGACCTGGTCATGGATATAAAATGTTAATTTGATGATCTCCCAGCTACTTAGTTATCATTTTCACTTTGTTTGTCACAGACTGTTACAAAGTTGCTCCTGGACCTTTGGGAGAAAATTTGAGAAGTCTTTGAGGACATTTTTCGGGTGGTCAGTGGTTTATACTTAAATGTAGAAATGTCAGCTGTGGATGCTCCCATCATTGTGTGAAGTCATTCTTTTATAAACGCCTCTGCAGAGCTGCTGGTGTGTAGTCATTGTGTACTTTGTGTGTGGTTGTTTTCCAATCATTTCCCTGAAGGAACATTGTGCATTGTTGCTGTTTTACTTTTGTTTATTGTGTAAGTCTGGCTTTCCTGTGAGCCATTGTGCAAATGTTCCACGTGTTGAGCCAATATTTTATGTATATTTACTTAGGTGATTATCTTCTCATATACAGATATAGTGTTTTAATGGGGTATTTATTTTAATGAATATAATCATACATAAAAATGTGAGCAATATCATTTATATAGATCTGTTTTAGTGCTGTGATTCCCCACAGCATGCCCCAACAGAGATCCCAATACCTCTGAGTGTTTTCAATCTGAATGAAAATAAGTAAGCAGCGGAAGGGGAGGCCACCGGTGTTCATGAAATCAAGCTTCATGAATTCAGCAGAGGCTTGTTTAGGATTTTAGATTTCTCGTTAATTCAGGAAGAGAGAACAAAAGCTCTCCTATTATTCTCTTTGTGGCTGTTATTAAATTCTGGCAACGATGCAGTGATATTGTTACAGCCCTACTCTTTACATCTGACTTTATTTTTTCTCATTAGGAGTTTTCCTGTTGAAACATTTTTGGCTGTTGTCATCGTCTGTGTGCATTGTCTGTGTTTCCAGGCCAGAAACCGTAGCGGACAGGTGGGCTACGTCCCGGAGAAATACCTGCAGCTGCCCTCCTCCAACAGCCTGCTGAGCATGCTGCAGTCGCTGGCCGCGCTGGACGCCCGATCCCATTCCTCCAGCAACTCCACCGAACCTGAAACCGAACTCCCAACCGGCTCCGTCAACGGAGACTCCAGTGGTGAGATCCGCCTCCACCAGATAATATCGGAGTTTTGATTTCCTGCTTTGTTTAATACCCTCGTTGCCACTGTCTGTGTTGCAGTTTCATTCGCAAAGGCTTCGTACGACTACGCGGGACAAACGGAAGATGAGCTGTCGTTCCCAGAAGGCGCCATCATCCGCATCCTGAGCAGAGAGACCCACGAGGACGATGGCTTCTGGGAGGGCGAGTTTAACGGCGTTGTTGGTGTGTTCCCCGCAGTTCTTGTGGAGGATCTCACCGTGACCAGCGAGAATGGAGATGGGCAAAGAGACGGCAGCGCACAGGTAGGCTCACGCTGACTTAGCCGCTAAATTTCATGTTCTATACAATTAAAGTTCTTCTGGTTGAACGCACACACACTGTGTCCCCCCCTGGATCAGCTGCCTCTACATCAGCGCAGTACGAATCTACTGTAGCAACTTATTTATGACACTAAGTACTGTGTTGTTAAATAATTTATTTCTTTTTATTTTATATAAAATATTAAAGTTTGCACACCTGTCCACTGTTTGTGTTGAAGGCTTCCCCGTCCACACTCTCTCAGTGCGAGCGCTCCCCTCGTGGTCCCTTCCAGCCGGGACCTCTCCACAGCAGCCCCCTTCAGACCCCCACCGTGTCCTCTCCAGTGTCGAGTCCCTGCAGCGCCACAGCCTCTCCCATTGGCCGACCACCCTCCTATCACAACGGACACCACAGACCGCCGCCGGCTCCACACAAAAGCCCCTTTCACAGTGAGAATCTCTGGTTTGTCTGTGAGTGGTTATCTGTAACAAAAAAGGCTGGTGTGAATAATAATCTGCCTCCTCTGCCCTCTTCAGGTCCAGCACAAAGCTCCCCCCAACCCCCCAAATACCCGGAGAGCGGCGGTGGCACCATCCGACCCGTGAGTAAAACCTTCTGTGGTGACGTAAATGACAGCAGACCTTTTTTATCTTCATTTTAACTGAGCCGGTGGATTTTTACAGGTACGTGCCGAAGCAGCATCCTCGCGGGCAGGTGAAGCGGCGAGAGGAGGTTGAGATCACACTGGTGTGAAGGCGGCACCCCCTCGAGCAGGGACTCGTAAAAATACTCCCAAAGGAAACCCAAGGAAACTTAAAAACTCCTGAAGACGCCTGCAGACGGAAGAAGCCCCCCCACTCGGAGAAGGAACACCGCTGCGCCTTTTTCTTTTAACTTCCCGTTCAGTGTTCTCGTTTCTCAACACTACCTTACCCAGAGTTTGTACAAGGCTTCATTCTCACCCCCGAACAGTTACTAAGGTGATAACGAGCAAAAGAAGTTGATAGAAAAGTTAACATCATTTTATCCGTTAATAAAAATCAGTGTGTTTGGACTCGCTGGCTGATATTTTAGGGAGTCGAGCTCATTCGTTCCCTTGCAGAGAGCTCAGTGTGGTATCATTCATCAGTTCGAGCAGCCAGTTTGGTTCTAAAGAACATGCAGCTGACTGAATGAGGCGTTTCATGATATTTAACCCACCGACAGCATAAAACAGAGTGGTTAGCTGATGAGCAGACCCTGGATTTTCTGTTGTTTGAGACTCGGTCATAGCAGCGTTTCATGTTAAAGTAAAACATGTTAGACTGGACTGACCTTGACCTTTGAGAGGTCAAACTGAAGGAAGCGTTTGTGTTTTACCTTCATTTTTCTGTTTATGAACAAAGACACGAGTCTGCAGAACATATCGTCGATCAGGCCTGTGTTCCCTAGATTTAGACACATTTCACACCCCTTCAGTGAGTCTTGATAATTTCAGCTGTGTTCTGAAATGAGAAACTGAACCCTTGAACACATCAGGGAACTGTTCAGAGGTCCCAGAGACCTCTATAGGACCAGAAGTCTTTTACAGACGCAGGGGTCGCCCCCTGGTGGCCTGTAAATAGAGTACAGTTTTTTTTTGTTGCTTCACTTTTCCAACCTGGCAGCTGTGTCAATGTTCTGATGTCTGTGGTCCTTTTTGGCAGTGACGTCATTCCCGAGTTTGTGCACTCCAGCAGGAAAGTCAGAAAAGCAAAGTAAGATGGGATTTATTTTAGCTGCAGTTGAGGCTGTTGAGGCTGCTCTGACTTTCCAAGAAGGAAATACTAGTTGAGGGGGAGTTCCAGATGAAAATTACTACTGGGAGCTCAGGAATTCCGACTTCCGACTCAATCTGGAATGCACCGTAAGCCAAGGGCCAACAAGACAACAGCAGATATTTTGACGTCGCCCCCTGGTGACAGGGCAAGGTTACAGCACCATTGTACAACCACACCGCTGCCTTCAGTGACCTTGCTTTTTAGGTGTAACCACTTTTCTGTATCTCTGTTGACACTTAATCGCAAAAAAAAAATGTTGTTTGAAGTCAAAATACAAAGAAATTGTGAGCAGTAATCGGCAAAAATAGTCTGATAATCGCTAATTACATCATCAGCAAACCATAAATCAATTTTCTGTTTTCACCTGAGCGATCTTTAGGCTGCCCGTGCTCCACACGGGTATTGCACATGTTTTCACTTCTTTTTTGGCTTCATTAGTCGATGATGTTTAAGATAAACTGCCTCCTGGCTCCGGTTTCACATTAAAGTCTCTGCAAGAAAACAGATAAGTTCTTCCTTCAGCTCGTCGGAAAACATCACTTCTAACTGATCGTGTTATGGATGCCTTAGCTGCAGAATTTCTCCTCGTTTATGGATTGAAGAAAGAATTTTTTATGTTATAGTTATGATTTCGCCCCCGTTGTGTCTCACGTCGTAGCTCTTTGTTACCACCATCAGATTCACGTCTATGCAACAGAGCTGCACTTGTGAGCAAACCAAAAGTCTCGAAAAGAGGCTGGTCCTCTCCGCCGACACACGTGACCGCTCGCGGTTACACAAACAAGGGAAAAGTGGCAATTTTTACCTGTGATTGTTTTGGATCCCTTATCTTTTTTTCCCCTTCTAATGTTTAGGAAAAGTTTAAAGTGGGAAACATAGCACGTAAACACACAGTCTAACTCTTTTGTTTTTATGTTGCATAATACAGAAAAAAACTGTTTTTACGACACTAATGATGCCAGTAACAGTCGCTGTTGGGGAGGACCGTTTACACTGAGCATGTGCAGTTTAAAGATGCCTTTTATTTTTAAGGAGGAAACCATCCTGAGCTGCTAGCTGTCCAGTTTAAAATCTATAGTGAAGCACTTTCTGATGTCTTCTTATTCCTTTTCAGTATTGTGGATGTTTTGTTCAATATTTCCTGTTTGATGTTTGTTTACCAGCCGTATTGGTATCAATACTTCCTGTTATTTAGCCGTAAATAGCCATTGTAGTGTCTTTGATTGAGATATGACTTATCGATCGTATTGATAGTTTACAGAGAGCTTAGAGATGGATATCTGTGCAAGTAATGGCACAGCTTTTTTCCCCTTTTTTGTTTTTAGAATTAGGATTTTAAGAAAACAAAAACAATTAAACTGTAGCTGAATCTGATCAGAGGAAAAGAGGTATCCGTCAGCCGTGACGCTGCGTTCTCGTTGATCTCCTTGAGATCTGAATGACATCAAACTTATTTTTGAAGTTTGCATTTACCCTGTTGTATTAAAAGAATACCTAAAGTTTCTTTTCCATTAGAGAATTTTTTGTTAACCTGTTTACTGGTCTTGATTATGCATCAAGTCAGAATCTGAAATTCATTTTTTTAAAAAAGGACGTAAAAACTCCCACGTTTTACAGCGTCGGCTATGCGGAGGCTGCCAGGCGTCGTATTTACACACCCATGGATGTTTAACTGTATTTATTGTGTACAAATAAATGTGAAATAAAGATAGCTTAAATGGAACAAGACTCTGTTTTAACTCTTAATTCCTGCATCCACCTGTTTAAAATATATTATTTTAAAATAATGTGTTACATGACTACACAGAAG
>NC_140466.1:32454347-32786847 GCF_051167445.1 Perissodus microlepis | reverse complement strand
ATATATGTGTGTGTGTATGTATGTATATGTTTTTTGTCCTCAGATGAGGTTTGAAGTGTCTGTGTGGTGCAGCTGGTCTGGTCTGTCTCTGTACAGTCGAGGCTGCACCCACCTATAAAAGGTGGAGGCTCACCAGGACATGCACACCTCACAAGTTCCCGGCTCTCTCGACTCGGTTGAAGACGGGTTTCTTGGAGAAGGGGAGGGCAGTGAGGCACAGTCCCCCGTCCCCCGACGCCCCTCGCGATGCCCCTCCTTCTTCGACTAACCCTCTGCATAGGAGCCGTGAGAGCCAGGAACTTGTGAGTTTTGTATGTCCACTCAGGCATCCTTCATACCTGGTCTGTAGGAAGTTCCTGTCAGAAGGAGGGGGCACCGCGAGGGCGTCGAGGGGCGGAAGGCGGTGCCTTAGTGCCTCCCTCCTTCTGACATTGTAAAGGAACCCTAACTTTATTAATTTTTTTAATAGTAAGACATATATATATATATATGTGTGTGTGTGTATATGTATGTATATGTTTTTTGTCCTCAGATGAGGTTTGAAGTGTCTGTGTGGTGCAGCTGGTCTGGTCTGTCTCTGTACAGTCGAGGCTGCACCCACCTATAAAAGGTGGAGGCTCACCAGGACATGCACACCTCACAAGTTCCCGGCTCTCTCGACTCGGTTGAAGACGGGTTTCTTGGAGAAGGGGAGGGCAGTGAGGCACAGTCCCCCGTCCCCCGACGCCCCTCGCGATGCCCCTCCTTCTTCGACTAACCCTCTGCATAGGAGCCGTGAGAGCCAGGAACTTGTGAGTTTTGTATGTCCACTCAGGCATCCTTCATACCTGGTCTGTAGGAAGTTCCTGTCAGAAGGAGGGGGCACCGCGAGGGCGTCGAGGGGCTGAAGGCGGTGCCTTAGTGCCTCCCTCCTTCTGACATTGTAAAGGAACCCTAACTTTATTAATTTTTTTTAATAGTAAGACATATATATATATATGTGTGTGTGTATATGTATGTATGTATATGTTTTTTGTCCTCAGATGAGGTTTGAAGTGTCTGTGTGGTGCAGCTGGTCTGGTCTGTCTCTGTACAGTCGAGGCTGCACCCACCTATAAAAGGTGGAGGCTCACCAGGACATGCACACCTCACAAGTTCCCGGCTCTCTCGACTCGGTTGAAGACGGGTTTCTTGGAGAAGGGGAGGGCAGTGAGGCACAGTCCCCCGTCCCCCGACGCCCCTCGCGATGCCCCTCCTTCTTCGACTAACCCTCTGCATAGGAGCCGTGAGAGCCAGGAACTTGTGAGTTTTGTATGTCCACTCAGGCATCCTTCATACCTGGTCTGTAGGAAGTTCCTGTCAGAAGGAGGGGGCACCGCGAGGGCGTCGAGGGGCGGAAGGCGGTGCCTTAGTGCCTCCCTCCTTCTGACATTGTAAAGGAACCCTAACTTTATTAATTTTTTTAATAGTAAGACATATATATATATATATGTGTGTGTGTGTGTATATGTATGTATGTATATGTTTTTTGTCCTCAGATGAGGTTTGAAGTGTCTGTGTGGTGCAGCTGGTCTGGTCTGTCTCTGTACAGTCGAGGCTCCACCCACCTATAAAAGGTGGAGGCTCACCAGGACATGCACACCTCACAAGTTCCAGGCTCTCTCGACTCGGTTGAAGACGGGTTTCTTGGAGAAGGGGAGGGCAGTGAGGCACAGTCCCCCGTCCCCCGACGCCCCTCGCGATGCCCCTCCTTCTTCGACTAACCCTCTGCATAGGAGCCGTGAGAGCCAGGAACTTGTGAGTTTTGTATGTCCACTCAGGCATCTTTCATACCTGGTCTGTAGGAAGTTCCTGTCAGAAGGAGGGGGCACCGCGAGGGCGTCGAGGGGCGGAAGGCGGTGCCTTAGTGCCTCCCTCCTTCTGACATTGTAAAGGAACCCTAACTTTATTAATTTTTTTAATAGTAAGACATATATATATATATATGTGTGTGTGTATATGTATGTATGTATATGTTTTTTGTCCTCAGATGAGGTTTGAAGTGTCTGTGTGGTGCAGCTGGTCTGGTCTGTCTCTGTACAGTCGAGGCTGCACCCACCTATAAAAGGTGGAGGCTCACCAGGACATGCACACCTCACAAGTTCCCGGCTCTCTCGACTCGGTTGAAGACGGGTTTCTTGGAGAAGGGGAGGGCAGTGAGGCACAGTCCCCCGTCCCCTGACGCCCCTCGCGATGCCCCTCCTTCTTCGACTAACCCTCTGCATAGGAGCCGTGAGAGCCAGGAACTTGTGAGTTTTGTATGTCCACTCAGGCATCTTTCATACCTGGTCTGTAGGAAGTTCCTGTCAGAAGGAGGGGGCACCGCGAGGGCGTCGAGGGGCGGAAGGCGGTGCCTTAGTGCCTCCCTCCTTCTGACATTGTAAAGGAACCCTAACTTTATTATTTTTTTAATAGTAAGACATATATATATATATATATATATTTATATTTGTGTGTGTATGTATGTATATTTTTTTTGTCCTCAGATGAGGTTTGAAGTGTCTGTGTGGTGCAGCTGGTCTGGTCTGTCTCTGTACAGTCGTGGCTGCACCCACCTATAAAAGGTGGAGGCTCACCAGGACATGCACACCTCACAAGTTCCCGGCTCTCTCGACTCGGTTGAAGACGGGTTTCTTGGAGAAGGGGAGGGCAGTGAGGCACAGTCCCCCGACGCCCCTCGCGATGCCCCTCCTTCTTCGACTAACCCTCTGCATAGGAGCCGTGAGAGCCAGGAACTTGTGAGTTTTGTATGTCCACTCAGGCATCTTTCATACCTGGTCTGTAGGAAGTTCCTGTCAGAAGGAGGGGGCACCGCGAGGGCGTCGAGGGGCGGAAGGCGGTGCCTTAGTGCCTCCCTCCTTCTGACATTGTAAAGGAACCCTAACTTTATTATTTTTTTAATAGTAAGACATATATATATATATATATATATATATATATATATATATATATTTATATTTGTGTGTGTATGTATGTATATGTTTTTTTGTCCTCAGATGAGGTTTGAAGTGTCTGTGTGGTGCAGCTGGTCTGGTCTGTCTCTGTACAGTCGAGGCTGCACCCACCTATAAAAGGTGGAGGCTCACCAGGACATGCACACCTCACAAGTTCCAGGCTCTCTCGACTCGGTTGAAGACGGGTTTCTTGGAGAAGGGGAGGGCAGTGAGGCACAGTCCCCCGTCCCCCGACGCCCCTCGCGATGCCCCTCCTTCTTCGACTAACCCTCTGCATAGGAGCCGTGAGAGCCAGGAACTTGTGAGTTTTGTATGTCCACTCAGGCATCTTTCATACCTGGTCTGTAGGAAGTTCCTGTCAGAAGGAGGGGGCACCGCGAGGGCGTCGAGGGGCGGAAGGCGGTGCCTTAGTGCCTCCCTCCTTCTGACATTGTAAAGGAACCCTAACTTTATTATTTTTTTAATAGTAAGATATATATATATATGTATGTATATGTTTTTTGTCCTCAGATGAGGTTTGAAGTGTCTGTGTGGTGCAGCTGGTCTGGTCTGTCTCTGTACAGTCGAGGCTGCACCCACCTATAAAAGGTGGAGGCTCACCAGGACATGCACACCTCACAAGTTCCCGGCTCTCTCGACTCGGTTGAAGACGGGTTTCTTGGAGAAGGGGAGGGCAGTGAGGCACAGTCCCCCGTCCCCCGTCCCCCGACGCCCCTCGCGATGCCCCTCCTTCTTCGACTAACCCTCTGCATAGGAGCCGTGAGAGCCAGGAACTTGTGAGTTTTGTATGTCCACTCAGGCATCCTTCATACCTGGTCTGTAGGAAGTTCCTGTCAGAAGGAGGGGGCACCGCGAGGGCGTCGAGGGGCGGAAGGCGGTGCCTTAGTGCCTCCCTCCTTCTGACATTGTAAAGGAACCCTAACTTTATTAATTTTTTTAATAGTAAGATATATATATATGTATGTATGTATATGTTTTTTGTCCTCAGATGAGGTTTGAAGTGTCTGTGTGGTGCAGCTTGTCTGGTCTGTCTCTGTACAGTCGAGGCTGCACCCACCTATAAAAGGTGGAGGCTCACCAGGACATGCACACCTCACAAGTTCCCGGCTCTCTCGACTCGGTTGAAGACGGGTTTCTTGGAGAAGGGGAGGGCAGTGAGGCACAGTCCCCCGACGCCCCTCGCGATGCCCCTCCTTCTTCGACTAACCCTCTGCATAGGAGCCGTGAGAGCCAGGAACTTGTGAGTTTTGTATGTCCACTCAGGCATCTTTCATACCTGGTCTGTAGGAAGTTCCTGTCAGAAGGAGGGGGCACCGCGAGGGCGTCGAGGGGCGGAAGGCGGTGCCTTAGTGCCTCCCTCCTTCTGACATTGTAAAGGAACCCTAACTTTATTAATTTTTTTAATAGTAAGACATATATATATATGTGTGTGTGTGTGTATATGTTATGTATGTATATGTTTTTTGTCCTCAGATGAGGTTTGAAGTGTCTGTGTGGTGCAGCTGGTCTGGTCTGTCTCTGTACAGTCGAGGCTGCACCCACCTATAAAAGGTGGAGGCTCACCAGGACATGCACACCTCACAAGTTCCCGGCTCTCTCGACTCGGTTGAAGACGGGTTTCTTGGAGAAGGGGAGGGCAGTGAGGCACAGTCCCCCGTCCCCCGACGCCCCTCGCGATGCCCCTCCTTCTTCGACTAACCCTCTGCATAGGAGCCGTGAGAGCCAGGAACTTGTGAGTTTTGTATGTCCACTCAGGCATCCTTCATACCTGGTCTGTAGGAAGTTCCTGTCAGAAGGAGGGGGCACTGCGAGGGCGTCGAGGGGCGGAAGGCGGTGCCTTAGTGCCTCCCTCCTTCTGACATTGTAAAGGAACCATAACTTCATTAATTTTTTTAATAGTAAGACATATATATATATATATGTGTGTGTGTATATGTTATGTATGTATATGTTTTTTGTCCTCAGATGAGGTTTGAAGTGTCTGTGTGGTGCAGCTGGTCTGGTCTGTCTCTGTACAGTCGAGGCTGCACCCACCTATAAAAGGTGGAGGCTCACCAGGACATGCACACCTCACAAGTTCCCGGCTCTCTCGACTCGGTTGAAGACGGGTTTCTTGGAGAAGGGGAGGGCAGTGAGGCACAGTCCCCCGTCCCCCGACGCCCCTCGCGATGCCCGTCCTTCTTCGACTAACCCTCTGCATAGGAGCCGTGAGAGCCAGGAACTTGTGAGTTTTGTATGTCCACTCAGGCATCCTTCATACCTGGTCTGTAGGAAGTTCCTGTCAGAAGGAGGGGGCACCGCGAGGGCGTCGAGGGGCGGAAGGCGGTGCCTTAGTGCCTCCCTCCTTCTGACATTGTAAAGGAACCATAACTTTATTAATTTTTTTAATAGTAAGACATATATATATATATATGTGTGTGTGTATATGTATGTATGTATATGTTTTTTGTCCTCAGATGAGGTTTGAAGTGTCTGTGTGGTGCAGCTGGTCTGGTCTGTCTCTGTACAGTCGAGGCTGCACCCACCTATAAAAGGTGGAGGCTCACCAGGACATGCACACCTCACAAGTTCCCGGCTCTCTCGACTCGGTTGAAGACGGGTTTCTTGGAGAAGGGGAGGGCAGTGAGGCACAGTCCCCCGTCCCCCGACGCCCCTCGCGATGCCCCTCCTTCTTCGACTAACCCTCTGCATAGGAGCCGTGAGAGCCAGGAACTTGTGAGTTTTGTATGTCCACTCAGGCATCCTTCATACCTGGTCTGTAGGAAGTTCCTGTCAGAAGGAGGGGGCACCGCGAGGGCGTCGAGGGGCGGAAGGCGGTGCCTTAGTGCCTCCCTCCTTCTGACATTGTAAAGGAACCCTAACTTTATTAATTTTTTTAATAGTAAGACATATATATATATATATGTGTGTGTGTGTGTATGTATGTATGTATATGTTTTTTGTCCTCAGATGAGGTTTGAAGTGTCTGTGTGGTGCAGCTGGTCTGGTCTGTCTCTGTACAGTCGAGGCTGCACCCACCTATAAAAGGTGGAGGCTCACCAGGACATGCACACCTCACAAGTTCCCGGCTCTCTCGACTCGGTTGAAGACGGGTTTCTTGGAGAAGGGGAGGGCAGTGAGGCACAGTCCCCCGACGCCCCTCGCGATGCCCCTCCTTCTTCGACTAACCCTCTGCATAGGAGCCGTGAGAGCCAGGAACTTGTGAGTTTTGTATGTCCACTCAGGCATCATTCATACCTGGTCTGTAGGAAGTTCCTGTCAGAATGAGGGGGCACCGCGAGGGCGTCGAGGGGCGGAAGGCGGTGCCTTAGTGCCTCCCTCCTTCTGACATTGTAAAGGAACCCTAACTTTATTAATTTTTTTAATAGTAAGACATATATATATATATATATATATATATGTGTGTGTGTATATGTTATGTATGTATATGTTTTTTGTCCTCAGATGAGGTTTGAAGTGTCTGTGTGGTGCAGCTGGTCTGGTCTGTCTCTGTACAGTCGAGGCTGCACCCACCTATAAAAGGTGGAGGCTCACCAGGACATGCACACCTCACAAGTTCCCGGCTCTCTCGACTCGGTTGAAGACGGGTTTCTTGGAGAAGGGGAGGGCAGTGAGGCACAGTCCCCCGTCCCCCGACGCCCCTCGCGATGCCCCTCCTTCTTCGACTAACCCTCTGCATAGGAGCCGTGAGAGCCAGGAACTTGTGAGTTTTGTATGTCCACTCAGGCATCCTTCATACCTGGTCTGTAGGAAGTTCCTGTCAGAAGGAGGGGGCACCGCGAGGGCGTCGAGGGGCGGAAGGCGGTGCCTTAGTGCCTCCCTCCTTCTGACATTGTAAAGGAACCCTAACTTTATTAATTTTTTTAATAGTAAGACATATATATATATGTGTGTGTGTATATGTATGTATGTATATGTTTTTTGTCCTCAGATGAGGTTTGAAGTGTCTGTGTGGTGCAGCTGGTCTGGTCTGTCTCTGTACAGTCGAGGCTGCACCCACCTATAAAAGGTGGAGGCTCACCAGGACATGCACACCTCACAAGTTCCCGCCTCTCTCGACTCGGTTGAAGACGGGTTTCTTGGAGAAGGGGAGGGCAATGAGGCACAGTCCCCCGTCCCCTGACGCCCCTCGCGATGCCCCTCCTTCTTCGACTAACCCTCTGCATAGGAGCCGTGAGAGCCAGGAACTTGTGAGTTTTGTATGTCCACTCAGGCATCTTTCATACCTGGTCTGTAGGAAGTTCCTGTCAGAAGGAGGGGGCACCGCGAGGGCGTCGAGGGGCGGAAGGCGGTGCCTTAGTGCCTCCCTCCTTCTGACATTGTAAAGGAACCATAACTTTATTAATTTTTTTAATAGTAAGACATATATATATATATATATGTGTGTGTGTATATGTTATGTATGTATATGTTTTTTGTCCTCAGATGAGGTTTGAAGTGTCTGTGTGGTGCAGCTGGTCTGGTCTGTCTCTGTACAGTCGAGGCTGCACCCACCTATAAAAGGTGGAGGCTCACCAGGACATGCACACCTCACAAGTTCCCGGCTCTCTCGACTCGGTTGAAGACGGGTTTCTTGGAGAAGGGGAGGGCAGTGAGGCACAGTCCCCCGTCCCCCGACGCCCCTCGCGATGCCCCTCCTTCTTCGACTAACCCTCTGCATAGGAGCCGTGAGAGCCAGGAACTTGTGAGTTTTGTATGTCCACTCAGGCATCCTTCATACCTGGTCTGTAGGAAGTTCCTGTCAGAAGGAGGGGGCACCGCGAGGGCGTCGAGGGGCGGAAGGCGGTGCCTTAGTGCCTCCCTCCTTCTGACATTGTAAAGGAACCCTAACTTTATTTATTTTTTTAATAGTAAGACATATATATATATATATATATATGTGTGTGTGTGTATATGTATGTATGTATATGTTTTTTGTCCTCAGATGAGGTTTGAAGTGTCTGTGTGGTGCAGCTGGTCTGGTCTGTCTCTGTACAGTCGAGGCTGCACCCACCTATAAAAGGTGGAGGCTCACCAGGACATGCACACCTCACAAGTTCCCGCCTCTCTCGACTCGGTTGAAGACGGGTTTCTTGGAGAAGGGGAGGGCAATGAGGCACAGTCCCCCGTCCCCTGACGCCCCTCGCGATGCCCCTCCTTCTTCGACTAACCCTCTGCATAGGAGCCGTGAGAGCCAGGAACTTGTGAGTTTTGTATGTCCACTCAGGCATCCTTCATACCTGGTCTGTAGGAAGTTCCTGTCAGAAGGAGGATGGACAGTGAACATTTTAAGCCCACTCGGCAGCGACAGATGGCCACCCCTTCCTGAGCCTGGTTCTGTCGGAGGTTTCTCCCCGTTAAAAGGGAGTTTTTCCTCCCCACCGTCGCCAAGTGCTTGCTCATAGGGGATTTTGTGGGCTTTTTTTTTTTTTTTTTAAACCAACCGCTGATAAGTTCACTGGCATCAAGTTTAGGACTCTGCAAATATTTAAATGGATAATTCGTCATCAAGTGAGGAATGATCCATTTAAATCATATTTGAGAGTCACATATATTTTTATATAAATATGATTTGTTGGACAATAAGGCAAATCACAGACTAATTTGGACAATTGGGAAAAATTAAATAAATAAAAAAAAATGGATAAAATGCATGTGTCATTGTTTCATATTGATTTCAAATAACATACCATTTGATTTCAACATATTTTTGTTACACTTGCAGTGGTGTTATTTTGTTATGATCCTGTTCATTTTAAATCTAAATATAAATATAAATCATCTAAATAGAAATGGAAAACTAGAAAAATTAAAAATATAGCTTTACTAATCTGAAAGTTATTTGTCATTGGATCCATCATTCCCACAGTGGAAACACATTATTTCATATTATGTTCAATTCAGTAGTTAAAAGTATAAAATTTAATAATGTCTATTTTTAGTTTACTTTGTTAATAAACACATTTTTTAGTATTTTAGAAACACTAACATCATACATATCCAAATATGAAGCAATGTTTTAACTCCCATTTACATACAGACCTGTGGCCAACTTTATAAACCATTTTGAATTTTTTCCAGCTGAGGCGTTCAAAATAGATATACTTTTGATTGTCACAGTGTTATTTGGGCAGCTGCCTGCCTAATATAACATAACATCACCACAATATTTTACATTAAATGAGGAAATGTATCTTTGTTTCCTCAGCTAAGACTGCTTGGCTGCTGTAGCTTGTGTTTATGTTGAGAGTGACATCTGATTTAAAAGCAAGAAGCAAAAGCCACTGAGCACCATCAGTCAGCACAGAGGCAATGCTACAAATTTAAGGAACGAAGGTCAATTCTTTGTGTGTGTACATGCACAGAGCACATGTGCACACGGTTGTGCAGATTAACTCACAGATGTATATGACAACTCACATTTGTGGCATTGACATTGTTTTCCAATCTTAAATGTAATACATACATTTCCGTCATTGGCCATAATTCTTGCAAGGAAGGGACTCAAAGGTCACAAGTTATTAAATAAAATTAATTAAATACACCATTAAAAGAAGTTCACTATTCACTCCTTAACCCTTGTGCGCCCTGGACCAAAAAAAAAAAAAAGAAGGGGGGGGTCACGCAGACCCCGGCAGCGCGGACCCAGGTCTTGTTGCGAAACAGGGCGCCGGTTCGCGGTGGGGGCAGATGGGGGTCAGGCGGACCCCCGGCTATAGCGGGTCTCGTCACAGCGTCGAACAAAGGCACCTAATTGGTTGTAACCCTCCATCGATCGCGTAAGTTATGATGGCAAACCTTGGGGTCTGGAGGGACCCCAAAGCGCCACGGCAACAACTCTCAACTTCACATCATCATCATCATCGTCTCCTTCTCGAGAGTGTTCCCGTACACCGGCCTCAGTGAGGACCTCGGACTCTCCGTTCCTCCTCGACCTCCTTCCTCCTTCTCCCCCGTTCTCCTGCTCCCCGCAGGCGAGCGCTTAGCCGGATGGGCCCCGGGTTACGTGTAAACCGGCCCAAGTGGGGACCGCGGGCGCTCCGTGCTCCGTGGGTACTCTGTGACCCCTTAGTGATCATGATGGGGTATTTCGCCACCCCGCACCACATTCGTAAGTTACGATGGCAAATACTGGGGTCTCGAGGGACCCTGAACCACCGGAGCAAACATCTCTCAACTTCACATAATCATCATCATCATCATCGTCTCCTTCCTCCTTCTCCTTGGTCCTTCTACCCTGCGCTTGCAAACGCTCAGCTTTACAGAGGGTAGTCTTCACGTAAACCGGCCCTCTCCTCAGTTCTCCTGGGCCTTGCAGGTGAGCGCTTTGCCAGATGGGCCCAGAGTTACGCGTAAACAGGCCTAACTCGGGACCTCGGGCGCTCTGTGTTCTGTGGGTACTGTGTGACTCCTTAGGAATCGCGATGGGGTATTTCGCAACCCCAATGCACATTCGTAAGTTACGATGGCAAACACTGGGGTCTGGAGGGACCCCGAAACGTCGGAGGAAACAACTCTCAACTTCACATCATCATCGTCTCCTTTTCGGCAGTGTTCGCGTAAACGGGCCTCTGTGAGGACCTCGGACTCTCCCTGCCTCAGCGTCCTCCTTCTTCGTTCTGCTCCGTTCTCCTGCTCCTCGCAGGCGAGTGCTTAGCCGGATGGGCCCCAGGTTACGCGAAAACAGGCCTCCGTGAGGACCTCGGACTCCCCCTCTCTTCTAGTCCTCCTACCTCCTTCTGTTCCTTTCTCCTGCTCCTCGCAGGGGAGCACTTAGCCAGGTGGGCCCCGGGTTACGCGTAAACCGGCCTTCGCGAGGACCGGGGGTGCTCTCTGCTCCGCGATTACTAAGGGGTCAAAGTGTACCCACGATGGGGTATTTCGCAACCCCAATGCACATTCGTAAGTTACGATGGCAAACACTGGGGTCTGGAGGGACCCCGAACCGCCGGAGCAAACAACTCTCAACTTCACCTCATCATCATCATCGTCGTCTCCTTCTCGGCAGTGTTCGCGTAAACCGGCCTAAGTGAGGACTTCGGACACTTCCTGCCTCCCCGTCCTGCGACCTCCTTCTGCTCCGTTCTCCTGCTCCTCGCAGGTGAGCGCTTTGCCGGATGGGTCTTGGGTTATGCGTAAACCGGCCTAAGTGAGGACCACAGGCTCTCCGTTGCTCCTCCTCTTCCTTGCTCCTTCTCCATCGTTCACCTGCGCCTCGCTAGTGAAAGAGCAGCTGCTTGGCCTGCCTATTACGCGAACACCGCCCTCCAGTTGGACCTCAGGCTCTCCGAGCCTCCTCGTCCTCCTTGCTCCCTCTACATCCTTGTCACGCTCCTCGCTAGAGTACGCTTAGGTTTGCAGAGGGTGGGTTTTGCGAAAACCGCCATCGGTGAGGACATCGAGCTCTCCGTTGCTCCTCGTCCTCCTTGCTCCTTCTCCATCGTTCTCCTGCGCCTCGCTAGTGAAAGTGCAGCTGCTTGGCCTGCCTATTACGCGAACACCACTCTCTGTTTGGACTTCAGACACTCCTTGCCTCCTCCTCATCTGTGCTCCCTTTACATCGTTCTCATGCTCCTCGCTAGCGTACACGTAGGTCTCCGGAGGGCCGGTTTCGCGAACACCCCCTTCGGTGAGGACCTCGGGCTCTCCATTGCTCCTTGTCCTCCTTGCTCCTTCTCTACCGTTGTCATGCGCCACGCTAGTGAAAGAGAAGCTGTTTGGCCTTCCTATTACGCGAACACCGCCCTCCGTTTATGCTCCTCGCTAGTGTATGCTTAGGTGTGTGGAGGGCCGTTTTCGCGAACACCCCCTTCGGTGAGGACCTTGGGCTATCCGTTGCTCCTTGTCCTCTTGCTCCTTCTCTACCGTTGTCATGCGCCTCGCTAGTGAAAGAGAAGCTGTTTGGCCTTCCTATTATGCGAACATCGCCCTCCAGTTGGACCTCGGGCTCTGCGTTGCTTCTCGTACTCCTTGCTCCCTCTCCATCATTCTCAAGTTCCTCGCTAGTGAAAGAGAAGTTGTTTGGCCTACCTATTACGCAAACACCACCCTCCAGTTGGACCTCGGGCTCTCCGTTGCTCCTCATCCTCTTTGCTCCTTCTCTACCGTTGTCATGCGCCTCGCTAGTGAAAGAGCAGCTGCTTGGCCTGCCTATTACGCGAACACCGCCCTCCAGTTGGACCTCAGGCTCTCCGAGCCTCCTCGTCCTCCTTGCTCCCTCTACATCCTTGTCACGCTCCTCGCTAGAGTACGCTTAGGTTTGCAGAGGGTGGGTTTTGCGAAAAACGCCGTCGGTGAGGACATCGAGCTCTCCGTTGCTCCTCGTCCTCCTTGCTCCTCTCCATCGTTCTCCTGCGCCTCGCTAGTGAAACAGCAGCTGCTTGGCCTGCCTATTACGCGAACACCGCCCTCCAGTTGGACCTCAGGCTCTCCGAGCCTCCTCGTCCTCCTTGCTCCCTCTACATCCTTGTCACGCTCCTCGCTAGAGTACGCTTAGGTTTGCAGAGGGTGGGTTTTGCGAAAACCGCCATCGGTGAGGACATCGAGCTCTCTGTTGCTCCTCGTCCTCCTTGCTCCTTCTCCATCGTTCTCCTGCGCCTCGCTAGTGAAAGTGCAGCTGCTTGGCCTGCCTATTACGCGAACACCACTCTCTGTTTGGACTTCAGACACTCCTTGCCTCCTCCTCATCTATGCTCCCTTTACATCGTTCTCATGCTCCTCGCTAGCGTACACGTAGGTCTCCGGAGGGCCGGTTTCGCGAACACCCCCTTCGGTGAGGACCTCGGGCTCTCCATTGCTCCTTGTCCTCCTTGCTCCTTCTCTACCGTTGTCATGCGCCACGCTAGTGAAAGAGAAGCTGTTTGGCCTTCCTATTACGCGAACACCGCCCTCCGTTTATGCTCCTCGCTAGTGTATGCTTAGGTGTGTGGAGTGCCGTTTTCGCGAACACCCCCTTCGGTGAGGACCTTGGGCTATCCGTTGCTCCTTGTCCTCTTGCTCCTTCTCTACCGTTGTCATGCGCCTCGCTAGTGAAAGAGAAGCTGTTTGGCCTTCCTATTATGCGAACATCGCCCTCCAGTTGGACCTCGGGCTCTGCGTTGCTTCTCGTACTCCTTGCTCCCTCTCCATCATTCTCAAGTTCCTCGCTAGTGAAAGAGAAGTTGTTTGGCCTACCTATTACGCAAACACCACCCTCCAGTTGGACCTCGGGCTCTCCATTGCTCTTCATCCTCTTTGCTCCTTCTCTACCGTTGTCATGCGCCTCGCTAGTGAAAGAGCAGCTGCTTGGCCTGCCTATTATATGAACACCACCCTCCGTTTGGACTTCAGACACTCCTTGCCTCCTCCTCATCCTTGCTCCCTCTACATCGTTCTCAAGAGCCTCGCTAGCGTACGCTTAGGTCTGCGGAGGGCGGGTTACCTGAACACAGCCTTCCGTTTAGACCTCGGACTCTCAGTGTCTCCTCATCCTCCTTTCCCTTTTTTAAAACATTTTCCTCACTCTCACGCGCCTCGCTGGCGAGCCCTTAGCTTTGGGGAGGGTGGGTTTCGCGAACACCACCGTCTGTGAGGAACCCAGTACCTCCTACACACACACACACACATATACAGGAGGCAGTGAGGAGTAGAAGGAGGTTGTTGCTACGCTTGCGTCGCGAAACCAGGGCTCATTGTGTGTGCGCCCGGAGCAGCTACGGGGGAAACACATGGGACAACCGACCAGTTTGGGGCCATGGTTTATTCAACGTGTATTTTCAGTGTGGTTTAACTTGCTAATCTGATCTGAAATACTTTCCTTGAATGTGCCTTAATTTCACCTCTTTTTTCTTTCTTCTTTTCTTAGCTTACTGAAAATGTTGGCGACCAAAAGCCGGATCCAGGGATGTGTGCTGCTTGTGCTACTGGCGTTATGTGGGCAAACTGCTCGCTGTCAACATCGATACAAAGGTAAAGTGCAATCCTAGGGTTGTGTGCTGCTTGTGCTACTCGCTTTATGTGGACAAACTGCTTGCTGTCAACATCAATACAAAGATAACAAAAGAAAAGCCTAGTGTAACGTAGTGTTTTATGTTTTTTTTTTTTTCTAGAATGATTCAAATGTTACTATCATTTCCCCAACCCCGCAGGCTCTGCGACCCGTGAAGAACTGAGACTCCTTCTGGTCGGTAAAACAGGATCGGGAAAGAGTGCATCCGGAAACACCATCCTGGGGGATGCGAACGCTTTCAAAGAAGACGTTTCGCCCGAGTCTGTCACCGACGGCTGACTGAGAAAAGAGGCAGAGGGCGAAGACGGTAGAAATATCGCTGTGATCGACACTCTGGGGCTGTCTTTTGGATGAAATGGTGGATTTCAATGGAGGAAACCACTACACCAACGAGATGTATAAGGCGGCCCAGAAGACTCTCGAAGGAGAAAGGCTGAAGAGGAGAAAGGAGGAAGAATAAAGTAAAAGGGAAGAAGAGGAGAGGATCGAATTGAAGGAGCGGTGTAAATTCTTCCGCCTCGCTTCCCTGGGATTATTTGGCACAGGAGCGTACTTTACATCTTGTGTTCTCATGGGGCTCGTTGGAGCCCTTGGATATTCTCAGTTAAAGACGCCGAGCTTGACGGTTGGGCGTCTTCTTTACTCGTCGATACCGTGAAAACTGCGTAGGTGTATCACCTACTCGACCTAGTGATCAACGAGTACCGCACCGAAGCATGCAACGGGTGCAAGACCAATCACCCCAGCCAGAGACAACACGAGTGTCTGCGAGTCTTGGTGTCAGGGTCCCTGTGCCTACCCGGTCGGCTCAGTATGGCTACATATGTTTTTCATTTTGTTCCTGCTCTCTCCCTTCCTCTCTTTCCCTCCTCCCTCTGCCAGGGCGGAGCTCACCTGTGGGCTTCTGCCCTTGGTCCACGCACCTGGTCGCCATCACGCACCTGTGGCTCGTTACGAGAGTGTTCCAGCTCCTTTATAAGACGGCAGCTCTGTGTTTCTCGTCGCTGGACCGTTGCCGACCCGCATTCCCTGGACCAACCCCTGTGTTTCCTGAGTGATTGAGTGTGCGAGGAGTGGAGTACGTCATCGTGTTTTCTGTGGAGTGTGGAGAGGAGCGTGAGGAGTGGACGGAGTGCGTGTGGACTTTCAGCGTCTTTTCCCTTTGTGTGTGGACCCCCGGAGCCCAGCTTCCCCCTCACCTCTGTAAATAGATCACCTGGTGTGCTGTAATAAAGATTCTTGTGTTTCCCAACTCAGAGCCTGCGCGTGTGTCCGTTCCATCCCGCTGTGACACTTGGAGGATGACTTTTACGCTGAACATTATTACAGCATCAGGAAAAGACTCCTCACGCCGCGTTTCATTCCTTCCATTCAACGTCTCCTGATCATGTATTCACAGCCACCGAGGGCGCTGTACAGCACCGAGCACCTGAAACACGGACAGTTTGTTGATATTGTAATCAAAAATACAGCCCCGGGGGGGAGGGGGGGCATTTTAAAAACGCACCCTCCCTATTGCGCATACCCTAAAAGGTATGGCCTTCCAGATTGCCTCAGTTGTATCGTGAGTGTAATTTCAAATAAAATAAAATAAAACTCAGAAGCGTCTGTGTGTTGTATTCTTCTTTTTCTTTTTCTTCTTCTTCTTCTTCTTCTTATTATTATTATTGTTATTATTATTATTATTATTATCATTATTATCATTATTGTGATTATGCTTCATTTTTATGTACTGGGGTATCAATGACCCCCACGCTGCCGCAGCAGCTTCTGTGCGTGGCCCCCAAGTGCTACGTTTTCTTTCCCGATCCCCTGACGAACCCATTAGAATCGCTTTGGGGCACTCTTCGACCCCAAATGATCATTCTGTTTTTTTTTCATTTTCATTCACCTGTCTCTACTGAGGGTGGGGTACTTTGGGACCCCCGGGGTCTGGGGCTGCCCCGAAGGGGAGCACAAGGGTTAAACATTGAAAATAGTGACATCAAGGGAAAAACATGCAGTGCAGCACTATCAGATGCCAGTGACGGTTGGGCTCAGGGATGAATCAGGTGAGCTGGATTCATGGCTGAATCAAGACATAGATTACCCTGCTGTGGTCAGTGAGGGAAAAACAGTGGGGAAAAAAAAAACGACGTTTCAAATGTGAAGTTCATATTAATACAGGTTTTGTTTCTAGGCAATTGTGCAGATGCAGGCTCTGGGCGGAGCCAGGAGTTTAACAGATTTAACATAATAACTACACTGATTTCATTTCCTAACACAGGATGACAAGACTGGGGCAACGATACTCGAGAGGAGAATTTCTGATACTTTCTGAGATATGATGTCACTAACCTTTTCTTTTAATTTCTAGCTCCAGGTGAATTGACACATGGGAGTGTGTCAAAAAGGGGGAAGATGAGTTTTAACATCAAACAATGGTTTTATGAATATTCTATGACTTTATTTGTGTGTTTAATAATTTAGGTATGGTAAAACTTAAGCTTGTAATGACCCAAAAGTTCCCAGACTTTTTTAGAGAACCAGTGAGAAGTTTAAAGCATGATTTTCATGTTTAAGCATTAATGATTGAAATAAACTGAATAGCGTTTAGAGGATAAAATGCCTGTGTTCATGAGAAGCTGAGTATCGCACTGGAGAGGAAATCGTAGGACGGAAGGCTGAAAGAAACACATGATTTTTGTAAAAAGGTGGCAAAGGTTAGAAGTAAAAATGGTTAATTTGTTTTTGATTTCTTTTACTAAAATAAGTGGTTATTTTTATTTTCATATACGCATTGCAAATGTGCTCATAATGAGTTGGCACTCAGTCTTTAGAAGGTCATAAGCTTCGTTCGGCATGATGGTCCGGACTGATATATTGCAGGTATTAACTTTGAGTGCAGAGGGCTAAATGCAAACACGCTTACACACACATAGATTATGATTAGAATAAGTCCCTGGGCCAGAGAGTCCTGAACATTCTGAATATTCTAAACCAATTTTGAATGACTAGAGGAACAATGAATAACAACATTAGATTATTAAGGCTAGGCAGAGAGGTGTTTTGGTTTTCTGTCTTACAGAGAAAGGAACAGACACCAGACGAGGTCACGGAGATATGAGGATCCTTCGCAGCAGAGATAGACGTGGAGACTGCCGAGACAGCAACTGGGGCCAAGGGTCATGCAGTTTGGGCTCTAGTTAGTCACCTCAAAAGGATGGATCCCATGAACACAGCAATAACCATGAAGGGGTTGGCAAAAAACCAGGAACACCAGACCAACGAGGTTCGAGAGGCTCTTGGTAAAAAGGGGGACACGGCTGTGACCCCAGAATACACAGATCGTTGTTTGAAAATCGGGGCAGAATAATCCCCTGATCTGTGCAACGACTGAAGGGTGGTCTAACCCCTGAGGTCGAAGAAAGAAGAGCAGAGAATCACCCGACTGGAAGACACTGATTGCTGCAGCAATAAAGTAAAGGTTAAAAGCTCCTTGGACAGAGGTTCTAGTCTGAGTATGTTTGAAAGGTACAAGGTGGCACCAAAATGAGGTTGGGGAAACTGGAGCACCAAGATAAAGCTGTGGGAGAACTGGAGAGCGATGGGAGTGTTATCTGTAACTACTGTTGTTGTAATCATAGTTTTTCTTGCATCTGAACTGCACAATCACAGAGGTCATCCAATATGGTCCACTCGTTAAACGGGGACACAGGGCCTCAGGACTAAGAAGAAGAAATGGACCTCACAAACCTGGATTCTAGGGTGTAAGTGATCTCTTTTAAAAGAGATCAAAGGGGGACTGTGAGATTATTATATTATCTTATGCCACGTTATGCCCCTGATTAATGATTGTGAAATTATTATGTAGTTTTAGTTTGCATTATTCTCCTGAATTAGAAGAAGGTGATAACTATTACATTTGTTAAACTGATTTGTATTACATTAGGCTGCTGATTTATTGTGAATGAATGATATTGTTTTATGATGCATTATACTGCTGAGGTATAAGAAATACTGTTTTCAGAGACCTTGCTTTTTCTGATAATAGAGGAGACGGAGCACATTCCACGGGAGCTTCACTCCCGCCGTTGTTAAAGGTAGACGAAATAGGGAGCCAAGGCCATAAGTCAGGCTTGCTTTTGATTAGAGAGTCCCAAACATGATAGCTTGAACCAAGTTTGAAGAATTAAGAGACCAATTGAGGAGATAAGTGTGGGAGGCGTAGTAGGGAAAGGTGTTTGTTTTTGTCTGATGTCTCAAAGGGTGTTGTCTCATTCCCTGGGCCAGAGGACGGCTAGAGAGGGAACGGTGACCCGGGCCCATGATGCCATTGATGGACATGGAAGCAGCTGAGTGGGTCGAGGAGTGACACAAGCAACGTATGGTGACCTCTTGTGGTCAAGAGGTCAAAAGCGGGAGTGTGGAGATCAGGGAAATATTTTACTGCTACTATTCATAACCATCATCATTACCATTACATTAATTATCATTTCATCAAAGCATTTATTCAATAGATTACACATGTTCTTAGTTAAGATTATTACACCTATCACAGAGAGCGTCTGTCTGGTAAAAGGTTAGAAGCATCAACGGGCGGGGTGAGGCTGAGTGCGTTGGAGGTCGAGACACACACACACAAACAGTAGTTAGACTCATATTTAGGTAAGAGTTCAAATAATAGTTTGCAAAAGCTTGTGATTGCAAAATTGTGTCTGCCTAAGGGACAGTTTGTTCCAGGAGATAAGCGAGAGTTAGAAGATTAATAGGAAGCACCTGGCCTCGAGACGGAGAAGATGTCCTTTTAAATGTGTCAAAAGTCGTCAACAGAACATTTGTGGTTTTGAAACTTATGCATGTGTTGTATCTGCTTGACGCATGAGGGGGCGTCATAAAAGTAAACCCTGATGGTATAAAACAACTGCTTGTGTATCATTGGGCGGAGATCGATGCTGTCTGTGGGCAGTGTTCATCTCCCCACGCGCGTGTTCATTAAAATCACTGTTTGACCGAAGCTCTTCTGGACCATTATTGTTTTGTGCTCACCCTCAATATTTGAACTCGTAACAAACAGCAATAACGGCAAAACATGTAATGGACGTGCTGGTCCACTAGACAACATCATGTTGATGTAATGCTTTGGGTCTCTTATGCAAAGTAAAGAGACTGAAATAAGGTGTCCATGAGTATCAGTTTTCAACATTCAGTATTAAGAGACAAAGACTGTACGGGTTGGGCCAGTCGTCAAGTCCTGGAGCAAAGTAAGCCTGCAAATCAATAAGATGCAAATCAGTTTATACCTTTCATATAATGTTTGAATTTGTTTATTCTGAGTTTTATTGTTCAGTTAGTTTCCACAGTTCATATATCATGTGTAATTTTTCATTAGTTTCAGTGTTTGTTTGTATTTTATTCTATTCTTGATGGTTGTGTTGACAGATTTGTCCAAATTTAAAGCTATAGATGTGAACTTTTGGTTCCTTTATTATTACCTGTATAATTAGTTTCAGTGTTTGTGAAGTGGGGAAGGAGGACCCAAAAGCAGGACTCGTGCGATGGACAGTGCTCTTTATTTACAGTGGAGTAAATAAGACAACACAATAATCCCTTGAGCTCTCTCGACTCCTGTGTCATGTCTTCACCCAAAACTCCGTGCTCTCTGCTCCGTGGCTGCTGTCCACCTGTGCTCCACTCTCCTCCTCCTGGGAAAAAAAACAACAGAGGCAGCCGTCAGGACACCATGCTGCCTAATCAACAAAAAACAGTCCCAGTCTAAATAATCTAAAAGACCAACCACGGCTCCAGTGATGGCAACACACAGTTCTAGTGACCAACCCAGTGGGCGGCACTCGAGACAAAGCAGTTCAGGTGGCCTGCATACATTTAGTATCAGGCTTTACAAAAAAAAGTATCAACTATGTTAGGATCCATGTTGATCATGTGTGATGTGTGTTTACATTTGAAGGTGTTTGTGGATTTGTCACCTCTCTTCAAGGTGTGGTTTGTGTTTGATGCTGAAAGAGATAAAGACTGCTGATTGGCTGAAGTAGGGTTCAATAAAAATTGTTTGGTTGTTGTTTTGGGCACCGCTCAGGTCCACATTAAATAAACTGCTGCTCATGTGTGTTTGTAGGTTCTCAGTCATCCAGGTCATGGTTGTCTAAGGAGCCTGGAAATAAAGTGACTTTACTTCTTTAAGGTTCTGGATGATGTTTAACTTCTGATCCAAGAAGCTTCTTCAGTTGATGTGCTTCCTTTGCTCATTTTCCACCTCTGCACAGTTTCATTTGATGACAATGCAGTGCAGTTCTCCCAAACATACAACAGAGGGTGCTATGCACATTCACTGAAGTGCAGAAAAATACAAGTGGAGGAGGAAACAAAGAGCAGCATCAAGAGAGAAAACTGAAGTGTTCAAAGCGAGTTACTTTAGTCTCTTATTGTAATATTAATCGACATCTAAACATCACGTTGATGCTTCATGTTTGAGTTCCGTGTCCTTTTACTGCTCAGTTGGAAAATATTGTTGCAATTTAAAAGAAGAGGAGAAGAGTAATTTCTCTGTACTACTTCAAAAGTAATTTGAAAGCACTGCCTCATATGGAAAATTAATCATGATGAAATCCTGAAACAAATAGTGTTTGTGAATATGAAGAGTTTAGTTTTCATTTTGGTCTTAGAAGTATAAAAATGCAGGACTGAAGACAAGATGGAAATGATGTGTTATGAGAAATAAAACACATATGTCGCTATGTACTATAATTTTATTTTGTTTATTTTTTGTTCTTGTAGGTTTTTTTGCTTTAGTGTAAATTTTGAAAGCACTGCTTTTAGTTTGAAAATTGGATTCAGTGTTTAGAGTTCGGACAATACAATGGACGGTTTCAAGAAATGTATTTTATCAACAAAACTTATTTTGATGGTTACTGTATTTATTTTAATGCCCTCAGTGCAGTGATTGAAAAAAAGTTCATCTGACACCAATGAGCCAACAGCCTCCATGTAAACATTTCCACCCCCAACAATCAACTCAGATTTATGAAGTTTATCATGTTCAGGCCCTGCAGCTGATTGGTGGCATGTCTGATCAGAAAGCCTTTCTGCATCTTCACAGTGTGAGTCTGAGAGTTTCTGAACAACAGGATGAGCTGCTACACACGTGACACCACATTCAAACACACACAAGCTGCAAATCTGACACAATATTTTAGACCAAAGAAAAAGGTTCACAATTTGCAGTTAACATGAAGATATTCTAGAGTAGAAACAACACACAGCACACAAGTTTCATGTAGAGATGATTGTTTATTCTGGATGTTATTTTCATTCAGTTATTTTCCATTATTTTGAGCAATTTTCTGATTTATCCAGTTCATGTCAGAACAAACATTCACAGTAACAGCTGGTCCAGTACAGACACGTTCAAAACCAGAACTGATTACACCATAAATCATGTTGCTGTAAATCACTCCACCACCAGAATCACCCCGAGAGAAGAGAAATGTAGTTTGTGCTCCCCAAAATATCTAAAACATACACAGATGATATACAGTAATATTAGCAGTCAACTAACCCCACGTGCATCTACTTGATGTTCTTCCAGACACAGCCTGTTGTTATATGGCACATATGCAGTACACTGAGAGTATCTGGTAGGCTCACAGTCAGCAACACACATGTCTGCACACTGAAGATTAGGTGGTTCATCAGGGACTAGAGAAAAAGGAAAAGAACAAAAGTTATTCATAATCTTTCAAAAGCTAAAATTTTGAGTAGAATGATGTTTCATCTTTTTTTATGTTTCCAAATGATTTTTAAACAAGGAACTTGGCACACAGTATATCTACTCCAAAATTTACAAAAAGAAAAAAACTTGTTCTTCATACAGTATTAAACAAATACATAAATGTAAGTATAAAACAGTCACAGAAACCGAAATCAGATTCTAGCATTAACTGAAATAATCAAACAAAATATGGTCTTACGTGTGTGGCCGGTGGCATTTTAAAACGATATACCTTGCGAAAGTTGTGAAGTGCTGAGGAAAATACTGTGTGTCTGATGGGGTGTTTTTATATAGGTGGACTTGGTTTCAGTTGACCTCTGACATGGAGAGATGAAAAGAGCAGTTTGTAAAGAAAAAAGGTGAAAAACTATGGAGGTTCAGTTAGTCGCTAGGAGGTGTCATTGTTAGATAAAGGAGCAGTTTGTAAAGAAAAAAGGTGGAAACTATGGAACTACAGTTGGGATGTGTGTGCTGGGATGCTCTTGATAAGTATGCAGCTTTTATTGTTTTATGACTTGTTTTGCTGACTGTTGGGGCCCTACCTGTAAGCCCCTCTGTCTAATCATCAAGTCTTACTGTTGCAGTGCGTTTGTGTGGCTACTAGACAATTATAGGTTGCATTAAAGGAACATTGGGGGGGTCGATACAGTGCTATTGTGGCTAGTTAAGAATATGTGGTTTTTAGAAGTATCACAAGAAAAGTTTATTTCTAAAAGGATACATGTTGTTTGTGGTACTCTGTTTTAAAAACTACTAGCCTCTGTGTCTTTCAGAGCACAAAAGAAAAGTGAAATGCTCCTAAACTAGTTAAAAAGTGCCTTTATATTACTACTGAGGTTGAGGCAGTAACAAAGTTCTTTAAATCATCAGGCAAGAAAATCCAGAAACCTTGGGTTAGCTGTGGCTATCCGGGTCATCTGAGCCCAAATAGCCTCCTTCTCCTCCTCCTGCTTCCCTGCACAGGAAATAATCCAAAGTCCGTTAAATCCAAAAAAGTCACTGAAATAAATGTCTGCTGGGTAAAACACAGTCAGGTTAAAAGCGAGCCGTTTAATGTGGCTGATAAAAGAGTACAAAAACAAAAGGCAGATGCACACAAGAAAGAACCTAACTAGAACTAAACTGGGAAAACTAAATGCAAAGAACAAAACCTTGAACGTTGCAAAAACATAAACATGGAAAATCCGGGAGACATGGAACAACAGACGACCTAACAAAGAATGAACAGAAACACACAGAATAAATACACACAAGGTTGATTAGGGGGAAGTGGAAACACATGGGGAAACAGCTGACACTACTCTGACATAACGAGACAAAGGAAGCAAAGCTGACTACACTGACATAGGACACAGACCTTCAAAGTAAAACAGGAAACATGAGACGCAGACAAGACAATATAAACTTGATAACATAAGACACGCAGCATGAAACACATAAAGGGCAAAGGGAGACTAAAACACAGGGGTAGAAGACACAAGGGGAATCTAAATAAACAAATGAGCTTAGATAACCTAATGAACTTAAAAATAAACCATAAACATCAAAAATAAACTAAAACTTAAAACGCTGGGTCAAAAGACCCAGGATCGTGACAGTGGGAGGTTGAAGCCTATCCCAGCTGCCACAGGGCAAAAGCAGGACAGGCTGCCAGTTTATCACAGGGCTAACACAATATATGTGATAGAAAATCAACTGAAATGTTTGATATTTATTTATAATAATAAGAGAATAACTACTATTTATAATAATATTATAGTTGTTATTATAAAATGTGCTGTTTCTGAGCACATTTCAGACGCTTTTTGAAATTCTGACTTCTCTGAACTCAGTGTAAGGTGTCTGCTCCCTCACTGCGGCTGTACCTGGAAGTACTTCTGCTTCTTGTCTTCCCCTAATGCAGCTTTAAAGTATTAAGTATGAAGCAACAGTGCTTCTCTTTGCGCCTCTGAAATCTGTGTTCTCTCTACTGATAAACAAAAGAAACAATGTAAAATGTATTAATAAATCAGTAACAAAAATATAGCGTAGAAGGTAAGTAGAGATTTTCATACCATCTTCAAGCCTAATGCTTTTAAGTCCCACACTCAATGCAGCCTGACTCAAAACCTGATTATAAATGGTTCAGCACAGACAGAGAGGCACAAATGTTTAGTATTAACCTAAGTTACTGATCATTTACAGTATTACAGAGTCTATCAGTCTTTGCATGATGTAAACATTCCTGTAAGTTTCTAGCTGACTCTCAGGTGTCACAGGTGTGCCAGCAGGAAAGTGGGTCAATAAACCTGCATCCTGAAGTTTGTCATGCAGGATTAAAGGAGCCAGACTTTGTTCACACAGGTAGAATTTTATTTTACACTGACTCTGGGTAAGTATGAGTATCATACGGTTTAAATGAAGCGCTAGAACTATTAGAAATTTATTATAGATCCATTGAAGCTAATCGGGATATTTACTGTGAATCTGTGGATGCGATTAACCATGTTACTGGTAACTTCATTAACTAGTAACTTAGCAACTTAGTCATAACAGGAGTTAATATTTCTGTCTAGACACCATTTAAATAGTAACCGCTTTACCACAATATAAGCTAACCCTTACACCGTAACTTTAAGCTAGCACCATAAAGACTGTAAAACACGTAGTAATATCTACAAATGCAGCTCAAAGCTCTTATATCAGCACTCGCAGTATTACTCAACACAACCACATTAACATTATTGAGTGCAGTGTTGGGGAGTAATACATGTACAGGTGTTACGTATGTAAAATACAAAATATGAGTAACCACTTCGTCACAGTTACCGTTTAAATAGGTGATAATTAGGATACAGTTACTGAAATAAATGGATTACACAGCAGTCATTTTCTGTTTCATATGTTAGGATATCCCATCTCTAATTTTGGTAATTAAACGCATTGCCGGAAACCCAAATAAAACACGTAATAAGAGGCTCGAATGTACTGTTGATGTTGATGGCGTCAGTTACACAATGGACCCGGAGCCAGCACAACAGAGCCAGCAGCAGGGCAGGAATGCATTTCTTACTTGGAAATTCCAACACCACTTCACATTTAAAGAAGAAAAGGATGAAATCTGACCCTGCAACGCAAACTCTGTTTCCTAGCAACCAAGCTGCTCTCAGCATCAAAGACTCCACCTCCAACCTAAAGAAACATCTGGAAGTAAGTTTGTTTTTAAAAACTAACGTTAGCCTACTGAAACTACCGTCAGTATCTAGGATGTACTACTGCTGTGTGATATTTTTATTATTACTGAAGGCTACTCACCACCAAGCTAACATCAAATCTTATCTTAACATCTTATGTTAACTTATGTTAACATAAGTCTTTGCTCCTCTACAGTAAATATTCAGGGAGATTTGGGCTTAACAGCCAATTAGTAGAGAAAAACAAACAAGAATTTGCAGGATGTGATCGCTACATTCATGTAGTTGTAAAAAGCATGACAATATATTAAGTCTGTGAAGGTTCTCAGTCATCAGGTCATCGTAGTCTAAAGAGCTCGGAAAGAAAAGCGTCTGGACTTCTTTAAGTTGCTTGAAGATGTTCTCGGATGAGAGGTGAAACGTTTTCAAGCAGCTTAAAGAAGTCCAGACGCTTTTCTTTCCGAGCTCTTTAGACTTTTAATATATTAAGTAATTGAAAGTATTCAGAATACGTTACTCACAATGAGTAACTTAATGGAATACGTTACAAACTACAGTTTGGGGCATGTATTCTGTCATTTGTAGTGGAATACATTTTAAAGGTAACTTTCCCAACACTGACTGAGTGATTACTGACACTCGCTGACTTTTTATAGTCACTCTATAAATGCTGTCCATTTAAATCATCTCACTTGTAAACACTGCCGTATCCACCGGAGATCAGTGAGAATGGATTCTGGAGTCTTTCCATCCTCCTGTTAGTGATCCTCCATCTGAATGGATGATAACAACCTTCTGAACTGACTAGCAGGTGTAGAAGGCCCTACTAGCCCATATCTATGGGACTGATCACTGCTGATAAACCCACTAAATGGATGGATAAGAGCTCTGGTTACATTTGGAGTTGGGCCACAGCTCTGCACAGTGGCTGCCAAATGGTCGTCTTCTATTGTGAAATTCAGCACAGCAGAGAAGAAATAGCACATTATGACACAGTATGATGGAAAGGCAAATAAGAAAAGTGTGTAAATTGATAGATTCAACTCATGTTTTACTTTACATTTGGACAGCATGACTGCTCTTCCCTTCCATCAAGTACATTTTTCCATTTCTAGAATCCCTAGAAGCTAGAAACACAAAACAAGGCTACGTCCACACGTACACGGGTACTTTTGAAAATGGAGATTTTTCGTTTTTAAAAAAAATCCTGTCCACAAAAACGAAGGAAAACGCTGCTAGGAACATGCCAAAGCAGCAGATGGCGCTATATTCCTATCCGTGTAGAAATGTTGGCTAATCAGAAGTCAGCCTGGGTGGGAAAGAGTAAACAAAGATGGCGCATAGAAGCAGAACTGAGTCCTATGTGTGGAGGGACAGTAACTGTGTAAGCATTTAAACACTGCAGAGAGTAAAATTAACAGTAATGGTATTTTGTGTAAGTCCGCCATTGTAGAAATTCATTTCACCGAAACAATAACCTGGCGCACAGTGTGACGTTAAAAAATGCGCACACCTTTGACGCTGCGTTTTCTCCGTTTTTCTCGTCCACACGTAAACGCAAAAACTGAGTTTTCAAAAATATCCACCCTGGCTGGAGTTTTTAAAAATCTCCGTTTTCAGTTACCGAAAACGCCGTTTACGTGTGGACGAAAGGTGCAAACGCACAGAAAAATCTGCGTTTTCAAAAATACCCGGGTACGTGTGGACGTAGCCCAAGATACTACTGTTATTATTAAATAGTTTCAATTTGTTTCTTAGTTTATTTGTGATTTAAATTTTCACCTTTCATCTTTATGCTTAGTTTGTTCTGGTTACTTTGAATTTTGTAGCTTTGAGCTTATTTCTCAGACTATCTCCTTTTGTAATTTGTAATTAAAAATAGTTCAGTGAGTTTATTTTCCTCCATTGTCCTGCGTTCTGTGTCACGTCTGTGTTTCTGTTCTTGCACACCAAGTTACTTATTGTGTTAGTCTGTTGTCTCTTGTGGTTTTTATTTTGTTTTACGTCGCTTGTCTCGTTTTCTTATTTAGGTTCAGCTGTCCTCCCAGGTGTCTCCTGTTTGTCCTGAGCTCCTTGTGTATTTACTCCCTCAGTTTGTCTTAATTGGTTGCTGTGTCCTCCCTCTCTGTATTGTTTCCTTCCTCAATGTTTCCCTGGTTTTGCTAGTATCCAGTTTCCCTCCTGCTGCCCTGCCACTGTGTTTTTGTATTTTTTGCTACTGCATTGAAGCTGATCTTTGAGTTCATCCTTTGTCTCCTGAGTTCTGAATTTGGGTCCATATTTGAAATATATTCGAAAAACTAACTCTGTAGGTGCTCACACGCCACTGCACGCTCATGCATGTGTGGGAAAGAAAGAGAAAGAGAGAAATACTGCTACAAGCTAGTTGTGATAAATGGTAGTTTAAATTGTGTCCAGGTAATGAACCATTAAATCTCCTCTTGCACCATCTGAATCTCTCTGCAATCACATCACATAGTATGCATATTTTAATTTATACAGCCAAATATCACAAATCCGACCTTAAGGTCTTTGCCACCTGGACACATCACCAACCGCTCTGAAGAAGCTTAGAGTGGATTTGGAAATAGACACCTGAGGTGAAAGAATTCAATTGATTAAAGTTGTGCTATTATTAAAAAGGTAACAATATCAAGATATGATCCAGGAGGATGTGAAACAACTTCTTAGGTTATGTACTTATTGATTTTCAGTAATTAACAATGAATATTTTTATTTTACAACCATGCAAACATGACTGATTAACCTGCATGGGGAAAAACTGAATATTGAGTATTAACAACTAAGAGTGCAATAAGTGACCACTAAAAGAGGCCCACACAAAAAGTTTTAAGGCTGTAAGACAGCTGTATGTCACAGAACAATGAACTTCATTTTGAGCTTACTCAGAATCAAATAGCATTTCATATCTTTGTTCACTAAGGCAGGAAAACAGCCTCAAGGTTTTGTACTGAATGAATGAGACATTGTGGATTAGTTTCTGTCAAACATCGGTGTTCAATGTTGTCACTTATGGAAGTGCAATAACGATATGTACAAGACAAATAAAATAAAATAAATTGTTATATCAAGTGAGCCAATATCACATTAACTGAACAACTGATGTTTCATGCTTTTTTTATACTGCTTTTATAAAAGGTTTGAGACAGACCCTAATGAGCTACTGAAGCAAATAAATAACTGTCACTGAGCTTTGCATATATATCATTGAAAAAGGCAAAGAGTTTGTGAAACAGAACAATTTGGACTGCGAGTATAGTTGCTGCACACGAGCAAACATTCAAAAGCCCAACTTAGTAATAATTCTATGAAAAGATAACTTCTGTTTGCACTGCAGTGTCATTTCCTGCAGTATGTTGATGACAAAGACTACAGTAACACTTTTCTTTTTAATAGGATGAGACGTTTAACTTTTGCATGAAGACCGTCCCAACCAATGGCATTTTATTGATAAAACTGGGCTGTGTGATTGGTGGATCTATTCTCACCAACACAGTGAGAAGAGGTTTAAAAAGTGTCCCAGCACAGCATTCACTGCAAGCTAAATGACAGCAATGGCTCACCTGAAGTTCCTCCTGCTCCTCCTGTGGGTTGGTGAGTGAGTTTCTTCTGCTTTTATTTTTAAACTTTGTGTATTTGAACCATACCTTAGGTTATGACATATCTGTGTTTATAAAGACTTGTTTAACTTGTTGCTGGTTACAACCATAATAACTGGCTCCTGGCTGAGACAATATGTTGTTCAGGTGGTAAGCCAACCATCTGTAAGTATATTACTCTTCTCTCAGGTTTCACGGTGTGCACAGAGGTGGATTTGCACAAGAGAATCTTTCACGACCATAGAGAAAAATGATCGTCTGTATCACGTGCAAATAACTCTGACCCATGGAACACATTACCATCATCTATGTGGCGGCTCTCTGATCCACAGCGAGTGGGTTCTAACTGCAGCTCACTGCTGGAAAGATCAACCTGGATGGTGAGAAATGACTGTTTCACATATTTAAAAAAAACAGTCCAGAGACAAAAATCATTACTGGTATTTTGTTCTTTTACCATTTCCATTGTTTAGGACTATGTCTGCATATGTAGGAATTCATCCAGGTCCAGGAAGAATGGTGACAATTACTGATCACAAAATCTTTGAGGACCAAACAGGAAAACATGACATCATGCTTCTGAAAATCGACCCACCAGAGAATAAGATTAAGCCTGTTGTCTTCCCTAAATGTACACGTCGCAAAAAGTGAGTTTTGAGTAACTTTTTAAGTGTAAAGTTTGAATTCTGGAAGTCCTTAATATGTTGACATAATATGTATTTTTCTTGTTTAGTTGGTTGGTTTTTTAAACATCCAGGAAGAGCAAAAAAATGTAGCAACATCTGTAGTCTATGAACAAAATGACATCATGCTTTTGAAGTTACAAACCCCCATTAGTGACTGCAGAGCTTCTTTATTAACAATAATGTAACTAAGACTTGAATATTGAGCAAAGGGTTCTGGTTTTGATTTTAGGTACCTGCTTAGGAGGTACATCTATGATCTATAATAACTGACAATAAAACACGAGCATGAGGAAATGGAAGGAAATGTAATGTTTTAATAAAATGTTTGAATCTGAAAAGATTAGCTGACTTAGAGTGAACTGGAAATACTCAGCCTGCAGACATGGAGATGGAATTTTATTTATTTTTTAATTTGTAGGATGGATGTCATTCAGATTGCAGGCCATGGTGGCTATACGGTTGATGTAAACTACAACAAACGTAAGACCAGTATTGTTTTGATTATTTCACAATTTTTTAGTTTATATTATACTTTGATTTTGTCTTGTGTGCCTGTTATAGTTACATTTTCATTTTATTTGAAAACTGTGATGACATAAAGTATTTATTTCATTTTATTGTGGATATACTGTCAATTTCCCTCCTTTTTAAATGCTGCTCAGCTTATTTTAAAGAACACATTTTGTTCCAGAAATGAGGCAAAGCATGTTTCTTTCAATATCTGATTTCCTTGCATGAAACATGCAGTAGCATTTGTTATTTTCCTTTTTTCTCTAGTCCCTGGTACACCGCCTCATCTCCAGTGTGCAAAGATGCATGTTGTTGAGTGTGAGCTTAACCTCCATCCATGTAATTCAGCATTCTTATGGCCAAATGGAAACACGATGTGTTACAAAGAACCTCGAGTGGACACATGTCAGGTGAGTTGCCATGCTGCCAACATTTTATCTGTATCATTATCAGATGTTTTGGAACAAACATATAATTTATGTTTTCTCTCTCAGGGTGATTCTGGTGGTGGAGTGATGGCCAAAAACAACAAGATTCATGGTGTGCTTGTTGGTGATTATGAACGTGCCTGTACCGGACCAGCTATTTCTCTGAAGGTCTGCTCTTACATTGGTTGGATAAATCAAGTCATTACACGGAGTAATGGAAAATAATAAAATTAAAATAACATTCAAAATAAACAGTACTCAATGCAAGAAGCTGCTTCGGTGTGAATTGTTTCTACATGTGAACTTTCGATTGTTAAAATATAAATATGTCATGTGTGTTTGCAATGTAGTTTCAGGCGTCAAGTAGATCATTCAGTTGTTCAGAAACTGTGAAGTTTGCATTGAGGTTGTTGGGTCATTTTTGCCAGATGATATTAAGTACAATTACTACAGTACAGCATTTAAGTACAAATGTGAGGAATTTGTACTTTACATTGGTCTTTCCATCACATTTGTGGCTTCTTCTCCGCTGCTTCTCAGTGGAAATTGGTACATTTCACTTCACTACAAATATCTGACATCTTTAGTTGTTATTTTACAGATGAAGATTTGTGCTCATGAAACACATGAAATACAATTTTGTTTCTGTAGTTGATCAATCAGTTATTTGACTTGCATGAATTTAGCAACTATTATTATATGTTAAATCTTTAAAAGTACTTACTGTTGATATTATTTTCTGTAAATTGTTCAAAATCATAAATGTGTGAGAAGCACTCAATCAGGGGCGACTCCAGCATCAAACCTTTAGGAGGGCTCAGCTCAGTCTTAATGTCATGCTTTTAGTGTTACCTTCAAAAGAAATCTAATTTTTGGATGACCTACAGCAGTGTCTAAGAATAACAGATTTTAATATAATACATCAGCTTTACGGTGGTCACTTTAGTTTAAAACCCGATGCAATGGCACAGCCATGTTGACCAGTAAATTTCAAAAACAGTTTATGAAAAAGCAGATCAGAGGAGAAACCTGCACGGCATTGTTTCAGTCTCTTAACCACATAGAGGCCAGTCCACCAAATCATCAAGTATTTAAAGTACCATTATACAATACAGACAGTTAAAAATCGCCCTGTGACTCCACATACCTGCACAAGAAGCAAACTGGTAATAGAGCTGATTTTAAATGACAGCTTTTGAATTCATGCAAACCCAAACACTTTGTTGTGCAGACTCAGCACAGAGACTCGTGTACACCAATTCAGAGAGTGGAGAACAGATTTGTAGTCTGTCGCATCAGTATAGTGACATTCATCCTGTTCAAGTTTACAGTGATGTGAATGCTGCTAAATGCTATTATTCACATTAATAGCAGAGTGCTACTGAAAAGCACACAGCGCATCCATTTAATGCATGTAGATTTTGTGAAAAATCCACCTGATGTTAGTTCCAGTCTCTCTGTCCTCGCTTCCTCTTTGTACTGACAATCACACACAAACATTTTATATTCAACAAAAAAAAATAACAAAAAATATATTCTTGTAATAATTATTTTAAGAGCATCGTTTGATAAGAGCATAGCACCCTGCTTAGTTATGAGCGATCTCCATAGATGAATGTGGACAAAACAGAAGTGACATATATGTAGCCAGGTGGAAGGTCTTTATTATCGGACATGTCCCTGACTTTGACTTCATGTCCACTGTTACCTGTTTCTTATGTGTGCTGTGTTCCTCCATCTTTCTCCCTCTCTGTCATCCCCTCTCAGTCTTTGTGCAGTCACCCAAAGGTTAATTATAAAAGTATATCAGAGTTTACAACCGAATAAAAGGCATAAACTGGTCCATATCAGTTTGCTGCTGCTGGTGAGGGCGTTGCTTGGATCTTGAAGCATACAGGGCTTACAACAGCCCTGAAATCTTTTGAATTTTCACTCAATAACAGCACCTTTTAAAGTTATTTGTTTTTATTTATTTAAACATATAGTAAAATTATTATAAAGTGGTAAATGTTATGCACTACCTAAAGTTTGAAGTCACAGAATGATACTACTTAGTGCAGTTTTTAATCATTACCAGTCTTCATCTTAGAGCTTGTGCTCTTATTGTGCCATGATGTCTCCTTTTAAACTGTGTGGATGTTCACCTCTTCTTCATCCTTCCTGTTCCTTTCACCAAACTGCTCACTCTTGTTCTCCTCTGATCTCACTTCCTGTTCTGATTATAAGAAGAATGCAGTCAGCATGTGTCAAAGACACTCCCTCCAAATATATGATTTTTGATATGATGATTAGATATTTAACATTTTATTTATCAACTATTTTATGCACTAAATCAATCAATTATTAAACAAATATCATATTGTAGAAAAGCAAATAATAATGCACTAAGCAGTTTTATGCCACAAGAGCTAAATGGTCAATTCACTGTACTTATTTCCCACAAACTACTATACCTAGGATCTTCAGGTTTCCACTATATTTCATTAATCTGCAGCGACTGTAGAACATAAAGTATATTGACCTCTATTGTTTTCTTTATGACTTGGCCTGAATACACACACATACACATCTTTGAATAGCACAACAAATGAGGTAATTTTCCATGTGTTTAAATGAGGTTTTAGTGATTTATGTGTTTTATGTATGTGTGTGTATTTTGGTCTTCAGTGTAAATTTATACAAACTGTAATTATTTCAGATGAAAGATCCATTATTTAATGTTGCTTTATGTTGACTCTATGGAGAATAAAGCCTTACACGAGTGTTGCTATTTTTAATTGCGGAGTGGAAGACCTACTGTACTTGTTGTTTAGTCTGTGATCTGAATGCCAAATTTAACCAAATTGAAAGCAAAGGTTATAGCTGGGATATTCCACACATTTGAAAGACTCATTGTGTAACTCAGATGTTTATGAGCTTTGATCACTCCAGCATAATAATTATCATGTAACTGCAAGAAGACTTAATGAAACTGAAACAATGCACCCTAACACAGGCATTTGAACTGTACGCTGATGAGTACATGAAGTGTACCTCTACCTCTATAGCTGAAAAGAGTTTGCCTCTATAATTTCTGGATCTACTGATTTGTTTCTGATGTATCTCTTCTTTTATTTAGCCTGTATTATGTACAGAAAGATGATGAAATCCTCTTTGAGAAAGTGTCCTTAAACTATTTTTCCTGCTTCTTACTGAGTTTCCAAGCTACCTCTTTGTTAAGTGAATAAACTATTTGAACAAGAAAGATATCATGGCATTTATGATGATACTCTGTGTGTGTGTGTGTGTGTGTGTGTGTGTGTGTGTGTGTGTGTGTGTGTGTGTGTGTGTGTGTGCTCAGCAGAGGGGAGGTCAAGACAGGAGCTCGCTGAGTTGACCTGGTACATCAAGTTTGGATTTCCCCAGTTGTTGGTAAACATAAAAGATTTGAACTTAAAAGATTTTGAGTTCATGCACACTGGAAAAAAAATTCTCTTCATCACAATCATTTGTTTAAAAATATGGCTATTTTACTGATCTATGGTTATTATTAAAGAGGAAGGAAAGAAGAAGAGGAAGCCTGAGCCCAGGTTCTGTCCATTTTCATAACAAGTGACAGCACAGACATCTGAGCTTTTTCCTCATAAAGATTGTGATGTGAAGCATCAGCAGGTAAAGTGTCGTTAAAGTGTCACTTCAATAATGCTGCTGGGAGAAAGAAGTGTTGACACATACTAGTTTTGAATAAAAGGCTTAAAACGCAAACAGTCTAATACTGGGTGTTGCTTTTAAGCTTAAAGAATATAATAAGTTCTAAGACAATTCAGTTTACTTCTTACTGTCCATGTTGTGTTGTGGTATTTACTTTATCATGAATGTACGCTACTTTGTTCTAGCGACTGTAAAAAATAATTTGTATTCATGAAATAAACTAAACTTTCACAGTCTGCATCTTCCACAGTTTTCATGCTTTTGTTCGCTCCAAATTTGACACAAACATCAGACAACCAGAGTTAACTAACTATGTGAAGCAATCACAGACACTGTAATGGCTGATTTTTCTAATAAACACAATCAGGTTAACATCAAGGTTTAACATTGAAGGAGATTTGTTCCATAGTCACAGTTATGCTTGTATTTCCTTTACTTACATCCAACACTACTATGTTCTGTTTCAATCCAGGTGCTGGCAGTTTATCCTTTGTTGTTTGGACAAATAAGCTTAAAGCTAAACCTTCAAGTTTTTGATGGGAAATTTTGTTAAACCATTGCTCAACTTATGTCTGCATGAGAGCAGATAATTATGATGTACTTGTAAAAAGACTTGATAAGCAGGTCACAGCTGAATCAAGGGGTAATAAAAATAAGACCACGCGGTCTCAGCACGACTACACATGCAGTGAGTTATCGCACACATTTGAAAGACTCATTGTGTAACTCAGGATGTGACCCCTTATAAAGGAGACAGAGAAGTTCTGTTGTTCAGTCAAGTAAAACCTGGTGAAAGCGCAATTCTAAGACTCTGGTCGTTGCTTAAGTGTATAGATAAAAAATCTTTTTTTCATACATTCTTTTCTTACTAAATTAGTATAATCGCCCTAGTATCGTATAATCCCTAGAAATGTGTTTCCAGAGTCCCACGTTTAGTGACTTCCTGTCCACCATCACATTAGCTGAGTAGTTGTCAAATTTGAGGGGAGCAGAGAAGATCAGACACCAGTCAGCAGGTCAGAGGCCATCTCTCATTTCACAAATCAATCACTTGATTTATAAATGGAACAAACACCCCATCAGACCAGGTAATGACCCATTATGAGACAACAGCCGTCTGAGAGGAGATGTTCTGTATCACAAAACATGGGAAACAAACAAACTCTAGGCATTCTGAAATATATAAAGCTCAACAAAAAAACAAAACCATATCAGATCCTGATGTAATTCATGTTGTTGTCTTTATTAGTCATTTAAAAAGAGGTCCAGAAAAAGTGTCCAGGAAGAGATTCTACTATTTATGCAGCACTGCCCCCGTGTGGCCACAAAGACACACAACAGCTTCATTTCTCAGCCTGTTGCCTTCTTTTTCCTTCATGATGTAAACAGTGAATGAACTGAAAGAAGTCAACCCATAAACTGTTAAACTGACACAACAGTCATGATGATTATGTAGCAAGTTGTAGTTGACTTTCTGGTGGTCGTTTTGGTATACAATTTAAAAGCCATTTTCTTTTATAAATACACCATACACTTTGTTCTCGACCATTTCTTTTCCTCATATCCTTAACGGACAGTGGAGGAACACTACATCTAGCTTCTGTTTAACATTTATCCAGGCGCCCCCACACTGTACCTCTACAGAAACCAAGGGAGAGAGACAGACACACAAAGATTTCCACTTGAATCTTGATCTCAAAATAGAAAAAGTTTTATCACAAAATAATTACAAGAGCACAAATAAAAACTCAAAACCAAAGACAAATGAAATAAAAAGGCAAGGCCCTGCGACTGAACACAGCACATCTTGCACACCTTTAAAATTCACAAATTTCAGTTTTCTTTGTCAGTCTGTGGTATTAAAAAAATCTCAACATGATGACCAATGTTTGACCTTTCACCTCCAGCATAGTTTTCTCTGGATTTTAATCTGGCCACTCCTGAAATGACATTTATCAGTGTATGTACAGCATCCATTTTTGGTTTAGACAGTCTGACACAGACCGTCTCCATGGCAACCTCCAAGACTCTCCTTTTCCTAAAAAAAAAAGTCTCTATATGACCACCAACAAACCTGTTACACCATATTTTTTTCACCAGCTCACCTTTGCTGAAGGTTGTCATACAAATCTAAACATCTTTTGAGAAAGTCCACATCACTCTGACCTGTAATGAAAACAGAAAAACAATGACAACACCAGCAGAGGCCTCCGACATAAACCTGGCAACATAAATCTAGATAACTTTGCTTCTCTTAAAACATTCAACAAAGATTAAATTTCTAACAAATATACCAATATAAATATATATTCCAGGAACAGGACATTCCAGTTAGATCCTCTCCAAACTTATACTGGGCAGCTCAGCCCATCATCCACTTTTACAAAACAGAAAGCCGCCTGATACAACAGCCCCAAAAGTGACAAAAATCCACCTCCAAAAAGCAAAACTTCTCATAATGGAAAAACAAAAAAGATTGTCAATCCTATCAAACACTTTCTCTTAATCTAAAGAAATTATTCCAACATCAAACTGTACAATTTACAAATAACTACCAAGTCTCTCATGAGAAAACTCTTGTTCACATTAGAGCTGTGTGGTACACAGTACGACTGATCTCTGTGAGTGATTCATTTCACAAAGTGTTTCAGCCTGGTGGCCAGTACTTTTGAAGGAAGTTAGTAATCTGTGCATAACAGAGCCACGTCTCCATTTCTAAGCAGAGACAAATCTCTGTTTTTTAGGGAGAAGAGAGAGCCCCACGTGATGACTCGATGCCAGTAACAGTCTTTTACAGAAGTCTGCAGGCAGCCCACCCTGTGCAGGAGCCAGCTGACCAGCAGCAGCACTAATCTCCTCCAAAGAAAAGTTAGCATCCAGGACAGCTCTGTCCTCAGAGCTCAGCTGAGGAAGCCCCTGCAGCAGCTTCTCCACTCAAGCTTTATTACTTTCCTCCATCCCTAACATGGTGGTGTAAAAGTCCACGGCATACTGACCTGCTCTGCATCCAGGAAAAACCACTAACGCCACATAAACTACACTAACAACACCATACACAATTACACTAACTCATCATCAGCCTCACAACACGCCACACATAAAAAAACACAACTTTCAGCCAGACAAACCACACAGTCCACCAAACTTCCATCATTCACCAGAGAGAGGGAGAGATATAAAAAGAGAGAGTTTAGTGGATGTGTGTTTGTGTGTGTGATACACACAATTTATGAATATACTCTCTAATAAAGGTTATGTAGTTGATGAAAAGTGGGTTAGATTAAATGTTTACATTTCTTGTGCATGAAGTAAACTATAATATTTATATGTAAAATTCCACACCTACACCTGTGCGCCCTCACACTGCAGCACATTTTACTCCCCTGGTTGCAGAAACTGTTCTATATTTTGTCACAGCTGCAAAAGAAGCTCCACTCAAAGAAACTCAAAGATGATGGAGAGGAAGAGATTTCAGAACATGAGACAGGAAGGTGGGGAGAGACTGAGGCGGTATGGCACACAGGAAACGCTCGAGGGCAGACTCAAACCCAAGCTCCTGCAGTGGGAACTCTAATGTTTAGTACGTGTGTCCCCACTCAGCCAGGTGAGATATAGCAGAACCATCAATTCAGAGTCTGACAGTAAGGGTGAAGACGAGCCTGACTGTTGGTCTGCTCCAAAACAAGCCCATAAGCAAGCTTTGAAATAATATGTTACAAAATTGTGAAACTGCGACATGAAATTTGATTTGAAAATGAAATTCATCCTGATCAGGAGCTGTTATGATCTAAATGGTGTTCTAGATCCAGTAAGCAAACAGGAAGAGCTGCAATGTGTGTGCTTTTTCATTAATGAATAAATAATACAAAGCTATAGTGCAGACTACAGCGCCATCCAGGTGTTCGCTCTCTCTGCGGTAGAGTATCGCTTCCTGTTCCAACACATAGTGGTGTTTTTGTGTAGCTTATCTGCGCAGCAGTTTAATTAAAAACAGAGATAACTTCTTATTTCATAGTGTAATCTTCCTAGTTGAACATCACATCCCCAAAGGGAACTGACTCTTTTGCTTTGGACGCTTTGTGTTTACATCTTTTTGTAGAATCTGTTTACACATTCAAAATAAAGAAAGAGAACTTTGTTCGTTTGTTTTTTGTTTCTTTTAACTTTCTTCGTAGTCTGAGTATACGCACACTTGGGCCACATGCTTCAGGAATCCTTCCACAAGCTTTCTGCAATAGTTTGCTGAAATCTCAGCCCACTCCTCTTGACAGAACTGGTGTAACTGCCTCAGGTTTGTAGGTCTCACACTCGCTTTTTTTGTCCTGCCCACAAATTTTCTCCGGGACTGAGATCAGGACTTTGTGATGGCCACTCCAATACTTTGATTTATTATCCTTAAGCCACTTTGTAACTAATTTGGAGGTATGCTTGGGGTCATTGTCCATCTGGAAGACCCATTTGCACCCAAGCTTCAGCTTCCTGGTTGATGTCTTCAGATACTCCACATACATTTCTTTTCTCATGAAGCCATCTATTCTGTGAGGTGCACCAGTCCCTTCTGCAACAGAACGGCCCCACAACATGAAGCTGCCACCTCCATACTTCACAGTTGGGATGGTGTTCTGAGGCTTCAAAGCGTCCTCCTTTTTCCTCCAAATATATTGTTTATCATTATAGCCGAACAGTTACATTTTTGTTTCATCAGACCACAGGACATGTCTCCAGAGATTAAGAGGAACCTTTTAGCTCATGATAGTACAGGGCTCATTTTACTGTGGATAGTGACACTGTGTTACCAGTTTCAGCGAGCATCTTTACAAGGTCTCCTCCCTGAGCGGTATGATGGTTGTACATTCCCATACTTTTTATACTTCCCACATAGCAGACAGGCCTGGCCCAGATCTGGTGTCAAGCTGGCACTGCTGGCTGACTTCTGGCATGCTAAATGACATGTAATCCAGATGTGGGCCAGGCCTGGTGTAGATGGCACTGTCTATGTGATGGCATGCCACATCTGGCCCAATTGTGGTTTGTTTCGTCATGTTACTTCTGCACTATTATGTTCCGGCACATGTTGTTATTACAAGGCTCGATTAAGGTACACATTAGGCTGACATCTGAGGCCAGAGCTGAAACTGTTCTGGGCCAGCAGTGTGTCTGCAACTGGCCCGCGGCTGCATACAATGTGCTTATACATCGCCCACATACCGCAAAGAATGACGGCCCTTTGGTGACCCACATCTGGTTTGCCAGAGGTAATCCACACATAGGCCAGCACAGGACCACCAGTGTGTCTGGTGCTGGCCCATGTTATGAGAATCTTAAACTTAGTTTCAGAATAATTAAATCTGAGACTTTGTTTTATTGTAAGGTTATTAAGTTTCAAATAGTGTGACAAATAAATATAAACTTTAATTCTGAAAATATTTAAATATTATTAAATAACACCAGCTACAATATTGGATAATATGTGTTTGTTCAGCAGAACAGTGTCCAGTATGTTGGCTGATATACTTTATTTACATGATATGCTTTGTTTATATCCAACTCATGTCAGCTGTGGTTTGTGAGTCAAGATGGCGCCGGTGTGCATGGCTCGCCGTCCACCGCTGTCAGATCCACTTTATCTCTTTTTTTTTTACTGGAAAGCACTTTCGTCAACCATGTTGCTTTTAAAGTGCTCTATAAATAAAGTTGGATTGGATTTTAAAATAAAAGTTGAGCTGATTTTAATGTATTACAAGGAGTGTTTTTCATTATTATTTTTTAAATAAACATACAGTGTTTATATTAAATGCTGTACTAGAAATAAGCTCAAGGACAATAAAAGGGCATGTGATTTAGTTACATTCAACTTGTATGCAGCAAAATTAAAAATAAGTTACCACAAGTTGTTTTTTAATTTGGTAAATAATTGATAAAATGTTAAAAGTACTGGTTGTATTTGACCTCATCACCAGGATGAGTTGGAAATACTTCAAATTCCCTCAGGTGGCCTTTTGCTGGTTGGATTGCCACTACAGTCTGTAAACTGTAGAGGTAATTTTGTGAGCTCATTGGATGAGCAGTTTCTGAAATACTCAGACCAGCCCATCTGGCACCAACAACCACGCAGTCTCTTTCCCCCATTCTGATACTTGCTTTGACCTTCAGCAGGTCATCATGAACATGTCTGTATGCTTAAATACTTTAATTTGCTGAGGTCTGATTGGTTCACTAGATATTTGTGTTTACCGAGCAGGTGAACAGGTGTACCTGGCAAAGTGTGTGTAACCCTCAGTGTTACTGACATGTTCCACACTGATGCACAACAATACTCTGTGCCCCACACTGTTTTATTAAGTATGTCTAATCACTGTAGACATTACATGTACCTTCTTAGAGGAGAGGTCATACAGTGGAAGATCTTGTTTCCATAATTACTGAAACTTCCCAGTTGCATGGGGAATTTGGACTGCTATACCAAGACAAAGACTTTGACAATCAGTTTTTCAGTGTCATCTCGACTGCTGACTTGTATGACAAGGCCACTGTTAAAGTCATCCTTAAAGAGCCAGTAATCACCCTTGACTTACAACCAGTATGTGAATCAGGATCATCGTCTGCATTGAACTCTTCGACTTCAGTGAGCACCCATCCTGCAAGTACTACTGAAACGGACATCTGCCCTGCCAATCATGATGCACCCTCACAGGTGTCCGACTGCGCATCGTCAAGTTCCAGTGACACCATCATTCTCCCTGATTCATGTCGCCCTGCTGCGTGGCCAGTGTCATTTCAAGTACCGGAGTTTTCCCGAGACATACAACTAATCCTCGCTGAGGCAAACAACTCATATCGCAACACTGGAAGACCTTTCATGGATGCCAGTGTTAAATCAGCAAGAATGCAAGACCTTGCAAAAGTAATTTTTTCGTACACTGCTTACCCAACCAATCAGCAGATCCTCTCAGTGGCTGAAGCCTTGGTTTCAAAGTTTCCGTGTCTTAAGGAGCCAGGATCATTTGCCGGCTTATATGGCTGGTGGCAGCGTATAAAAAACAAGATGCACAATTACCGTGCCAAGCTAAGATCTCGAAAATTTTCTTACCCGGAAATTGAAATTAATGCCTTAAAAAGGAAGCATCCAGCTGATGCAGTGCCATCAAAGAATGTAAAAAAGCCAAAAAAAAAAGCAGAGGTTAATTATCTCCCTCCGCATCCTACTGGAGAAACCCAAGAGACACTGGAGAAAGAGAGGCTGGAATTAATTTATGAAATAACAAAGAAAAACAACGCAAAGATAATTGCAGACAAAATGAATAAAACGTTCTCTAGCCGAAGACTTGAAGTGGTCAGCCTCTGCCCCTCTGTGGGTGAGTTAAAAGGTGGCCAGCATTATTCACTGAGGCTCAGGTGAGTATGTGTGATAACTTTTCCTTCCCACCAAAAAACATTCATGTTATAACTATGAGATCTGGTCTGTCATTTGAAATGTCATTTTTTTTGTCCCCTTACTTCTTAGATCATCGAAGAGTTCAGACGCATCACCACAGTTTCTTTGGTGGAGACATTCATGCTGAAACTTGATGAGTACACACCAGGTCTTTTGCAGCTTATGCCTGCCAAAGGAGGAGCTGCTGGTTCCAAGATGAGACCTCTGCTGGACACTTTGAATGACGTATGTTATTTGACTTTTTTCACAAATATGTAATTATGGAGGGCTGCAGTGGGTAGCACGAAGGTCCTGGGTTCAAATCCTGGCCCAGGGTCTTTATGCATGGAGTTTGCATGTTCTCCCTGTGCATGTGTGGGTTCCCCCGGGTACTCCGGCTTCCTCCCACAGTCAGAAAACATGGCTGTTAGGTTAATTGGTCTCTCCAAATTGACCTTAGGTTTGAGTGTGTGCGTGCATGGTTGTTTATCCTGTCTGTCTCTATGTTGCCTTGTGATTGACTGTCCAGGGTGTACCCAGCCTCTCACCTGTTGAAAGCTGGAGAGAGGCATCAGCCATGTTTTTGTTTTTAAGTAATTCAGTCTTAACGTATGTAAATCACTCGACTTAGTCTTTTCACTAAATTGTATCTCCCTACAGACACAGAGCATTGAGAAGAAAAGGGATCTCCTTATCTGCTGCCTCATTAGCTACCTCGGGGAAAGACAAGAAGATCTTTTTCATGACTGCCAGGTTTGTCATATTGATAACAGATTACTTATTAACTCAAGGGATCCTAATGTTCTTCTCTCCTGTCCTCTCCTATCCCCTGTTCTCCCCTTCTCCATTCATCTTCTTTCCACTCCCCTCTTTAGATAAACTGAAATATATTGAAAAAGCATCTTAAATAAAATAAAACATGTGTATGCTTTTTCTTTCTTTCTTTTTAACACGTAGGAATGTGAGGATTACACAGACAATATGATGAAGGTGATCGTGATCCACAACATCATGGCTGAGGAGGATCCATCAGATGTGTTCATTGTGATTGAGGGAAACCAAGTGATGGAGGGATGTGGAAGCCGAACAAAGGCATGTGTACTGCTGATGGGACTGATATATGCCCTCAACCTCGAATATCCGAAGGAGCTGAAGAACACATTTGACACTTTTGAAAAACTGTTTTTGGAACTTGACGGGGCGAAACTACTGAACAAGGTCCACGACCTCAAAAATAAGCTTATGCAATGCACACACATTTCCCCTCTTGTTCCCAGAGGATCTTTTGTCCAGACATAGCTTGATGGAGCTGTAATTTTTCTTCTGACAGCAAGCACAGAAACTATTGAATGTTGGTGATAGTGTTCTGTTCTATCTATACATATGTTTGATAACGTACATGCACAGAAACAACCTTGTAGAGTTTCTGTGCTTTTGGCTTTTAAAATGGACTAAGTGGCCTTTGAAAGTGTTGTCTGCATTAGCTGTTGTGTTGCACTTTATTCTGTGTTTTTATGGAATAAAAACATTGAGATGATGAACCATTTGAATATCTTTTTTTTTTTTTTTTTGGGGGGGGGGGGGTACATTTTACCTGATATGAATAGGTAATGTTTATCAACTGATAATAAATTTTATTAGTAATTATCAGGTATTACCAACTAGCAAACAAGAGATAATTTTACCTAATTTCAATGAGTAAGTAGCTATTGAATGTATACATAAATATGGGGTAAATTTTACCCAATTTAATTAAGTATTTCATAGCTTTTTATTGAAGCTATTTTATTTACACAATATATTGAACTAAATCTACCACAAAAAAGTCAATGCAAATTGTTCCCTCAGATTTATTGGGTAAATTCTATAGATGACTTCTTACAGTGCATGACCTTAAAAACTCAGCCTATGCTGGAAAACCCTCCAAAGTGGCCGAATGAAAACAATTCTGCAAAGAAGAGAGGACCAAATTTCCTCCACAGCGCTGTAAAACACTCATCACCAGTTATTGCAAATGCTCGATTGCAGTTCTTGCTAGATGACAAAACCACTTATTAAGTTTAGAAGGAAATGACTTTTTCTACATGAGGTAAAGTTGGAGAGCTGTTTCCCCAAACTAAATGAAATCATCATTTAAAAAACTACAATCTGTATTTACTCTGAACATCTGTGTTAACATTTGAAATTGGAAACATGTAAGTGTAACAAACATGTTAAAACATAAGAAATCAGGAAGGGGCATGTATAGGAATTTCTTTTACTTATGTATTAATCACATTATTTTATTGTATGATGCCTTGGTGCCACTGGATTTTAACATGTCTCACACTCATACAGTAAGACAAATGGTGGGGGTGTAGTAAGGAAGTTGGGGGAAGCAGACAACTCCACAGGAAGAGTCTTTTGTGTCTTCAAGGACTCTGGGAGGTAGCAAGGGAGTGTGAACCTTAAGGTGTGAAACAGCTGTGTACTGCCTTTTGTTCCTGGAGAAGGTATTTAACTGAGAGCCATGCTAGGCTCAGGGAGACTCTGCTGACCGTCTGTCCCGCGGTCATGCAGGGACTTCATCAAGCTTGGTTGTCTGTTCTTTGTGTGTTTGATTAAAGAATGTTAGCTACCGCTCACCGCTCGTCTGCAGGCTTTATTTGAATGGAAAACGTCCACAACAGGCAAAAAAAAAGCTTTTTGCTTTGATTTAGAGCAGAAGTTTTTTGCACTGCATTTTAAAATGAAAACATATTGCATTTATTTACAATTAAAGACACACAGAGCAGGAAGTGTGTTACTGTTTTACATCCACAGATACACAAGAAAAGAAGCAGGCAACATGAGGTCAAGTTATGGCAATTTTATTTGTGTATTTCAGTACATGTATTTAGATTAGAGTTTTTAAAAAACAAACAAAGGTCCCAAGAAGAAGGATGGGGTGAAAGAAAGGTGGAGAGAGGGGGAAGAAACTATTGATGTCCTCAAACTTGATGCTGCTGGGTCACTTCTTTCTCAGCAGTCTGCTCCAGAATCCCCTCCTGTCCTCGGCTTGCTTTTCTTTTGCCTTCAGTTCTTTGAAGGTTTTGTTGAGCTGCTCCTCGGCATCTTTAAATGTTTCTTTCAGCTGCTGTTTGGCCAGTTTCACTTTGTGTTTGAGGAGCTCTTTAGCTTCCTTTTTGTGCTTTCGTATTTCTTTAAGTGCGTCTTTGCAGTCTTTCTTGGTCACCGCAGAGCCGGTCATTTCTTTCTTCAATACCTTCACCTCAATTTTCTCTTCTGCAAGTTCTTCTTGCACTTTCATCAGTTCCTTCTTCATGTTTTGAGTGTAACTCTTTGTATCTTCCATTTCTTTCTTTGCTTCCTGTGTTTTAATTTTCTCTTCCTCCAACACTTTTTGAGCTTCCAACAATTCTTTCTTCATATTTTCAATCTCATTTTCTGCCTCGTGTTTACGTTTTTTCTCCTCTTCAAGTTGTTGCTTCACATGCAGTATTTCCTTCCTTAGTGTTTCAGCTTCAGCCATTACATTTGCAGCTTCTTGTGTTGCCAACTGCATTTTCCTTTTTCCCTCTTCAAAAGCTTCCTGCACCTCCTGTAATTCCTGTATCACATTTCCTGCCTCCTCCTTTGCAGTTTGATATTTATTTTTGGCTTCTTGTGCTGTGGTTTTCTCTTCCTCCAATGCTTTTTGAGCTTCCAACAGTTCTTTCTTCATGTTTTCATTCTCGTTTTCTGCCTGTTGTTTTCCCATTTTCTCTCCTTTAAGTTTGAGACCCACATGCAGTAATTCCTGCAATACTACTTCAGTTTCAAACTTTGAATTTTTAGCTTCTCCTCTTGATTTTTCTGCCTCTTCTTTTAATTTGACATTTTCAGCCTGTATCATTTGAAATTCTTCTTGCAGGTTAATCCGCTGTACTGTATTGTATGGTGAAGCACTCGCCGATCCTCTTCTCGTTCTTCCTTGATTCATTTTGGCCTTTTAAACAAAGGAACCAACCAATATTCTAGCCTGCTGCCTGGGTGGGCAACTAGAAATCACTGGTGGGCAACATGAGTGAGGAGAAAACTGGAGCAGCCAAGCAGGGAGCTGCAGGTTGCTGGTTTGAGTCTCTGTTCAGATGCTGGTGTCTCCTCTCTCTGAGATGTCTGCAAACAGTCCCAGATAAAACAATAAGGATAATAAACAAACACGTGACTAAAATAACAATTATGACTCTGATGTGTTTCATGTGTAGCAGGATGGCCTCTATACAGCAGTCGCTGCAAGCATCCACATCGGCACACTTACTTTTCTTTAAGCAGGCGTGCTGGGCTCCTCCTAAGGAAAGTTTGAAACTTCATTTCCTTCATGCTGGTGAACTTTTTACCAAATATTTTCATCAAAGCTTCTCCATCACTGACAGGGATTGTTTGGATCTTCACACTCATCTCCACCAACCCTAAAAAATGAGTCTCACTTTGCTCATATAATGCCAGGAGTGTCTCCATATTCCACAAAAGTATGCAAACATGTAACAGTATCCCATATTCATATAAATATTATTGATATTATAGCAAAAGCTGTCACCAACACAATTGTCCCAAGTGCTTTTTTTTAAACAGGATTTTCAACTAGAGGATTTCCCTATAGCTTATTTTTTTAATATTTTGTACACAATAACAGAATAATTTCAGAAAAACACAAAATGACTGGTGTCAATATTATTTGCCCCACAAAAAGATTGAATATAAAAAATACTGCAAATATTGCACAGTTGAAAAAAAAAAGCACTACAGCTCAGTGGTTCCCACCCTCCTTTGTCCTCCTGTTTCCCCTCCCTCTCCCCTCCAACGAGGAGTTTGATGGCGTGTGGGACAAAGGAGTTTTTAAGCCTGTTGGTTCTTGTCTTTGGGAGAAGCAACCTGTCGCTGAACAGGCTCCTCTGATTATTTACCACCGTGTGCAGAGGATGCCCAGCATTATCCATAATGTCCAGCAGTTTCTTTAATGTCCTTTTCTCTGCCACTGTCACCAAAGTGTCCAGCTTCATGCCGACCACAGAGCCAGCCTTCCTGATTCGTTTTTCCAGCCTGGATGAGTCCTTCTGTGCTGTGCTGCTCCTGAGGAAGTACAGTCTGCTTTGGCCTTTTTTATACAGGTGCTGCATGTTGCATGACCAAACAGACAGAGACAGTGGGATTACACAGGACAAAGCTGAAGACAACTGACTGCAATGGACTGCTGCAAGGGGGGGAGACGAGACTACAGTGGAAGGAGGGGGAGGAGACATGGAAGAATGCTGTTGTTTAGTGTGGGAGATCAAATTGGGCTAAGGAACCTGGGGAGGAAAACCGACTGCCTTTGAGTGGAGAATTGAAAAGTGTCTGAAACACTGCAAGAAGGAGAGGCACACAAAAATCACACACACAAACAGAAAATGCATTAATCCTACTAACACATTGTTATGGAAATTTTAACAATAACCTGCAACACACCCAGTGAGCTTGATTTGAAGTGGGTTTAATAAACACATTGCAATGTGCAGAGAGCATCCCAGTGAAACACCAGGACCATCTCTGAATTGTGGCCACCACCCTTACATCTTATGTACAGAGTTTGTCTGTGTCTATATGTCAGGTCGGGTCTGACACTCCACCTCTCTGGGAACTCTCAGGCCCTCCAAAGGCCTATCTCCTCTCACCACACTCCCTGCCGGTAACTGATGCCCTCAGGGGTCGGTGCGTTGGTGGTTCTTGGTGTCCGGAGCTGGGCGCTCAGGTATGTACCAGCTCACTCCCGGTGACTACTTGGCGGGGCCTGGTGCCTGTTGCCCGGTCAGGCCTCTTCCGGGGCAAAGGGGGCCCTCGAGCCTCCGGCCTCTGGGCCTGCGGCTCGGTTCACTCTGGCACAACTGGCTGCCGGCAGAGCCGGCGGGTACGCCAATGCAGCCCCCTCTGGCTTCTGCTCCGTGGCTACTGGGTGACCCCTCATCTGGGGCTCTCCTCAGCTCTTCCCAGGAGGGTGGCACGGATACCCCTCCGGTGGTCCTCCTTGGGCTCTCGCACTCTGGGGCCTCTGGATGTCTGGAGCCTGGATCTCCTTCATGCCTGCTTCATGCCCTGGGGGACAGGGCTATGGCTCTCTACACCCTCTAGCAGATCATTACATGGGGAAACCTTTTGAATACAAGCACGCTGATCCACACAGGTGTGCACACGGGTGTTCACTGTTCATAGACATAAACTACACCTTTATTGGCTGCGATTTCCAAGCACATTGTGCGCTGTCGGTCCTGCTTGCTACACAACAACATTCAATATTTAGTATTTACTGCTGTTTACACTTAGCTAGATTAACGTGATGGTCAGTGGCGGTCCTAGCCTGTTTGGCGCCCCGGGTGAACACTCTCTCTGGCGCCGCCCCCCCCCCCCCCCCCCCCACACACACATAAAACATATTAAGGCAGAGACACATATGAAGACAGAGAGAGTATGCATAGTATGCAACCAGCTACCAAACAGCCATCATAATTCGTCACACAATGAGAACAGGACAAATCAACAACTGACAATGACTAATTAATATTAAAATCTGTAACATAATGTATTGTTTGGAGTTTAGTCTGTTACTGTTGCTATTTTTACCATTTCTTCTTGGAGCAACTATAACCCACATAATTTCCTTAGGGATTAATAAAGTATTCTGATTCTGATTGTTTCAGGATGACCTGCCATTATCCAATCACACATCTGCTTACCTGCATCTTTTGCTCGTTTCTCCTCCTCTTCTTTTCTCTTTTTTCTAAACTGAGCACCTGATGGCTTTGAACTTTTCTTGTCCATCTTCCATTGGTTTTAATTTCGCACTCCAGTATGAACACAAATCCCCCAACCCGAGGATCGCCACAACATAATCTAATAGACCTACACCTTAGTTCACAGATTCACTTTGTCTAAGGTGTATTTCTGGGATTTCACACAACCCAGGATTCAAATCATGAATACATAATGGGCTTGGATTTACAACATTATGGATGAAATATGCTCTATTTGGAAGCAGCAGCTCCCCCCCACTCCCCTTTCGATGGGTTGTGTGTGAGACTTTAAATCATCAAACTCTAAATTGTAAATGTTAAATTGTTATTGATCCCTTTACTCCTGGTCCTAAAGTTATATTTATTTTCTTACTCTTCTAATATTTATTGTTTGTTTTCTTGCACTGCTGTAACTGGAGCCTCGTCGTCTCGTCTCTCTATATGCTGGACTTTATGTAGCGGAGATGACAATAAAGTTTACTTTGACTTCAGCAGCAAGCAGGCGCACCGAGGGCTCTCGCGCTCACTTTTCGCATATAGAATTTCAAAAAAACATGTGTGCAAATGTTGTGCCCTTAAACAGGGGAAATAGTGAGGAGAGGTGAAAGAACGGCACAGACACACAGCTCTCACTCTCACTCGTCTGTATTGAGTTTCACAAGCAGTACAACCAAAACAATATTCTTATGGATGCACTCAGTCTCAGGACAACTGTGTCCAAACTAAGTCACTATTGTTCGCTGCATTAGCTGATGAGAATACTTTAGATAACATGAACTGTAGCATTAGGCAAAAACATCTTGTTAACTTGCACATGTTAGCTGACACAGTCACTAACTTTCCACAGCAAAGAAATAACACTTTAAGTACTGCAGGTCTTTCAGTAGTTAACTTATACAGATAGTACCAGAAAAATCTTCACACAATATGGCGGAGTAATAGCGAAAACTAGCATACACAGCAACACAGATTAACTGGAACTTCTCAGAATAGTCAGCAATTCACATCTTTCGCTACAATGAACAATGATAACAACATAATAATCAACGGTAACACACATTTATACAGATCTGTGCATGGCAGTTACCTTAAACAGGGGAAATAGTGAGATAGTGAGGAGAGGTGAAAGAACGGCACAGACACACAGCTCTCACTCTCACTCGTCTGTATTGAGTGAAGGAGGAGGCGTGCGAACCCACCTACTGGAGCCCTGAGGCATTAACAATGGATCGACGCACAATCAACCCAGGCAAAACTTTCACTACTTATCTCCCTCTATATTCCCACTGCATATTCTATTCGAAAACAGTCAAAGCAACAAATAAAACATTAATAAGGGCATGACATGAAATGTAAGGAACAGAGATGTACAACTTCAAAACTAATCAAATTTATGATCCACCACATACTCCCCCTCAGAATAGATGTTGTCCTCAACATCCAAATGTTTAACATTTAGCACAAACGTGGAGTTATGACCATTATTATCACGAAAACCACATACAATAAACCATTGCATACTATAACTGTTTCTTGTACCTTATATGTACTCTACAAGAATAGTTTCACAAGCTGGAACTCTTTTCATACATTCTTTAGTGTGGGTTATTACCCAAAGTCTTTCAGTGTTCTCATACAATCTGTATGAATTACAGTGTCCATGCAGTTACATTAACACAGTCTGCTGCTGGCTTGTGAACAAAGTCCATTTAGTTGCAAGCACAATATGAATCAGTTCAATGTCCAAAAGTCACTTTGAATATGAATTCTGTGTTAAACAGTCCATTTACTTGTGGTTGGTGTGGAGTGTAAGTACATTGTCTCTGTTCAATAATGTGTTTCGTGTGTGATCACAATGTTTCTTTTCACTCAAGTCCATACAGTTATCAGTGGCAGTATGCCTGAACAGTCCGTGGAACCATGAAGTGTGTATGATGTGATGGTGTTCTCGGGTTATAACAAGCTGGTGAACCAAGCCGATCATATGTGAAGATCTTTGGTGGTTTGCGCTCTCTACTTGGTCGCTGATGCTCTTGCTCACTGGTCCTGCTGTGTTTGTCTGGAACAGGTGCAGGAACGGGTTCCTCCACTGATGGTTCCTCGACATAATTTTCCTCTTGGTCAGGTAGTTGTTCACATTGGTTCAGTACTTCATGTTCATTCTCTGGCTCAGATGACATGTTTTCCACTGTTTGAAGGTGTTTGGCTGGTTCATCAGTGCTCATAGGATTCAGTGTCTGAGGGTAAAGTGGCTCAAATGGCTGCTGAGATGACACTGGATAGTACTCATCATCGTCATCCTCTTCCTCAGCTTGTTCCACTTCCTCACTTGTCTCCACAGCTCTTTTTCTTGTTCGTGGTCACACTTCAGTTTCAACAGGCAGATGGTCACATGGCAGAAGAAGATTGCGATGCAATATCCTTGATCTCCCTTTTGCTTTCTCAGGTCTGAGATCATAAACTGGGATATCTCTGCTGACCTGACGAACGACTGTGTGAACCACATCCTCCCAGTGGTTCCTCAGCTTGCCTGGACCTCCTCGAGGTGTCATGTTCCTTATTAAAACACGATCACCTGGCTGTAATACTGAGCTCTTCACCTTGCTGTCATAATGTTTTTTACTTCTTACAGCTGCTTTATGAGCATTTTCTCTGGTGATCTCATATGCTTCTTCCATGCCTTGTTTCCATTTTACCATGTAGTCATGATGATTGCCATCTCCTTGTTCTGAGGTCAAGCTGAACAGCATGTCGATTGGCAATCGTGGGGAGCGTCCGTATAACAAGTAAAAAGGGGAAAATCCAGTTACCTCACTGCGGGTACAATTATAGGCATAAATCAGTTTGTTAAGCGAGTCCTTCCAGTTAGTTTTCTGACTCTCTGAGAGTGTTTTCAGCATCTGGAGTAGTGTCCTATTAAACCGCTCCACTTGTCCATTCCCTTGGGGATGGTAGGGAGTAGTCCTGGACCCAGAAACTCCACAGTAGTTTCTCAGTTGTGCAAACAGATGATTTTCAAATTCAGCACCTTGATCATGATGTATTCGTGCTGGAAAGCCAAATCTTAAAGCATAGTCAATAAAGATTTTGTCTTTGTCTTTTGCCATTTTACCTGATCTGGAAGTTGTGGCATACGCTTGGGCGAAGCGTGTGAAATGGTCAATGACTACAAGGATGTATTCATAACCCAATGGTTGCGTAGTGACAATATTAGTCAGTGGTGCTCTGCTCTCATGACACGGCTTCTGTTTTATGCAAACACACCTTCTGGTCACATAATCCTCCACTTCCTGTTGCATATAGGGCCAGTAAAACCAGTCCCACATCAGTGACAATGTTCTCTCTACACCTTGATGGCCCATTTCATCATGTAGCTCATTTAGTACAGTATTTTTGTGTATTTCTGGTAGGACCAACTGTTTTCTGTGTGCTGTTTTTCTGTGCAAGATCCCGTTCTCATCCATCTCCAATTTGTCCCACTCCCTCTGGAGACATATGACCTGTGGGCTGAGTTGTCTTAGTTCTAAACGTGATGGTTTTTCCTGTGTTAGTTTACACTGAATTACAGGTCCAATAGTCGGATCACTTCTCTGGTCCTGTTTGATCTGGCCTTTTGCCAGTGGAATGATGGAAACATCTGTGGCCATGGCTGAACACCTGACTGAGACACCCATGGAGTCATCCTGCCTTTCCACTGTCTGTGTGGTTGCTCCAATTACATCGTATGCCATTTCCTCTGTGCATTCATTCATAAACGTTTCCATGTCTACCGGCATCCTGGAGAGGCTGTCTGCGTCCACATTTTCTTTACCAGGGCGATATTTAATTGTGAAGTGAAAATCTGCCAGTTCTGCTAGCCATCGACACCCTGTTGCATTCAGTTTGGACAGTACATAGGTAAGTGGATTATTGTCGGTGTACACGGTGAAGAATGGTGCATAATATAGGTAATCACGGAATTTTTCTGTGATAGCCCACTTGAGAGCAAGAAACTCTAACTTGCCTGAATGCAGATGGTAATTATTCTCAGCTGCAGTTAAAGTGCGGGAACCATAAGCAATCACACGAAGCTTTCCATTCTGCTTTTGGTACAACACGGCACCTAATCCCTGGTTTGACGCATCAGTGTGAAGGGTGAATGGCTGTGAAAATTCTGGAAAGCCTAGAACAGGGGGCTGAGTTAGACAGTCTATCAGCTGCTCTAGTGCTAACTGGTGCATGTCGGTCCACTCAATAGGTGTGCTCGAAGGGACACTACACCTGTTTCGCTTTGTTTGCCACTTTAATCTTGTGTTTCGCTGGGTCTCAGCATCTACAGGTCCCTTGAGCAAGTCATACAGAGGATTTGCAATTCTGGCAAAATCCTTGATGTATTGTCTGTAATAACTTAGTAGGCCCAACATTGCTCTTAGTTCACCAACAGTACCTGGCCGTTTGTTTTTCAAAGCTGTTACAGGAGCAGTGTCTGCGGGCTCTATCCTGCTTCCCTCTGCTGACACAATCCTGCCAAGGTACCTCACTTCTGTCCTAAACAGGTCACACTTCCTTGGTATGAGTTTGATTCCGTACTCCCTGAGTCGGCGCAGCACTTTCCTGACATCCTCAACATGATCCTCAAACGTTCTGCTAAAGACAAGGACATCATCGAGGTAAGGCACACATATTTCATCCCTTAACCCTTCTAAGCACTCCTCCATGCAGCGTTGAAATGCTGCCGGAGCATTCATCAGTCCAAATGGGATTCTGACCCACTCATACAGGCCCCAGGGGGTCACAAAAGCTGTTAGGTGTTTACTGTCTTTGCCCATGAACCCCTGGTGGTATGCTTTACCCTGGTCCAGTAGAGAAAGAGAGTGTTGCCACCTAAGTTGTCCATGATGTCTTGTACTCTGGGAATGGGGTGGCGGTCTGGGTGAGTCTTCCTATTCAGCTCTCGGTAGTCAATACACAAGCGCAGTGTACCGTCTTTTTTTCTCACACAGACTACCGGAGAGGAGTAAGATGAGTTAGATTTTTCCACCCACCCCTGAGCTATTACGTCCTGTAGGTAGTTTTTCATTTCCTGATACAAGGGTTTTGGTACAGAGAGATAAGTCCGTGTGACTGGCTCATTATCTTTCAATGAAATGTTCATTTGCAAGTTTTCAACACAGCCTATGTCATCATCAGATTTAGAGAATGACTCTGATTCTTCTCTTAGCATCTGACTAACAGCTTGTCTCTGGTGGTCATTCAGGTGAGTCAAGTCGACAGGTGGGTCCCATTGTTCACTTTTAGGTGTGTTCTCACCTGAGCTCTTAGCCTGGATGGGACGGACTGATGCAGTAGGGAGGCAGTCAGTTTTGAATACATTAGCAGGATATATTGATGCAACAGACTGCACAGTTCCAATAACAGTCCTACTTGGCAGTATGATGTCCTGGCTAGTGGGATTTTGTACACTAATGACAATTTTTGGTGTCATACCAGTCTTTACTAAAACAAGGGTATCACAGATCTCGAGTCCTTCAGGCCGCTGTGGGTTCTCATGAGGCTCGAAGATCAGGGTTCTATCTTCTTTGAAAGGTGGGGCTTGCACTCGACACTCGATTTGGATGGAGCTGTGTTTAGGCACTTCAACTCTCTCATTTGTTGTTCTTACCCTGTGCTCACATGGCTGTCCCACAGTCACTGCATTAACAAAAGCTCTTGCCCTACTCTTTCTGAGGTGAGGAAAAGCTACTTTTACTGTTTTCATGAGTTTCTCTTTATTCTTATTGTTTGTCTTATCCTGTACTCTGTTTGCAACTAGGTGTGAAATCACATTGAAGCCAATTATGGGGCATGACTGTTGGTTGCCTTTTAACACTAACACAGGTATTAGCAGATCTTCATCATTAGCAGTAAGTTTGAAGCTTACCTCGAGCCAACCAATATATGGTATTTCTGTCCCATTGGCTGCTTCAAGTTGCAGTGGTTCAAGTGGGTCTACTAGTTCTGCTATATCTCTTAGTTGGACATCAGGCAAATGGGTCAGGCCGCATCTACAGCACAAATTTGTGAACCAGTGTCCCAAAGTGCCTGGATTCTTTGGTTGTGCAGAATATTGGGACTTTTCAATGCTGTCGGTTGCCCCATGTCCCGTGGGAGCAACCTCCCTTAGTTTAAAGGGCTCCCTTTATCTGATTTGGTCAGTCTAGGTGCTTTACAACCTGCACGGAAATGCTCACTACTCCCACACCTAAAACAAAAGCTGGCAATATGCCTCACCTGCAAAACATCTGGGACGGTGACGTGGTGAGGGATAATATCGCCTTGGTGCGAATCTTTGTTGAAACTGTGCCGTCCCATGCACATGCCCAGGTCCATGTGATGAGTGGTATTCCTGTGCTGCTGCAGGAGGGTGCTGGTGGTAAAATGGCATGCAGTTTTGTTCAGCCTTAATGGGGGTGCTGAGGTGCTGGGGTTGTCTTTTGAATGGTTTCTCTGATTTGGGAAACTTCAGCCCTCAAGTCTTTCAGCAGCACCATGTCAGCACGCATTTCCTTTATTTCTGTTAGAAGATCAGGGGTTAGAGGGGCTGGTTTCTCTTGGGCTGTGCTTCTCTTTCCCACTGGGGAATCATTAGACTGGACAGTATTTACAGCTGTTACTCGTGATGGAGCGGCATGTTTCTTTTTGTCCTGTCTTTCCTTTTCATTTGCGACTGCAATATTTACCTTCTCGAGCAACAACTCATCGGAAGTATTTGTTTGCAGGAGGTAAGGTTGCAGGTCACTTTTAATATTGTCATTCTGAAGACCAGTCAGGACAGTATGCATGAAAAGGCTCTGGACTAAAGCTGGATCATACTTTAGACTGGACTCAACTTCCTGAGAAGCAAACAGGATTTTCTGTCTCAAGTCCATTGTCCTGATCAAGAAATTTTGGGGTGTCTCTTTACTGCTCTGAACCTCAGAGGTAAGTTGTTTGTATAACTCTGTGGCACCTTTCTCCTGGTAATGAGACCTGAGGATTCTCCTAAGAGCAGGTAATGTGAGGTTTTCTTTTCCTTCAAGATAACTCCTTAGCTGCAAGCCTGGCGTGATAGCACGAATTACAGCATCAGTGATTTCTGATTCTGGGTAGCCTCTATTGATCCCGCTTTCAATTTGTCTGGCCAGACTGGGGAATGTCAGCCTGTCTTTTTGCCCCAGCTCTCCTATTTGGCCTGATATCTTAAAATCTTTGCGCCACATGGAACTGTTTGGTGCTGTTGGAACAATGTTTCTCACTGGGGTGCGAGGACTTAGGGCAGGATTCATGCTATTTCTCAAGTCATGCATTTCACCCTCTTTTTGTTGTAAGAGCAGTCTTAATGTCTCTATCTCCTCCTGGCTACTTTCCTGGTCCTGGACAGCTGGATCCACTGTTTCATTCGCACTTTGTTTTTTATCCATTTGAATGTCACTTATAATGTCCTGGATATTAAGAAGTTCTGACATACCTTGGTCCTCTCGGGTAGCCAGCTCTGTGCGTTCAAGGTGCTTAACTAAATGTGAGACTAGCTGGCTGCACGTTTTATTAATCACAAACTCTTTTCCTGGTCCTGAGATTTGAAGTACATCACATGATTTAATCAGCTGCTCTAAGGTCAGTTGATACAGTGTTCCTTTAATCTCCAGCTCTAGCTTTTCTACTTCAGACTCCATGTTGTCAGAGGAGTTAGCACAAGCAGTCAGTTGAGAAATGATCAGACTTAGTTGGCTTTTACTGCCCCCTAGTGGCCACCTTTCCACTTCAGGATACAGACACCAACGTAGGTCTAGCGATGTCTCTGCTGCTTCGCTATGCTCCTTTCTGATACCTGGGTCGTCTGGGGGGGATGATCAACAAGAGGATTTCTCTTACAGGTCAGGAATGGTCCTTGATGAAAGATTTTTATTTTTGTGATTATTGTTTAGTTGTAGCTTCATTAAAATAAAAAGAGCTTGTGATTTAGATCCACCACAGGAAAGGAAAGTGGAACCAGATGTGTAGAGGAATGCGGTGACATACGATACTACCCCCTGTGTTAACAGACAAGTTAACGGTCTCTCTCTCTCTCTCTCCTTTTATGGGAATGTTTAAATTTCTATACATACCAAGCTACCTCCTGTTTCAGCAGACAAGCGAACAGTTTTTCTCCTTTTATGGAAATGTTTTTGTATTCTGAACATGCCACTCCTACTTCCTTGAAAGCTCATTCGGAGTATAAATAAAGAATGCGCTGAGAGCCCTGGGCGGTTTTTCTGTGTCACTTCTGTTGTGCACGCTGGTGCAGAGCAGATCGGACCGTGACCGCCCATGCGCATGTAAAAAATAGATATCTGAGAGTGAGTTCATTTGCCTTCTAACAATTTTCTCATCACAGTCCTCAAATCAATCATCACAGCGGTGCCTCCAAATGTTGTGCCCTTAAACAGGGGAAATAGTGAGGAGAGGTGAAAGAACGGCACAGACACACAGCTCTCACTCTCACTCGTCTGTATTGAGTTTCACAAGCAGTACAACCAAAACAATATTCTTATGGATGCACTCAGTCTCAGGACAACTGTGTCCAAACTAAGTCACTATTGTTCGCTGCATTAGCTGATGAGAATACTTTAGATAACATGAACTGTAGCATTAGGCAAAAACATCTTTTTAACTTGCACATGTTAGCTGACACAGTCACTAACTTTCCACAGCAAAGAAATAACACTTTAAGTACTGCAGGTCTTTCAGTAGTTAACTTATACAGATAGTACCAGAAAAATCTTCACACAATATGGCGGAGTAATAGCGAAAACTAGCATACACAGCAACAGAGATTAACTGGAACTTCTCAGCAAAATAGTTCGCAATTCACATCTTTCGCTACAATGAACAATGATAACAACATAATAATCAACGGTAACACACATTTATACAGATCTGTGCATGGCAGTTACCTTAAACAGGGGAAATAGTGAGGAGAGGTGAAAGAACGGCACAGACACACAGCTCTCACTCTCACTCGTCTGTATTGAGTAGTGATGTGTGAATCATGAACGAATCGTTCAATACTCGAGAATCACTTTACTGACTCATGAGTCATGATTCACAAGCCCAACTGACTCACCCCTGTTGCTGTTAGCAGCAATCTATCTAGCTTATAATTAAAATTGTGGAGAAAAACACAACATCCAGTATCTTAACAAAAAAATTTCTGCTCTGAACTGAAAGAAAAAACCCTGAGTAGAAGCTCACATCAAGACAATAGACTATGTGCACATTAGCATATGCTACTTCCGGTGCGGAAACTCCTGTGGGGAGCTTTGTTTCCGGTGTCCTATTCACGCCTTGTTTACGGTCCAAAACAAGTTAAGCAAATGAATGAATCAAGCGGTGATTTACATTTCTCTAGATGTCTTGGGCATTTATCCAATATATCTGTAAATGATGTTCATCAACTTGTCGATATTTTTCCCCCGCGCCTCAGAGCAAAAGAGAAAAGGGATTCAAATGTTGTCAAAGGAGCTTGCAAAGAAAAGTGTCTGGACTTCTTTAAGTTGCTTGAAGACGTTTCACCTCTCATCCGAGAAGCTTCTTCAGTTCTAAGGTCAAATGGTGGGGAGTCCCAGATTTAAACGTAGTGGGAGTATCCCCCCGCAGAGGGACAGAAGGACCCCCTGATGATCCTCTAATCGCCTGAGCCAAGGTGTGAAACTGGGTGTGGGTCCCAATCAGCCAGGGTTTCGGATGAGCTCGTTGTGAAACCTGGCCCCACCTTATCATGCGAATTCCTGAGGTCAGATGGCCCAGGATGTAAGTGGGCGTTAAGGCGTCTGGGGAGGGAACTCAAAACTGGATTATAGATGGCAGACAGTTGGTGTCGTAAACCACCACCTCTGTTCAAGGAGGATTCAAATGTTATATTTCTCAGTATCTGTAAACAGCAGTCCCTCGTTTATCGCGGGTGTTATGTTCTAAAAATAACCAGCGATAGGTGAAATCAAGTAGCCAATGTTATTTTTTGATGGTGCAAAACGTTTCGTCGACATCGTCGACATACAGTACTGCACTTCAGAGTCACACTGCTAGCGATCGATGCAGCGATTCTGTACTGTACAGGAGAGACGTCACGGAGGAGATCGTCTGCAGCGATCAGGACGCAGGACACAATGTGATGTAAAAAAAAAAAAAAAAAGCATGCAAACTTGCACTAAAAAATCTGCAAAACAGCGAGGTGAAAGGTGAACCGCGTTATAGCGAGGGACCGCTGTAATTTTGAAGGTAAGTCACAACATACCCTTCGTAAATACTAATGTATAGAAACCCTTACCAGCAATCATTCATTTTTTGTGTGGCTTTTTTTCACGGTTTGTTAACATGCTGTGTAAGTGTGTACTTGACTAGCTGATATCGACATAACGGGGGAAACATCTGGTTTGACTATTCTTCACCTGTAGTTTGAATGCTGAACATTTGCCTGTTTAAATCATAAGACCAGTCACTATACAGAGATGTGCTTCTGAATGTGGACGATGTGTCTTCTGCTGCAGTGATGCAGTTCTGCTTGTGTTGAGTGATGTAAACAACTGATCGATCTAAACTCTTTAAACATCAAAATTGATCATTAGATTTTTTATGACACAACAGTGGTGAGTGTTCCCACCTTCTGCTCTTTGTAATTTAACGCAATCTTTCCGTTTTCAAGTTTTGGACATGATTTTGGAGTATATCTTTGCAGTAGCGATTGACCGCAAAGTAAAGCTACCGGAAATGTACAACCCTACATCCGGTCTCAAACCAGGAAGTTAGCATTTTCTCGTGCACAGGGTCTATAGCTCCTCGATTCACAGTAGCATCGCTCTGCTAACATGCTAACAGCACATTTGAGCTACTCACCCCCTCCCTCCTGTGCTGAATCCTAAGTGTAAGTGAATCACTCAGGTCTCACTAACCCCCTCCCTCCTGTGCTGAATCCTAACGCTCCAAACGCGCTAGACTGACGCGAGTTTCAGGCGTTTTGGCGTTTTGGCGACGCAAATCTGCTTCCGAATTTTCGCGGGAGCCGCAATCGCGGGTCATCGCGCCTTTCCATTGACTTTACATGTAACCTGACGCTCTGGCCGCCTCTATCGCGTTCTGTTCACACCGAACGCGATGGACGTGAACAAAACGCCCCAAACGCCCCTAATTTGACGCTTGCACATTCGCGCCTCAACGGGTGTCCAAGAAAAATCCATAGCGCGATTTTGACGCACGTGAACCGGAAATGTGGGAGGAATGTGGGAGGAAGTTGTGCCAGACCAGTATCTTTGCAAGATGGCAGCTGTCGAGCTAGCGCTTGAAGAGAGAGTCTCCCTTCTCCATGTACTGTGGAGAGCAGAGCAGCGGCGTAAAAGACGTCCTCGCCGTACCTGGGTCCATCAGGTCCTCCAGAGGCGTGAGCAGTTTGGTGAGTTTCACCATTTGCTCCAGGAGCTGTGCCTGGATGACGGCCGATTCCAGCGATATCACCGGCCAGTTTGAGGACCTGCTTTCCCTCGTTGGTCCCAGCATCGCCCGCCTAGACACCAATTACAGGCGCCCAATCCCACCTGCAGAGCGCCTGTCCATCTGCCTGAGGTTAGTAAAAGTATTTAATACGGTAGTCCTTTATTGATACCTGTGCTAATATATGCTAAACCATCCATTTATACACTGCTAACATGGATGTGCTATGCTAACAGTGAATGCTCTCGGTGTTTACTGATAGCAAACTGTGGTACGGAGACGACTGTTTATAATATTTCTAGTGATACTCAGAAGGTCTCATCAAGTCCCGATTTAATTCGATTTATGCTGTTATCAGTGTTTGCAATGATAGCATGGCTGTGGTGTCACATCAATGTATGCGCTCGGTGTTTGCTGATATCAAACTAGCATTAGGACCACTGAGTTAACCTTTGTAGTGATACTCCTTTTTATTTAGACCTGGTTTAATTCTGGGATAGTTGAATATTTGTATGTAATCCCTGCAGCTGTCAGACTCTATAACAGGGGTCACCAGCCTTTATTAAAACAGAGTTAGATAAAACTGAACAGTTTGGTTCATCTTTAGTTACATGGTTCTATCTTGATAAGCTATGTCTTATCACAGATTAATTTTTCAAAAATATGAATGATTTAAGGAAGGAAAGGGCTACATGTCAACATACAACTCTTTATTTCTATTAATGTCTTACTTCATTCCTACCTGATTGACATGTTTAGGAATTATGAGTGATTGGCACACTGTAGTTGTAAAAGTTGCTACCAATCAAATTATGATATGTTAAAGTTAAAACAAAACACAACTGTTTTAGATATTATCTAATATACATTTTGTAATTATCCTTATAATTACAAAATGTTTTATGTAAGATTTATGTTTTGTGATTTAAATCTGACATCACAAAAGTATTTTGGAATTTGAATAATGTATTTTGTAACTGCAGTACACATAATACTAATTTTGAACAATTTTGTCCAGGTTCCTTGTCACCGGGGACTCCTTCACGACCAAGCGTTCAGTTACAGAGTCGGTGTGTCCACGGTGAGCCAGATCACCCCCCAGGTAGCGACGGCCATCTGGGACTGTCTAGTGGACGACTTCATGGCTGTGCCTTCACCTGGAGACTGGTGGTCCATCACAGAGGGATTCCAGGCGCGCTGGAACTTCCCACTCTGCTGTGGAGCTCTGGATGGGAAGCATGATATATTTAACTGACATTTTTTATTGTAACAACCAACGATTTATACAGGAAAATAATGTCTATTAACAAGGTTGCCCAAACTTTTGCATCCCACTGTATTAGTATATTTTGTCATTAGTATAATATAAAATAAATTCTACATGTGTCAAGTCGTGTGCCAACATTTGCTGTGTAGTAGAGCTGAGACATTAGTCATTATAAAAATTTATTTGAAATAATATTAAAATTCTCAAACAGAAAAACGTCTGTGAAGGTTCTCAGGAAACCTCAGAAAACAGAAAAACATTAAACATAAATATAAAATATAAGTATTTACAGAGAGACAGGAATAAAAAGGACCCAGCTGCTCTCCAGAGCAGGAACAAGGCTGAGGAGGAAATGCTCCATTGGAGACTGGTGTGGCCTCTTCAGGGACTCCAGGATGGCCAGCTCCACCACCGATGGACCGTCCTGGGACCCGTCCCTCATCTGCCTCGGAGCTGTCCTCCTCTGTGGGCCTGTAAAACAGCACAAAACACAAAGAAATGAGAAGGCTGCTACTAGATTTTAATTTCAACATTGAAAGAAAAAAAAAAACAGGATATAATCAGATTGGTTGTAGATATTTAGTAAAGGTGATCACAAGGGAATCCAACCGAGTAAAAAGCTATCAGTGCTTGCTGTACATACCTGTAGGTGCAGCAGCAGGAGCTCAGGGACTGGGGAGCCAGGAGAAGCAACAGGGGATGCTCTGCTGCAGAATCAGTTGGCTCTATCAATACAGTATTAAATGTTAACATGTTGAATATAATCAGAGAAAGTATATACAGTGGTCCCTCATTTATTGCAGCAGGGGTTCTCAGAATAACTAGCCCCTGGTCACGCACTTTATACACTGTTTTCCCCACACACATGAACATTGGTCACAGTTCTCACAACTGATTCTCAAAGTGCAAACCTTTGTACATTGCAAAACGTAAAAGTATTATTATGCCGCGGTTTGTCTTCATCTGCCTGCCACTTTCGTGCGCCTTTTTCCCTCGCGGTGCAGGTGTCTATTTCCGAATGAGGCTCATAGTTATGGGTGTTTTTGTGCTGTTTTTTCTATTGGACGTGATGGTTATCAAAACCAAACGTGATGAATTTGGCAAGCGCAGGAGACACGACACGAAGGAGATTTGTCAATCAGGCTGCAGAATGCAATGCTGTACGGTGCAAAAAAAAGAAAAGAAAAAGAAAATCAGCGAAAAAGCGAAGCAGTGACGGATGAACAGCGGGACCACTGTGTGCTGTTTATTAATAAACAAAATATATTCCTATATGACAACATGCATAAAAGCAGAACGGTATTTGTACGTCAGTGGGAAAATAGCGGTGGCTTGCTAGCTTTTGTGCGGCTTCCCCGGGTCAGCGAAAACTTTCAAAAGAGAAATGAATGAACTTACCAGGTTGCCCGATCTCTTTACATATCTTCCTCCAAGCTCGGTCCTTTATATTCCTGTCTTGGTACAGAAAGCAGCTGGTGTCGTACAGCTCCAGGTTGTTTGCTACGGCGCTGATTAGCCTTCCTTCCATTGAAGAATGAAGGGCTTTGGCTGGATCTGCCCCTTTGACCTAGGTCACAGCCACGTCACTAGGCTCCTGATTGGTTGTCGCGGCGCGATTTGACGCTGGAGTTCAGATTTTTCCAACTGAGCGGTAGACGCGTAACGCACGCATGCACAAAATGCAACACAAAAACTCACACGCGTGTTTTTTTTCAGTCAAATGCTCCAAACGCGCTAGACTGACGCGAGTTTCAGGCGTTTTGGCGTTTTCGTGATGCAAATCTGCTTCCGAATTTTCGCGGGAGCCGCAATCGCGGATCATCGCGCCTTTCCATTGACTTTACATGTAAACCTGACGCTCTGGCCGCCTCTATCTCGTTCGGTGTGAACACACCGTTAGAATTGCTGATTTGCGTCGTTTTCTTCCTTTGCTGGATGGTTTTCGGCGGCCAGCTTTTGTATATGGCCGGATGTCCTCGGGAGTTTGTAGTCCGCTGTCAGTAATTGCAGTGCTGGGTAAGGGTGAGCTCCTCGATAACTGTCGATTTTCAGACAGCGTGTCCGTGTTGGGGCCGTCGGGTGAGAAAGCCGAGAAAGACAAAGCTGATTCTGATGTGTCGGGTCCGCTCTGTGTTTAGGTCTTTGTGTGGAATCCGTTAATGAATTGATATCGCTTTATTCAAGCTACTCACCTCTCTCTTCCACCTGCACTTTCAACTGGACCACGGCCAATCAGAGAGGTCCCGCCCCTGACTATCTCTGATTGGTTTAGTCCACGATAGGGGCATAATGTGTGTCTGTTGTTGACCACACGGAGAGTTGCAGAGATTTTTTTTGTTTGTTACCGGAACAGTTGGTCGCACAGGTGTGACCAAATATTTATTTTTAGTCGCACCACTGAAAAATTTGGTCGCATTTGCGACCAAATTGGTCGCACTCTAGGGCCCTGAACAATTAGTTAATGTTGTTCATGAGACTAAAGTCAGTGTAAATATATGTGGCCAATATTCTAGTTATTATATTAATCATTATAAGTTATTACAGCAGTGAGTTTGAACTCTCAAATAAATCACTTATTGTCACATCACATGTGTAGGTACACTGGTACAAGACTTTGTGACACGCAGGCAGAACAAGACTTTGTGACACGCAGGCAGAACAAGACTTTGTGATAATAATTAATTAAAATTGGAATTAATTAATTAAATAAATAGTTATGACACATGTAATTAATTAATTATTGCCACATTTAATTAATTATTTATGTATTTCACATTTTAATTAATTATTGACACATTTAATTAATTAATTATTGACACATTTAATTAATTAATTATTGACACATTTAATTAATTATTTTATGGTGTATTTAATTAATTCATTATGGCAGTCCTGGCGTTCCATAGAAAAAGACTTTGTGACACGCAGGCAGAACTAGATTTTGTGACACGCAGGCAGAAAAAGATTTTGTGACACGCAGGCAGAACAAGACTTTGTGACATGCAGGCAGAACAAGACTTTGTGACACGCAGGCAGAACAAGACTTTGTGAAAGGGAAGGCAGAACAAGACTTTGTGACACGCAGGCAGAAATATATGGAACGCCAGGATTGCCATAATGAATTAATTAAATACACCATTAAATAATTAATTAAATGTGGCAATAATTAATTAAAATTGGAATTAATCAATTAAATAAATAGTTATGACACATGTAATTAATTAATTATTGACACATTTAATTAATTATTTAATGGTGTATTTAATGGTGTATTTAATTAATTCATTATGGCAGTCCTGGCGTTCCATAGAAAAAAGACTTTGTGACACGCAGGCAGAAAAAGCCTTTGTGACACGCAGGCAGAACTAGACTTTGTGACACGCAGGCAGAACAAGACTTTGTGACACGCAGGCAGAAAAAGATTTTGTGACACGCATGCAGAACTAGACTTTGTGACACGCATGCAGAACTAGACTTTGTGACACGCAGGTAGAACTAGTCTTTGTGACACGCTGGCAGAAGTAGACTTTGTGACACGCATGCAGAACAAGACTTTGTGACACGCATGCGGGAAAAAGACTTTGTGACACGCAGGCAGAACAAAGACTTTGTGACACGCAAGCGGGAAAAAGTCTTTCTGACACGCATGCAGAACAAAGACTTTGTGACACGCATGCAGAACTAGACTTTGTGACACGCTGGCAGAAAAAGACTTTGTGACACGCAGGCAGAAAAAGACTTTGTGACACGCAGGCAGAAAAAGGCTTTGTGACACGCAGGCAGAAATATATGGAACGCCAGGACTGCCATAATGAATTAATTAAATACACCATTAAATAATTAATTAAATGTGACAATAATTAATTAAAATTGGAATTAATTAATTAAATAAATAGTTATGACACATGTAATTAATTAATTATTGCCACATTTAATTAATTATTTATGTATTTCACATGTTAATTAATTATTGACACATTTAATTAATTAATTATTGACACATTTAATTAATTATTTTATGGTGTATTTAATTAATTCATTATGGCAGTCCTGGCGTTCCATAGAAAAAGACTTTGTGACACGCAGGCAGAACTAGACTTTGTGACACGCAGGCAGAAAAAGACTTTGTGACACGCAGGCAGAACTAGACTTTGTGACACGCAGGCAGAACAAGACTTTGTGACACGCAGGCAGAAAAAGATTTTGTGACACGCATGCAGAACTAGACTTTGTGACACGCATGCAGAACTAGACTTTGTGACACGCATGCAGAACTAGACTTTGTGACACGCAGGTAGAACTAGTCTTTGTGACACGCTGGCAGAACTAGACTTTGTGACACGCATGCAGAACAAGACTTTGTGACACGCAAGCGGGAAAAAGTCTTTCTGACACGCATGCAGAACAAAGACTTTGTGACACGCATGCAGAACAAGACTTTGTGACACGCAAGCGGGAAAAAGTCTTTCTGACACGCATGCAGAACTAGACTTTGTGACACGCAGGCAGAAAAAGCCTTTGTGACACGCAGGTAGAACAAGACTTTGTGACACGCATGCAGAACTAGACTTTGTGACACGCAAGAAGAAAAAGACTTTGTGACACGCAGGCAGAAATATATGGAACGCCAGGACTGCCATAATGAATTAATTAAATACACCATTAAATAATTAATTAAATGTGGCAATAATTAATTAAAATTGGAATTAATTAATTAAATAAATAGTCAAAGGAGCTTGCAAAGAAAAGCGTCTGGACTTCTTTAAGTTACTTGAAGACGTTTCACCTCTCATCCGAGAAGCTTCTTCAGTTCTAAGGTCCAGACGCTTTTCTTTGCAAGCTCCTTTGACTACGATGACCTGGATGACTGAGAACCTTCACAGACCTAATTAAATAAATAGTTATGACACATGTAATTAATTAATTATTGACACATGTAATAAATTAATTATTGACACATTTAATTAATTATTTATGTATTTCACATTTTAATTACTTATTGCCACATTTAATTAATTAATTATTGCCACATTTAATTAATTAATTATTGACACATTTAATTAATTATTTAATGGTGTATTTAATTAATTCATTATGGCAGTCCTGGCATTCCATAGGAATAGACTTTGTGACACGCATGCAGAACAAGACTTTGTGAAACGCAAGCAGAAAAAGACTTTGTGACACGCAGGCAGAAATATATGGAACGCCAGGACTGCCATAATGAATTAATTAAATACACCATTAAATAATTAATTAAATGTGGCAATAATTAATTAAAATTGGAATTAATTAATTAAATAAATAGTTATGACACATGTAATTAATTAATTATTGACACATTTAATTAATTAATTATTGACACATTTAATTAATCATTTAATGGTGTATTTAATTAATTCATTATGGCAGTCCTGGCGTTCCATAGAAAAGACTTTGTGACACGCAGGCAGCACTAGACTTTGTGACACGCAGGCAGAACTAGACTTTGTGACACGCAGGCAGAACTAGACTTTGTGACACGCAGGCAGAACAAGACTTTGTGAAACGCAAGCAGAAAAAGACTTTGTGACACGCAGGCAGAAATATATGGAACGCCAGGACTGCCATAATGAATTAATTAAATACACCATTAAATAATTAATTAAATTTGGCAATAATTAACTAAAATTGGAATTAATTAATTAAATAAATAGTTATGACACATGTAATTAATTAATTATTGACACATTTAATTAATTAATTATTGACACATTTAATTAATTATTTAATGGTGTATTTAATTAATTCATTATGGCAGTCCTGGCGTTCCATAGAAAAGACTTTGTGACACGCAGGCAGAAAAAGACTTTGTGACACGCATGCAGAACTAGACTTTGTGACACGCTGGCAGAACTAGACTTTGTGACACGCAGGCAGAACAAAGACTTTGTGACACGCAAGCGGGAAAAAGACTTTGTGACACGCATGCAGAATAAAGACTTTGTGACACGCATGCAGAACTAGACTTTGTGACACGCATGCAGAACTAGACTTTGTGACACGCGTGCAGAACTAGACTTTGTGACACGCGTGCAGAACAAGACTTTGTGACACGCAGGCAGAAAAAGACTTTGTGACACGCAGGCAGAACTAGACTTTGTGACACGCATGCAGAACTAGACTTTGTGACACGCAGGCAGAACAAGACTTTGTGACACGCAGGCAGAAAAAAAGACTTTGTGACACGCAAGCTGGAAAAAGACTTTGTGACACGCAGGCAGAACTAGACTTTGTGACACGCATGCAGAACTAGACTTTGTGACATGCAGGCAGAATTATATGGAACACCAGGATTGCCATAATGAATTAATTAAATACACCATTAAATAATTAATTAAATGTGGCAATAATTAATTAAAATTGGAATTAATTAATTAAATAAATAGTTATGACACATGTAATTAATTAATTATTGACACATTTAATTAATTATTTATGTATTTCACATTTTAATTACTTATTGACACATTTAATTAATTAATTATTGACACATTTAATTAATTATTGACACATTTAATTAATTATTTAATGGTGTATTTAATCAATTCATTATGGCAATCCTGGCGTTCCGTACAAATAGACTTTGTGACACGCAAGCAGAAAAAGACTTTGTGACACGCAGACAGAAAAAGACTTTGTGACACGCAGGCAGAACTAGACTTTGTGACACGCAGGCAGAAAAAGACTTTGTGACACGCAGGCAGAAAAAGAATTTGTGACACGCAGGCAGAAAAAGACTTTGTGACACGTAGGCAGAAAAAGACTTTGTGAAACGCAGGTAGAACAAGACTTTGTGACACGCAGGCAGAAAAAGACTTTGTGACACGCAGGCAGAAATATATGGAACGCCAGGACTGCCATAATGAATTAATTAAATACACCATTAAATAATTAATTAAATGCGGCAATAATTAATTAAAATTGGAATTAATTAATTGAATAAATAGTTATGACACATGTAATTAATTAATTATTGACACATTTAATTACTTAATTATTGCCACATATAATTAATTATTTATGTATTTCACATTTTAATTAATTATTGCCACATTTAATTAATTAATTATTGACACATTTAATTAATTAATTATTGACACATTTGATTAATTATTTAGTGGTGTATTTAATTAATTCATTATGGCAGTCCTGGCGTTCCATAGAAAAGACTTTGTGACACGCAGGCAGAAAAAGACTTTGTGACACGCATGCAGAACTAGACTTTGTGACACGCATGCAGAACTAGACTTTGTGACACGCAAGGAGAATAAAGACTTTGTGACACGCATGCAGAACTAGACTTTGTGACACGCAGGCAGAACAAGACTTTGTGACACGCAGGCAGAACACGCAGGCAGAACTAGACTTTGTGACACGCAGGCAGAAATATATGGAACGCCAGGATTGCCATAATGAATTAATTAAATACACCATTAAATAATTAATTAAATGTGGCAATAATTAATTAAAATTGGAATTAATTAATTAAATAAATAGTTATGACACATGTAATTAATTAATTATTGCCACATTTAATTAATTATTTATGTATTTCACATTTTAATTACTTATTGACACATTTAATTAATTAATTATTGACACATTTAATTAATTATTTAATGGTGTATTTAATCAATTCATTATGGCAATCCTGGCGGTCCGTACAAATAGACTTTGTGACACGCAGGCAGAAAAAGACTTTGTGACACGCAGGCAGAACTAGACTTTGTGACAAGCAGACAGAAAAAGACTTTGTGACACGCAGGCAGAACTAGACTTTGTGACACGCAGGCAGAAAAAGACTTTGTGACACGCAGGCAGAAATATATGGAACGCCAGGACTGCCATAATGAATTAATTAAATACACCATTAAATAATTAATTAAATGTGGCAATAATTAATTAAAATTGGAATTAATTAATTAAATAAATAGTTATGACACATGTAATTAATTAATTATTGACACATTTAATTAATTAAATATTGACACATTTAACTAATTATTTAATGGTGTATTTAATTAATTCATTATGGCAGTCCTGGCGTTCCATAGGAAAGACTTTGTGACACGCAGGCAGAAAAAGACTTTGTGACACGCATGCAGAACTAGACTTTGTGACACGCTGGCAGAACTAGACTTTGTGACACGCTGGCAGAACAAAGACTTTGTGACACGCAAGCGGGAAAAAGACTTTGTGACACGCATGCAGAATAAAGACTTTGTGACACGCATGCAGAACTAGACTTTGTGACACGCATGCAGAACTAGACTTTGTGACACGCATGCAGAACTAGACTTTGTGACACGCATGCAGAACAAGACTTTGTGACACGCATGCAGAACTAGACTTTGTGACACGCATGCAGAACTAGACTTTGTGACACGCAGGCAGAACTAGACTTTGTGACACGCAGGCAGAACTAGACTTTGTGACACGCATGCAGAACAAGACTTTGTGACACGCAGGCAGAAAAAAAGACTTTGTGACACGCAGGCAGAAAAAAAGACTTTGTGACACGCAGGCAGAAAAAAAGACTTTGTGACACGCAAGCTGGAAAAAGACTTTGTGACACGCAGGCAGAACTAGACTTTGTGACACGCAGGCAGAACTAGACTTTGTGACACGCAGGCAGAATTATATGGAACGCCAGGATTGCCATAATGAATTAATTAAATACACCATTAAATAATTAATTAAATGTGGCAATAATTAATTAAAATTGGAATTAATTAATTAAATAAATAGTTATGACACATGTAATTAATTAATTATTGACACATTTAATTAATTAATTATTGACACATTTAATTAATTATTGACACATTTAATTAATTAATTGACACATTTAATTAATTATTTAATGGTGTATTTAATCAATTCATTATGGCAATCCTGGCGTTCCGTACAAATAGACTTTGTGACACGCAGGCAGAAAAAGACTTTGTGACACGCAGGCAGAAAAAGACTTTGTGACACGCAGGCAGAACTAGACTTTGTGACACGCAGGCAGAAAAAGACTTTGTGACACGCAGGCAGAACAAGACTTTGTGACACGCAGGCAGAACTAGACTTTGTGACACGCAGGCAGAGAAAGACTTTGTGACACGCAGGTGGAAAAAGACTTTGTGACACGCAGGCAGAAATATATGGAACGCCAGGACTGCCATAATGAATTAATTAAATACACCATTAAATAATTAATTAAATGCGGCAATAATTAATTAAAATTGGAATTAATTAATTAAATAAATAGTTATGACACATGTAATTAATTAATTATTGACACATTTAATTACTTAATTATTGCCACATATAATTAATTATTTATGTATTTCACATTTTAATTAATTATTGACACATTTAATTAATTAATTATTGACACATTTAATTAATTAATTATTGACACATTTGATTAATTATTTAGTGGTGTATTTAATTAATTCATTATGGCAGTCCTGGCGTTCCATAGAAAAGACTTTGTGACACGCATGCAGAACAAGACTTTGTGACACGCATGCAGAACTAGACTTTGTGACACGCATGCAGAACTAGACTTTGTGACACGCATGCAGAACTAGACTTTGTGACACGCAAGCAGAATAAAGACTTTGTGACACGCATGCAGAACTAGACTTTGTGACACGCAGGCAGAAAAAGACTTTGTGACACGCATGCAGAACTAGACTTTGTGACACGCAGGCAGAACAAGACTTTGTGACACGCAGGCAGAACTAGACTTTGTGACACGCATGCAGAACTAGACTTTGTGACACGCAGGCAGAAAAAAGACTTTGTGACACGCAAGCTGGAAAAAGACTTTGTGACACGCAGGCAGAACTAGACTTTGTGACACGCAGGCAGAAATATATGGAACAACAGGACTGCCATAATGAATTAATTAAATACACCATTAAATAATTAATTAAATGTGGCAATAATTAATTAAAATTGGAATTAATTAATTAAATAAATAGTTATGACACATGTAATTAATTAATTATTGACACATTTAATTAATTATTTCTGTATTTCACATTTTAATTACTTATTGACACATTTAATTAATTAATTATTGACACATTTAATTAATTATTGACACATTTAATTAATTATTTAATGGTGTATTTAATTAATTCATTATGGCAATCCTGGCGTTCCATACAAATAGACTTTGTGACACGCAGGCAGAAAAAGACTTTGTGACACGCAGGCAGAACTAGACTTTGTGACACGCAGGTTAGAAAAAGACTTTGTGACACGTAGGCAGAACTAGACTTTGTGACACGCTGGCAGAAAAAGACTTTGTGACACACTGGCAGAACTAGACTTTGTGACACGCAGGCAGAAAAAGACTTTGTGACACGCAGGCAGAAAAAGATTTTGTGACACGCATGCAGAACTAGACTTTGTGACACGCATGCAGAACTAGACTTTGTGACACGCAGGTAGAACTAGTCTTTGTGACACGCTGGCAGAAGTAGACTTTGTGACACGCATGCAGAACAAGACTTTGTGACACGCATGCGGGAAAAAGACTTTGTGACACGCAGGCAGAACAAAGACTTTGTGACACGCAAGCGGGAAAAAGTCTTTCTGACACGCATGCAGAACAAAGACTTTGTGACACGCATGCAGAACTAGACTTTGTGACACGCTGGCAGAAAAAGACTTTGTGACACGCAGGCAGAAAAAGACTTTGTGACACGCAGGCAGAAAAAGGCTTTGTGACACGCAGGCAGAAATATATGGAACGCCAGGACTGCCATAATGAATTAATTAAATACACCATTAAATAATTAATTAAATGTGACAATAATTAATTAAAATTGGAATTAATTAATTAAATAAATAGTTATGACACATGTAATTAATTAATTATTGCCACATTTAATTAATTATTTATGTATTTCACATTTTAATTAATTATTGACACATTTAATTAATTAATTATTGACACATTTAATTAATTATTTTATGGTGTATTTAATTAATTCATTATGGCAGTCCTGGCGTTCCATAGAAAAAGACTTTGTGACACGCAGGCAGAACTAGACTTTGTGACACGCAGGCAGAAAAAGACTTTGTGACACGCAGGCAGAACTAGACTTTGTGACACGCAGGCAGAACAAGACTTTGTGACACGCAGGCAGAAAAAGATTTTGTGACACGCATGCAGAACTAGACTTTGTGACACGCATGCAGAACTAGACTTTGTGACACGCATGCAGAACTAGACTTTGTGACACGCAGGTAGAACTAGTCTTTGTGACACGCTGGCAGAACTAGACTTTGTGACACGCATGCAGAACAAGACTTTGTGACACGCAAGCGGGAAAAAGTCTTTCTGACACGCATGCAGAACAAAGACTTTGTGACACGCATGCAGAACAAGACTTTGTGACACGCAAGCGGGAAAAAGTCTTTCTGACACGCATGCAGAACTAGACTTTGTGACACGCAGGCAGAAAAAGCCTTTGTGACACGCAGGTAGAACAAGACTTTGTGACACGCATGCAGAACTAGACTTTGTGACACGCAAGAAGAAAAAGACTTTGTGACACGCAGGCAGAAATATATGGAACGCCAGGACTGCCATAATGAATTAATTAAATACACCATTAAATAATTAATTAAATGTGGCAATAATTAATTAAAATTGGAATTAATTAATTAAATAAATAGTTATGACACATGTAATTAATTAATTATTGACACATGTAATAAATTAATTATTGACACATTTAATTAATTATTTATGTATTTCACATTTTAATTACTTATTGCCACATTTAATTAATTAATTATTGCCATATTTAATTAATTAATTATTGACACATTTAATTAATTATTTAATGGTGTATTTAATTAATTCATTATGGCAGTCCTGGCATTCCATAGGAATAGACTTTGTGACACGCATGCAGAACAAGACTTTGTGAAACGCAAGCAGAAAAAGACTTTGTGACACGCAGGCAGAAATATATGGAACGCCAGGACTGCCATAATGAATTAATTAAATACACCATTAAATAATTAATTAAATGTGGCAATAATTAATTAAAATTGGAATTAATTAATTAAATAAATAGTTATGACACATGTAATTAATTAATTATTGACACATTTAATTAATTAATTATTGACACATTTAATTAATCATTTAATGGTGTATTTAATTAATTCATTATGGCAGTCCTGGCGTTCCATAGAAATAGACTTTGTGACACGCAGGCAGCACTAGACTTTGTGACACGCAGGCAGAACTAGACTTTGTGACACGCAGGCAGAACTAGACTTTGTGACACGCAGGCAGAACAAGACTTTGTGAAACGCAAGCAGAAAAAGACTTTGTGACACGCAGGCAGAAATATATGGAACGCCAGGACTGCCATAATGAATTAATTAAATACACCATTAAATAATTAATTAAATGTGGCAATAATTAACTAAAATTGGAATTAATTAATTAAATAAATAGTTATGACACATGTAATTAATTAATTATTGACACATTTAATTAATTAATTATTGACACATTTAATTAATTATTTAATGGTGTATTTAATTAATTCATTATGGCAGTCCTGGCGTTCCATAGAAAAGACTTTGTGACACGCAGGCAGAAAAAGACTTTGTGACACGCATGCAGAACTAGACTTTGTGACACGCTGGCAGAACTAGACTTTGTGACACGCAGGCAGAACAAAGACTTTGTGACACGCAAGCGGGAAAAAGACTTTGTGACACGCATGCAGAATAAAGACTTTGTGACACGCATGCAGAACTAGACTTTGTGACACGCATGCAGAACTAGACTTTGTGACACGCGTGCAGAACTAGACTTTGTGACACGCGTGCAGAACAAGACTTTGTGACACGCAGGCAGAACTAGACTTTGTGACACGCAGGCAGAACTAGACTTTGTGACACGCATGCAGAACTAGACTTTGTGACACGCAGGCAGAACAAGACTTTGTGACACGCAGGCAGAAAAAAAGACTTTGTGACACGCAAGCTGGAAAAAGACTTTGTGACACGCAGGCAGAACTAGACTTTGTGACACGCATGCAGAACTAGACTTTGTGACATGCAGGCAGAAATATATGGAACACCAGGATTGCCATAATGAATTAATTAAATACACCATTAAATAATTAATTAAATGTGGCAATAATTAATTAAAATTGGAATTAATTAATTAAATAAATAGTTATGACACATGTAATTAATTAATTATTGACACATTTAATTAATTATTTATGTATTTCACATTTTAATTACTTATTGACACATTTAATTAATTAATTATTGACACATTTAATTAATTATTGACACATTTAATTAATTATTTAATGGTGTATTTAATCAATTCATTATGGCAATCCTGGCGTTCCGTACAAATAGACTTTGTGACACGCAAGCAGAAAAAGACTTTGTGACACGCAGACAGAAAAAGACTTTGTGACACGCAGGCAGAACTAGACTTTGTGACACGCAGGCAGAAAAAGACTTTGTGACACGCAGGCAGAAAAAGAATTTGTGACACGCAGGCAGAAAAAGACTTTGTGACACGTAGGCAGAAAAAGACTTTGTGAAACGCAGGTAGAACAAGACTTTGTGACACGCAGGCAGAAAAAGACTTTGTGACACGCAGGCAGAAATATATGGAACGCCAGGACTGCCATAATGAATTAATTAAATACACCATTAAATAATTAATTAAATGCGGCAATAATTAATTAAAATTGGAATTAATTAATTGAATAAATAGTTATGACACATGTAATTAATTAATTATTGACACATTTAATTACTTAATTATTGCCACATATAATTAATTATTTATGTATTTCACATTTTAATTAATTATTGCCAAATTTAATTAATTAATTATTGACACATTTAATTAATTAATTATTGACACATTTGATTAATTATTTAGTGGTGTATTTAATTAATTCATTATGGCAGTCCTGGCGTTCCATAGAAATAGACTTTGTGACACGCATGCAGAACTAGACTTTGTGACACGCATGCAGAACTAGACTTTGTGACACGCGTGTAGAACAAGACTTTGTGACACACATGCAGAACTAGACTTTGTGACACGCAGGCAGAACTAGACTTTGTGACACGCAGGCAGAAAAAGACTTTGTGACACACAGGCAGAAATATATGGAACGCCAGGATTGCCATAATGAATTAATTAAATACACCATTAAATAATTAATTAAATGTGCCAATAATTAATTAAAATTGGAATTAATTAAATAAATAAATAGTTATGACACATGTAATTAATTAATTATTGACACATTTAATTAATTATTTATGTATTTCACATTTTAATTACTTATTGATACATTTAATTAATTAATTATTGACACATTTAATCAATTAATTATTGACACATTTAATTAATTATTTAATGGTGTACTTAATTCATTATGGCAGTCCTGGCGTTCCATAGAAATAGACTTTGTGACACGCAGGCAGAACTATACTTTGTGACACGCATGCAGAACTAGAGTTTGTGACACGCAGGCAGAACAAGACTTTGTGACACGCAAGCAGAAAAAGACTTTGTGACACGCAGGCAGAACAAGACTTTGTGACACGCAGGCAGAACTAGACTTTGTGACACGCAGGCAGAAATATATGGAACGCCAGGATTGCCATAATGAATTAATTAAATACAACATTAAATGTGGCAATAATTAATTAAAATTGGAATTAATTAATTAAATAAATAGTTATGACACATGCAATTAATTAATTATTGACACATTTAATTAATTATTTAATGGTGTATTTAATGGTGTATTTAATTAATTCATTATGGCAGTCCTGGCGTTCCATAGAAATAGACTTTGTGACACGCATGCAGAACTAGACTTTGTGACACGCATGCAGAATTAGACTTTGTGACACGCGTGCAGAACAAGACTTTGTGACACGCATGCAGAACTAGACTTTGTGACACGCAGGCAGAACTAGACTTTGTGACACGCAGGCAGAAAAAGACTTTGTGACACACAGGTAGAAAAAGACTTTGTGACATGCATGCAGAACTAGACTTTGTGACACGCATGCAGAACTAGACTTTGTGACACGCGTGCAGAACAAGACTTTGTGACACGCATGCAGAACTAGACTTTGTGACACGCAGGCAGAACTAGACTTTGTGACACGCAGGCAGAACTAGACTTTGTGACACGCAGGCAGAACTAGACTTTGTGACACGCAGGCAGAAATATATGGAACGCCAGGATTGCCATAATGAATTAATTAAATACAACGTTAAATGTGGCAATAATTAATTAAAATTGGAATTAATTAATTAAATAAATAGTTATGACACATGTAATTAATTAATTATTGACACATTTAATTAATTATTTAATGGTGTATTTAATGGTGTATTTAATTAATTCATTATGGCAGTCCTGGCGTTCCATAGAAATAGACTTTGTGACACGCATGCAGAACTAGACTTTGTGACACGCATGCAGAACAAGAGTTTGTGACACGCGTGCAGAACAAGACTTTGTGACACGCATGCAGAACTAGACTTTGTGACACGCAGGCAGAACTAGACTTTGTGACACGCAGGCAGAAAAAGACTTTGTGACACACAGGTAGAAAAAGACTTTGTGACACGCAGGCAGAAAAAGACTTTGTGACATGCATGCAGAACTAGACTTTGTGAAACGCATGCAGAACTAGACTTTGTGACACGCGTGCAGAACAAGACTTTGTGACACGCATGCAGAACTAGACTTTGTGACACGCAGGCAGAACTAAACTTTGTGACACGCAGGCAGAAAAAGACTTTGTGACACGCAGGCAGAACAAGACTTTGTGACACGCAGGCAGAAATATATGGAACGCCAGGATTGCCATAATGAATTAATTAAATACAACGTTAAATGTGGCAATAATTAATTAAAATTGGAATTAATTAATTAAATAAATAGTTATGACACATGTAATTAATTAATTATTGACACATTTAATTAATTATTTTATGGTGTATTTAATAGTGTATTTAATTAATTCATTATGGCAGTCCTGGCGTTCCATAGAACTAGACTTTGTGACACGCATGCAGAACTAGACTTTGTGACACGCATGCAGAACTAGAGTTTGTGACACGCGTGCAGAACAAGACTTTGTGACACGCAGGCAGAACTAGACTTTGTGACACGTAGGCAGAAAAAGACTTTGTGACACGCAGGCAGAAAAAGAATTTGTGACACACAGGTAGAAATATATGGAACGCCAGGATTGCCATAATGAATTAATTACATACACCATTAAATAATTAATTAAATGTGGCAATAATTATTTAAAATTGGAATTAATAAATTAAATAAATAGTTATGACACATGTAATTAATTAATTATTGACACATTTAATTAATTATTTATGTATTTCACATTTTAATTACTTATTGATACATTTAATTAATTAATTATTGACACATTTAATCAATTAATTATTGACACATTTAATTAATTATTTAATGGTGTACTTAATTCATTATGGCAGTCCTGGCGTTCCATAGAAATAGACTTTGTGACACGCAGGCAGAACTATACTTTGTGACACGCAGGCAGAAAAAGACTTTGTGACACGCATGCAGAACTAGACTTTGTGACACGCGTGCAGAACTAGACTTTGTGACGCGTGCAGAAGAAGACTTTGTGACACGCAGGCAGAACTAGACTTTGTGACACGCAGGCAGAACTAGACTTTGTGACACGCAGGCAGAACTAGACTTTGTGACACGCGTGCAGAACTAGACTTTGTGACACGCAGGTAGAAAAAGACTTTGTGACACGCAGGCAGAACTAGACTTTGTGACACGCAGGTAGAAAAAGACTTTGTGACATGCAGGCAGAACTAGACTTTGTGACACGCGTGCAGAACAAGACTTTGTGACACGCGTGCAGAACAAGACTTTGTGACACGCAGGCAGAACTAGACTTTGTGACACGCAGGCAGAACTAGACTTTGTGACACGCAGGTAGAAAAAGAATTTGTGACACGCAGGCAGAACAAGACTTTGTGACACGCATGCGGAACAAGACTGTGACACGCAGGCAGAACTAGACTTTGTGACACGCAGGCAGAACTAGACTTTGTGACAAGCATGCAGAACTAGACTTTGTGACACGGGTGCAGAACTAGACTTTGTGACGCGTGCAGAACAAGACTTTGTGACACGCAGGCAGAACTAGACTTTGTGACACGCGTGCAGAACAAGACTTTGTGACACGCAGGCAGAACTAGACTTTGTGACACGCAGGCAGAACTAGACTTTGTGACACGCAAGCAGAAAAAGACTTTGTGACACACAGGTAGAAATATATGGAACGCCAGGATTGCCATAATGAATTAATTACATACACCATTAAATAATTAATTAAATGTGGCAATAATTATTTAAAATTGGAATTAATAAATTAAATAAATAGTTATGACACATGTAATTAATTAATTATTGACACATTTAATTAATTATTTATGTATTTCACATTTTAATTACTTATTGATACATTTAATTAATTAATTATTGACACATTTAATCAATTAATTATTGACACATTTAATTAATTATTTAATGGTGTACTTAATTCATTATGGCAGTCCTGGCGTTCCATAGAAATAGACTTTGTGACACGCAGGCAGAACTATACTTTGTGACACGCAGGCAGAAAAAGACTTTGTGACACGCATGCAGAACTAGACTTTGTGACACGCGTGCAGAACTAGACTTTGTGACGCGTGCAGAAGAAGACTTTGTGACACGCAGGCAGAACTAGACTTTGTGACACGCAGGCAGAACTAGACTTTGTGACACGCAGGCAGAACTAGACTTTGTGACACGCGTGCAGAACTAGACTTTGTGACACGCAGGTAGAAAAAGACTTTGTGACACGCAGGCAGAACTAGACTTTGTGACACGCAGGTAGAAAAAGACTTTGTGACATGCAGGCAGAACTAGACTTTGTGACACGCGTGCAGAACAAGACTTTGTGACACGCGTGCAGAACAAGACTTTGTGACACGCAGGCAGAACTAGACTTTGTGACACGCAGGCAGAACTAGACTTTGTGACACGCAGGTAGAAAAAGAATTTGTGACACGCAGGCAGAACAAGACTTTGTGACACGCATGCGGAACAAGACTGTGACACGCAGGCAGAACTAGACTTTGTGACACGCAGGCAGAACTAGACTTTGTGACAAGCATGCAGAACTAGACTTTGTGACACGGGTGCAGAACTAGACTTTGTGACGCGTGCAGAACAAGACTTTGTGACACGCAGGCAGAACTAGACTTTGTGACACGCGTGCAGAACAAGACTTTGTGACACGCAGGCAGAACTAGACTTTGTGACACGCAGGCAGAACTAGACTTTGTGACACGCAAGCAGAAAAAGACTTTGTCACACGCAGGCAGAACAAGACTTTGTGACACGCAAGCAGAAAAAGACTTTGTGACACGCAGGCAGAAATATATGGAACGCCAGGATTGCCATAATGAATTAATTAAATACACCATTAAATAATTAATTAAATGTGGCAATAATTAATTAAAATTGGAATTAATTAATTAAATAAATAGTTATGACACATGTAATTAATTAATTATTGACACATTTAATTAATTAATTATTGACACATTTAATTAATTAATTATTGACACATTTAATTAATTAATTATTGACACATTTAATTAATTATTCAATGGTGTATTTAATTAATTCATTATGGCAGTCCTGGCGTTCCATAGAAATAGACTTTGTGACACGCAGGCAGAACAAGACTTTGTGACACGCAGGCAGAACAAGACTTTGTGACACGCATGCAGAACTAGACTTTGTGACATGCAGGCAGAACTAGACTTTTTGACACGCAGGCAGAACAAGACTTTGTGACACGCATGCAGAACTAGACTTTGTGACACGCATGCAGAACTAGACTTTGTGACACGCAGGCAGAACAAGACTTTGTGACACGCAGGCAGAAAAAGACTTTGTGACACGCAGTCAGAAAAAGACTTTGTGACACGCATGCAGAACTAGACTTTGTGACACGCAGGCAGAACTAGACTTTGTGACACGCATGCAGAAAAAGACTTTGTGACACGCATGCAGAACTAGACTTTGTGACACGGGTGCAGAACTAGACTTTGTGACGCGTGTAGAACAAGACTTTGTGACACGCAGGCAGAACTAGACTTTGTGACACGCATGCAGAAAAAGACTTTGTGACACGCATGCAGAACTAGACTTTGTGACACGCGTGCAGAACTAGACTTTTTGACGCGTGCAGAACAAGACTTTGTGACACGCAGGCAGAACTAGACTTTGTGACACGCGTGCAGAACTAGACTTTGTGACACGCAGGCAGAACTAGACTTTGTGACACGCAGGCAGAACTAGACTTTGTGACACGCAGGTAGAAAAAGACTTTGTGACACGCAGGCAGAAAAAGACTTTGTGACACGCAGGCAGAACAAGACTTTGTGACACGCAAGCAGAAAAAGACTTTGTGACACGCAAGCAGAAAAAGACTTTGTGACAAGCAGTCAGAAAAAGACTTTGTGACACGCATGCAGAACTAGACTTTGTGACACGCAGGCAGAACAAGACTTTGTGACACGCAGGCAGAACTAGACTTTGTGACACGCAGTCAGAAAAAGACTTTGTGACACGCATGCAGAACTAGACTTTGTGACACGCAGTCAGTAAAAGATTTTGTGACACGCAGGCAGAAAAAGACTTTGTGACACGCAGTCAGAAAAAGACTTTGTGACACGCATGCAGAACTAGACTTTGTGACACGCAGGCAGAACTAGACTTTGTGACACGCATGCAGAAAAAGACTTTGTGACACGCATGCAGAACTAGACTTTGTGACACGGGTGCAGAACTAGACTTTGTGACGCGTGTAGAACAAGACTTTGTGACACGCATGCAGAACTAGACTTTGTGACACGCATGCAGAACTAGACTTTGTGACACGCATGCAGAACTAGACTTTGTGACACGCAGGCAGAACTAGACTTTGTGACACGCAGGCAGAACTAGACTTTGTGACACGCATGCAGAAAAAGACTTTGTGACACGCATGCAGAACTAGACTTTGTGACACGGGTGCAGAACTAGACTTTGTGACGCGTGTAGAACAAGACTTTGTGACACGCAGGCAGAACTAGACTTTGTGACACGCATGCAGAAAAAGACTTTGTGACACGCATGCAGAACTAGACTTTGTGACACGCGTGCAGAACTAGACTTTTTGACGCGTGCAGAACAAGACTTTGTGACACGCAGGCAGAACTAGACTTTGTGACACGCGTGCAGAACAAGACTTTGTGACACGCAGGCAGAACTAGACTTTGTGACACGCAGGCAGAACTAGACTTTGTGACACGCAGGTAGAAAAAGACTTTGTGACACGCAGGCAGAAAAAGACTTTGTGACACGCAGGCAGAACAAGACTTTGTGACACGCAAGCAGAAAAAGACTTTGTGACACGCAAGCAGAAAAAGACTTTGTGACACGCAAGCAGAAAAAGACTTTGTGACAAGCAGTCAGAAAAAGACTTTGTGACACGCATGCAGAACTAGACTTTGTGACACGCAGGCAGAACAAGACTTTGTGACACGCAGGCAGAACTAGACTTTGTGACACGCAGTCAGAAAAAGACTTTGTGACACGCATGCAGAACTAGACTTTGTGACACGCAGTCAGAAAAAGATTTTGTGACACGCAGGCAGAAAAAGACTTTGTGACACGCAGTCAGAAAAAGACTTTGTGACACGCATGCAGAACTAGACTTTGTGACACGCAGGCAGAACTAGACTTTGTGACACGCATGCAGAAAAAGACTTTGTGACACGCATGCAGAACTAGACTTTGTGACACGGGTGCAGAACTAGACTTTGTGACGCGTGTAGAACAAGACTTTGTGACACGCATGCAGAACTAGACTTTGTGACACGCATGCAGAACTAGACTTTGTGACACGCAGGCAGAACAAGACTTTGTGACACGCAGGCAGAAAAAGACTTTGTGACAAGCAGTCAGAAAAAGACTTTGTGACACGCATGCAGAACTAGACTTTGTGACAAGCAGGCAGAACAAGACTTTGTGACACGCATGCAGAACTAGACTTTGTGACACGCAGTCAGAAAAAGACTTTGTGACACGCATGCAGAACTAGACTTTGTGACACGCAGGCAGAACTAGACTTTGTGACACGCATGCAGAAAAAGACTTTGTGACACGCATGCAGAACTAGACTTTGTGACACGGGTGCAGAACTAGACTTTGTGACGCGTGTAGAACAAGACTTTGTGACACGCAGGCAGAACTAGACTTTGTGACACGCATGCAGAAAAAGACTTTGTGACACGCATGCAGAACTAGACTTTGTGACACGCGTGCAGAACTAGACTTTGTGACACGCAGGCAGAACTAGACTTTGTGACATGCAGACAGAACTAGACTTTTTGACACGCAGGCAGAACAAGACTTTGTGACACGCATGCAGAAAAAGACTTTGTGACACGCATGCAGAACTAGACTTTGTGACACGCGTGCAGAACTAGACTTTGTGACACGCAGGCAGAACTAGACTTTGTGACATGCAGGCAGAACTAGACTTTTTGACACGCAGGCAGAACGAGACTTTGTGACACGCATGCAGAACTAGACTTTGTGACACGCATGCAGAACTAGACTTTGTGACACGCAGGCAGAACAAGACTTTGTGACACGCAGGCAGAAAAAGACTTTGTGACACGCAGTCAGAAAAAGACTTTGTGACACGCATGCAGAACTAGACTTTGTGACACGCAGGCAGAACTAGACTTTGTGACACGCATGCAGAAAAAGACTTTGTGACACGCATGCAGAACTAGACTTTGTGACACGGGTGCAGAACTAGACTTTGTGACGCGTGTAGAACAAGACTTTGTGACACGCAGGCAGAACTAGACTTTGTGACACGCATGCAGAAAAAGACTTTGTGACACGCATGCAGAACTAGACTTTGTGACACGCGTGCAGAACTAGACTTTTTGACGCGTGCAGAACAAGACTTTGTGACACGCAGGCAGAACTAGACTTTGTGACACGCGTGCAGAACAAGACTTTGTGACACGCAGGCAGAACTAGACTTTGTGACACGCAGGCAGAACTAGACTTTGTGACACGCAGGTAGAAAAAGACTTTGTGACACGCAGGCAGAAAAAGACTTTGTGACACGCAGGCAGAACAAGACTTTGTGACACGCAAGCAGAAAAAGACTTTGTGACACGCAAGCAGAAAAAGACTTTGTGACAAGCAGTCAGAAAAAGACTTTGTGACACGCATGCAGAACTAGACTTTGTGACACGCAGGCAGAACAAGACTTTGTGACACGCAGGCAGAACTAGACTTTGTGACACGCAGTCAGAAAAAGACTTTGTGACACGCATGCAGAACTAGACTTTGTGACACGCAGTCAGAAAAAGATTTTGTGACACGCAGGCAGAAAAAGACTTTGTGACACGCAGTCAGAAAAAGACTTTGTGACACGCATGCAGAACTAGACTTTGTGACACGCAGGCAGAACTAGACTTTGTGACACGCATGCAGAAAAAGACTTTGTGACACGCATGCAGAACTAGACTTTGTGACACGGGTGCAGAACTAGACTTTGTGACGCGTGTAGAACAAGACTTTGTGACACGCATGCAGAACTAGACTTTGTGACACGCATGCAGAACTAGACTTTGTGACACGCAGGCAGAACAAGACTTTGTGACACGCAGGCAGAAAAAGACTTTGTGACAAGCAGTCAGAAAAAGACTTTGTGACACGCATGCAGAACTAGACTTTGTGACAAGCAGGCAGAACAAGACTTTGTGACACGCAGGCAGAACTAGACTTTGTGACACGCAGTCAGAAAAAGACTTTGTGACACGCATGCAGAACTAGACTTTGTGACACGCAGTCAGAAAAAGATTTTGTGACACGCAGGCAGAAAAAGACTTTGTGACACGCAGTCAGAAAAAGACTTTGTGACACGCATGCAGAACTAGACTTTGTGACACGCAGGCAGAACTAGACTTTGTGACACGCATGCAGAAAAAGACTTTGTGACACGCATGCAGAACTAGACTTTGTGACACGGGTGCAGAACTAGACTTTGTGACGCGTGTAGAACAAGACTTTGTGACACGCAGGCAGAACTAGACTTTGTGACACGCATGCAGAAAAGGACTTTGTGACACGCATGCAGAACTAGACTTTGTGACACGCGTGCAGAACTAGACTTTGTGACGCGTGCAGAACTAGACTTTGTGACACGCAGGCAGAACTAGACTTTGTGACACGCGTGCAGAACAAGACTTTGTGACACGCAGGCAGAACTAGACTTTGTGACACGCAGGCAGAACTAGACTTTGTGACACGCAGGTAGAAAAAGACTTTGTGACACGCAGGCAGAAAAAGACTTTGTGACACGCAGGCAGAACAAGACTTTGTGACACGCAAGCAGAAAAAGACTTTGTGACACGCAAGCAGAAAAAGACTTTGTCACACGCAGGCAGAACAAGACTTTGTGACACGCAAGCAGAAAAAGACTTTGTGACACGCAAGCAGAAAAAGACTTTGTGACACGCAGGCAGAAATATATGGAACGCCAGGATTGCCATAATGAATTAATTAAATACACCATTAAATAATTAATTAAATGTGGCAATAATTAATTAAAATTGGAATTAATTAATTAAATAAATAGTTATGACACATGTAATTAATTAATTATTGACACATTTAATTAATTATTTATGTATTTCACATTTTAATTACTTATTGACACATTTAATTAATTAATTATTGACACATTTAATTAATTATTGACACATTTAATTAATTATTTAATGGTGTATTTAATTAATTCATTATGGCAGTCCTGGCGTTCCATAGAAATAGACTTTGTGACACGCAGGCAGAACAAGACTTTGTGACACGCAGGCAGAACAAGACTTTGTGACACGCATGCAGAACTAGACTTTGTGACATGCAGGCAGAACTAGACTTTTTGACACGCAGGCAGAACAAGACTTTGTGACACGCATGCAGAACTAGACTTTGTGACACGCATGCAGAACTAGACTTTGTGACACGCAGGCAGAACAAGACTTTGTGACACGCAGGCAGAAAAAGACTTTGTGACACGCAGTCAGAAAAAGACTTTGTGACACGCATGCAGAACTAGACTTTGTGACACGCAGGCAGAACTAGACTTTGTGACACGCATGCAGAAAAAGACTTTGTGACACGCATGCAGAACTAGACTTTGTGACACGGGTGCAGAACTAGACTTTGTGACGCGTGTAGAACAAGACTTTGTGACACGCAGGCAGAACTAGACTTTGTGACACGCATGCAGAAAAAGACTTTGTGACACGCATGCAGAACTAGACTTTGTGACACGCGTGCAGAACTAGACTTTTTGACGCGTGCAGAACAAGACTTTGTGACACGCAGGCAGAACTAGACTTTGTGACACGCGTGCAGAACTAGACTTTGTGACACGCAGGCAGAACTAGACTTTGTGACACGCAGGCAGAACTAGACTTTGTGACACGCAGGTAGAAAAAGACTTTGTGACACGCAGGCAGAAAAAGACTTTGTGACACGCAGGCAGAACAAGACTTTGTGACACGCAAGCAGAAAAAGACTTTGTGACACGCAAGCAGAAAAAGACTTTGTGACAAGCAGTCAGAAAAAGACTTTGTGACACGCATGCAGAACTAGACTTTGTGACACGCAGGCAGAACAAGACTTTGTGACACGCAGGCAGAACTAGACTTTGTGACACGCAGTCAGAAAAAGACTTTGTGACACGCATGCAGAACTAGACTTTGTGACACGCAGTCAGTAAAAGATTTTGTGACACGCAGGCAGAAAAAGACTTTGTGACACGCAGTCAGAAAAAGACTTTGTGACACGCATGCAGAACTAGACTTTGTGACACGCAGGCAGAACTAGACTTTGTGACACGCATGCAGAAAAAGACTTTGTGACACGCATGCAGAACTAGACTTTGTGACACGGGTGCAGAACTAGACTTTGTGACGCGTGTAGAACAAGACTTTGTGACACGCATGCAGAACTAGACTTTGTGACACGCATGCAGAACTAGACTTTGTGACACGCATGCAGAAAAAGACTTTGTGACACGCATGCAGAACTAGACTTTGTGACACGGGTGCAGAACTAGACTTTGTGACGCGTGTAGAACAAGACTTTGTGACACGCAGGCAGAACTAGACTTTGTGACACGCATGCAGAAAAAGACTTTGTGACACGCATGCAGAACTAGACTTTGTGACACGCGTGCAGAACTAGACTTTTTGACGCGTGCAGAACAAGACTTTGTGACACGCAGGCAGAACTAGACTTTGTGACACGCGTGCAGAACAAGACTTTGTGACACGCAGGCAGAACTAGACTTTGTGACACGCAGGCAGAACTAGACTTTGTGACACGCAGGTAGAAAAAGACTTTGTGACACGCAGGCAGAAAAAGACTTTGTGACACGCAGGCAGAACAAGACTTTGTGACACGCAAGCAGAAAAAGACTTTGTGACACGCAAGCAGAAAAAGACTTTGTGACACGCAAGCAGAAAAAGACTTTGTGACAAGCAGTCAGAAAAAGACTTTGTGACACGCATGCAGAACTAGACTTTGTGACACGCAGGCAGAACAAGACTTTGTGACACGCAGGCAGAACTAGACTTTGTGACACGCAGTCAGAAAAAGACTTTGTGACACGCATGCAGAACTAGACTTTGTGACACGCAGTCAGAAAAAGATTTTGTGACACGCAGGCAGAAAAAGACTTTGTGACACGCAGTCAGAAAAAGACTTTGTGACACGCATGCAGAACTAGACTTTGTGACACGCAGGCAGAACTAGACTTTGTGACACGCATGCAGAAAAAGACTTTGTGACACGCATGCAGAACTAGACTTTGTGACACGGGTGCAGAACTAGACTTTGTGACGCGTGTAGAACAAGACTTTGTGACACGCATGCAGAACTAGACTTTGTGACACGCATGCAGAACTAGACTTTGTGACACGCAGGCAGAACAAGACTTTGTGACACGCAGGCAGAAAAAGACTTTGTGACAAGCAGTCAGAAAAAGACTTTGTGACACGCATGCAGAACTAGACTTTGTGACAAGCAGGCAGAACAAGACTTTGTGACACGCATGCAGAACTAGACTTTGTGACACGCAGTCAGAAAAAGACTTTGTGACACGCATGCAGAACTAGACTTTGTGACACGCAGGCAGAACTAGACTTTGTGACACGCATGCAGAAAAAGACTTTGTGACACGCATGCAGAACTAGACTTTGTGACACGGGTGCAGAACTAGACTTTGTGACGCGTGTAGAACAAGACTTTGTGACACGCAGGCAGAACTAGACTTTGTGACACGCATGCAGAAAAAGACTTTGTGACACGCATGCAGAACTAGACTTTGTGACACGCGTGCAGAACTAGACTTTGTGACACGCAGGCAGAACTAGACTTTGTGACATGCAGACAGAACTAGACTTTTTGACACGCAGGCAGAACAAGACTTTGTGACACGCATGCAGAAAAAGACTTTGTGACACGCATGCAGAACTAGACTTTGTGACACGCGTGCAGAACTAGACTTTGTGACACGCAGGCAGAACTAGACTTTGTGACATGCAGGCAGAACTAGACTTTTTGACACGCAGGCAGAACGAGACTTTGTGACACGCATGCAGAACTAGACTTTGTGACACGCATGCAGAACTAGACTTTGTGACACGCAGGCAGAACAAGACTTTGTGACACGCAGGCAGAAAAAGACTTTGTGACACGCAGTCAGAAAAAGACTTTGTGACACGCATGCAGAACTAGACTTTGTGACACGCAGGCAGAACTAGACTTTGTGACACGCATGCAGAAAAAGACTTTGTGACACGCATGCAGAACTAGACTTTGTGACACGGGTGCAGAACTAGACTTTGTGACGCGTGTAGAACAAGACTTTGTGACACGCAGGCAGAACTAGACTTTGTGACACGCATGCAGAAAAAGACTTTGTGACACGCATGCAGAACTAGACTTTGTGACACGCGTGCAGAACTAGACTTTTTGACGCGTGCAGAACAAGACTTTGTGACACGCAGGCAGAACTAGACTTTGTGACACGCGTGCAGAACAAGACTTTGTGACACGCAGGCAGAACTAGACTTTGTGACACGCAGGCAGAACTAGACTTTGTGACACGCAGGTAGAAAAAGACTTTGTGACACGCAGGCAGAAAAAGACTTTGTGACACGCAGGCAGAACAAGACTTTGTGACACGCAAGCAGAAAAAGACTTTGTGACACGCAAGCAGAAAAAGACTTTGTGACAAGCAGTCAGAAAAAGACTTTGTGACACGCATGCAGAACTAGACTTTGTGACACGCAGACAGAACAAGACTTTGTGACACGCAGGCAGAACTAGACTTTGTGACACGCAGTCAGAAAAAGACTTTGTGACACGCATGCAGAACTAGACTTTGTGACACGCAGTCAGAAAAAGATTTTGTGACACGCAGGCAGAAAAAGACTTTGTGACACGCAGTCAGAAAAAGACTTTGTGACACGCATGCAGAACTAGACTTTGTGACACGCAGGCAGAACTAGACTTTGTGACACGCATGCAGAAAAAGACTTTGTGACACGCATGCAGAACTAGACTTTGTGACACGGGTGCAGAACTAGACTTTGTGACGCGTGTAGAACAAGACTTTGTGACACGCATGCAGAACTAGACTTTGTGACACGCATGCAGAACTAGACTTTGTGACACGCAGGCAGAACAAGACTTTGTGACACGCAGGCAGAAAAAGACTTTGTGACAAGCAGTCAGAAAAAGACTTTGTGACACGCATGCAGAACTAGACTTTGTGACAAGCAGGCAGAACAAGACTTTGTGACACGCAGGCAGAACTAGACTTTGTGACACGCAGTCAGAAAAAGACTTTGTGACACGCATGCAGAACTAGACTTTGTGACACGCAGTCAGAAAAAGATTTTGTGACACGCAGGCAGAAAAAGACTTTGTGACACGCAGTCAGAAAAAGACTTTGTGACACGCATGCAGAACTAGACTTTGTGACACGCAGGCAGAACTAGACTTTGTGACACGCATGCAGAAAAAGACTTTGTGACACGCATGCAGAACTAGACTTTGTGACACGGGTGCAGAACTAGACTTTGTGACGCGTGTAGAACAAGACTTTGTGACACGCAGGCAGAACTAGACTTTGTGACACGCATGCAGAAAAGGACTTTGTGACACGCATGCAGAACTAGACTTTGTGACACGCGTGCAGAACTAGACTTTGTGACGCGTGCAGAACTAGACTTTGAGACACGCAGGCAGAACTAGACTTTGTGACACGCGTGCAGAACAAGACTTTGTGACACGCAGGCAGAACTAGACTTTGTGACACGCAGGCAGAACTAGACTTTGTGACACGCAGGTAGAAAAAGACTTTGTGACACGCAGGCAGAAAAAGACTTTGTGACACGCAGGCAGAACAAGACTTTGTGACACGCAAGCAGAAAAAGACTTTGTGACACGCAAGCAGAAAAAGACTTTGTCACACGCAGGCAGAACAAGACTTTGTGACACGCAAGCAGAAAAAGACTTTGTGACACGCAAGCAGAAAAAGACTTTGTGACACGCAGGCAGAAATATATGGAACGCCAGGATTGCCATAATGAATTAATTAAATACACCATTAAATAATTAATTAAATGTGGCAATAATTAATTAAAATTGGAATTAATTAATTAAATAAATAGTTATGACACATGTAATTAATTAATTATTGACACATTTAATTAATTATTTATGTATTTCACATTTTAATTACTTATTGACACATTTAATTAATTAATTATTGACACATTTAATTAATTATTGACACATTTAATTAATTATTTAATGGTGTATTTAATCAATTCATTATGGCAATCCTGGCGTTCCGTACAAATAGACTTTGTGACACGCAGGCAGAAAAAGACTTTGTGACACGCAGGCAGAACTAGACTTTGTGACACGCAGACAGAAAAAGACTTTGTGACACGCAGGCAGAACTAGACTTTGTGACACGCAGGCAGAAAAAGACTTTGTGACACGCAGGCAGAACTAGACTTTTTGACACGCAGGCAGAACAAGACTTTGTGACACGCATGCAGAACTAGACTTTGTGACACGCATGCAGAACAAGGCTTTGTGACACGCATGCAGAACAAGACTTTTTGACACGCAGGCAGAACAAGACTTTGTGACACGCATGCAGAACTAGACTTTGTGACACGCATGCAGAACTAGACTTTGTGACACGCGTGCAGAACAAGACTTTGTGACACGCAGGCAGAAAAAGACTTTGTGACACGCAGTCAGAAAAAGACTTTGTGACACGCATGCAGAACAAGACTTTGTGACACGCAGGCAGAACAAGACTTTGTGACACGCAGGCAGAAAAAGACTTTGTGACACGCAGTCAGAAAAAGACTTTGTGACACGCAGGCAGAACAAGACTTTGTGACACGCAGGCAGAACTAGACTTTGTGACACGCAGTCAGAAAAAGACTTTGTGACACGCATGCAGAACTAGACTTTGTGACACGCAGGCAGAACAAGACTTTGTGACACGCAGGCAGAACTAGACTTTGTGACACGCAGTCAGAAAAAGATTTTGTGACACGCATGCAGAACTAGACTTTGTGACACGCAGGCAGAACAAGACTTTGTGACACGCAGGCAGAACAAGACTTTGTGACACGCAAGCAGAAAAAGACTTTGTGACACGCAAGCAGAAAAAGACTTTGTGACACGCAGGCAGAAATATATGGAACGCCAGGATTGCCATAATGAATTAATTAAATACACCATTAAATAATTAATTAAATGTGGCAATAATTAATTAAAATTGGAATTAATTAATTAAATAAATAGTTATGACACATGTAATTAATTAATTATTGACACATTTAATTAATTATTTATGTATTTCACATTTTAATTACTTATTGACACATTTAATTAATTAATTATTGACACATTTAATTAATTATTGACACATTTAATTAATTATTTAATGGTGTATTTAATCAATTCATTATGGCAATCCTGGCGTTCCGTACAAATAGACTTTGTGACACGCAGGCAGAAAAAGACTTTGTGACACGCAGGCAGAACTAGACTTTGTGACACGCAGACAGAAAAAGACTTTGTGACACGCAGGCAGAACTAGACTTTGTGACACGCAGGCAGAAAAAGACTTTGTGACACGCAGGCAGAACTAGACTTTTTGACACGCAGGCAGAACAAGACTTTGTGACACGCATGCAGAACTAGACTTTGTGACACGCAGGCAGAACTAGACTTTGTGACACGCAGGCAGAAAAAGACTTTGTGACACACAGGTAGAAAAAGACTTTGTGACACGCAGGCAGAACTTGACTTTGTGACATGCATGCAGAACTAGACTTTGTGAAACGCATGCAGAACTAGACTTTGTGACACGCGTGAAGAACAAGACTTTGTGACACGCATGCAGAACTAGACTTTGTGACACGCAGGCAGAACTAAACTTTGTGACACGCAGGCAGAAAAAGACTTTGTGACACGCAGGCAGAACAAGACTTTGTGACACGCAGGCAGAAATATATGGAACGCCAGGATTGCCATAATGAATTAATTAAATACAACGTTAAATGTGGCAATAATTAATTAAAATTGGAATTAATTAATTAAATAAATAGTTATGACACATGTAATTAATTAATTATTGACACATTTAATTAATTATTTTATGGTGTATTTAATAGTGTATTTAATTAATTCATTATGGCAGTCCTGGCGTTCCATAGAACTAGACTTTGTGACACGCATGCAGAACTAGACTTTGTGACACGCATGCAGAACTAGAGTTTGTGACACGCGTGCAGAACAAGACTTTGTGACACGCAGGCAGAACTAGACTTTGTGACACGTAGGCAGAAAAAGACTTTGTGACACGCAGGCAGAAATATATGGAACGCCAGGATTGCCATAATGAATTAATTAAATACAACATTAAATGTGGCAATAATTAATTAAAATTGGAATTAATTAATTAAATAAATAGTTATGACACATGCAATTAATTAATTATTGACACATTTAATTAATTATTTAATGGTGTATTTAATGGTGTATTTAATTAATTCATTATGGCAGTCCTGGCGTTCCATAGAAATAGACTTTGTGACACGCATGCAGAACTAGACTTTGTGACACGCATGCAGAACTAGACTTTGTGACACGCGTGCAGAACAAGACTTTGTGACACACATGCAGAACTAGACTTTGTGACACGCAGGCAGAACTAGACTTTGTGACACGCAGGCAGAAAAAGACTTTGTGACACACAGGTAGAAATATATGGAACGCCAGGATTGCCATAATGAATTAATTACATACACCATTAAATAATTAATTAAATGTGGCAATAATTATTTAAAATTGGAATTAATAAATTAAATAAATAGTTATGACACATGTAATTAATTAATTATTGACACATTTAATTAATTATTTATGTATTTCACATTTTAATTACTTATTGATACATTTAATTAATTAATTATTGACACATTTAATCAATTAATTATTGACACATTTAATTAATTATTTAATGGTGTACTTAATTCATTATGGCAGTCCTGGCGTTCCATAGAAATAGACTTTGTGACACGCAGGCAGAACTATACTTTGTGACACGCAGGCAGAAAAAGACTTTGTGACACGCATGCAGAACTAGACTTTGTGACACGCGTGCAGAACTAGACTTTGTGACGCGTGCAGAAGAAGACTTTGTGACACGCAGGCAGAACTAGACTTTGTGACACGCAGGCAGAACTAGACTTTGTGACACGCAGGCAGAACTAGACTTTGTGACACGCGTGCAGAACTAGACTTTGTGACACGCAGGTAGAAAAAGACTTTGTGACACGCAGGCAGAACTAGACTTTGTGACACGCAGGTAGAAAAAGACTTTGTGACATGCAGGCAGAACTAGACTTTGTGACACGCGTGCAGAACAAGACTTTGTGACACGCGTGCAGAACAAGACTTTGTGACACGCAGGCAGAACTAGACTTTGTGACACGCAGGCAGAACTAGACTTTGTGACACGCAGGTAGAAAAAGAATTTGTGACACGCAGGCAGAACAAGACTTTGTGACACGCATGCGGAACAAGACTGTGACACGCAGGCAGAACTAGACTTTGTGACACGCAGGCAGAACTAGACTTTGTGACAAGCATGCAGAACTAGACTTTGTGACACGGGTGCAGAACTAGACTTTGTGACGCGTGCAGAACAAGACTTTGTGACACGCAGGCAGAACTAGACTTTGTGACACGCGTGCAGAACAAGACTTTGTGACACGCAGGCAGAACTAGACTTTGTGACACGCAGGCAGAACTAGACTTTGTGACACGCAAGCAGAAAAAGACTTTGTCACACGCAGGCAGAACAAGACTTTGTGACACGCAAGCAGAAAAAGACTTTGTGACACGCAGGCAGAAATATATGGAACGCCAGGATTGCCATAATGAATTAATTAAATACACCATTAAATAATTAATTAAATGTGGCAATAATTAATTAAAATTGGAATTAATTAATTAAATAAATAGTTATGACACATGTAATTAATTAATTATTGACACATTTAATTAATTAATTATTGACACATTTAATTAATTAATTATTGACACATTTAATTAATTAATTATTGACACATTTAATTAATTATTCAATGGTGTATTTAATTAATTCATTATGGCAGTCCTGGCGTTCCATAGAAATAGACTTTGTGACACGCAGGCAGAACAAGACTTTGTGACACGCAGGCAGAACAAGACTTTGTGACACGCATGCAGAACTAGACTTTGTGACATGCAGGCAGAACTAGACTTTTTGACACGCAGGCAGAACAAGACTTTGTGACACGCATGCAGAACTAGACTTTGTGACACGCATGCAGAACTAGACTTTGTGACACGCAGGCAGAACAAGACTTTGTGACACGCAGGCAGAAAAAGACTTTGTGACACGCAGTCAGAAAAAGACTTTGTGACACGCATGCAGAACTAGACTTTGTGACACGCAGGCAGAACTAGACTTTGTGACACGCATGCAGAAAAAGACTTTGTGACACGCATGCAGAACTAGACTTTGTGACACGGGTGCAGAACTAGACTTTGTGACGCGTGTAGAACAAGACTTTGTGACACGCAGGCAGAACTAGACTTTGTGACACGCATGCAGAAAAAGACTTTGTGACACGCATGCAGAACTAGACTTTGTGACACGCGTGCAGAACTAGACTTTTTGACGCGTGCAGAACAAGACTTTGTGACACGCAGGCAGAACTAGACTTTGTGACACGCGTGCAGAACAAGACTTTGTGACACGCAGGCAGAACTAGACTTTGTGACACGCAGGCAGAACTAGACTTTGTGACACGCAGGTAGAAAAAGACTTTGTGACACGCAGGCAGAAAAAGACTTTGTGACACGCAGGCAGAACAAGACTTTGTGACACGCAAGCAGAAAAAGACTTTGTGACACGCAAGCAGAAAAAGACTTTGTGACAAGCAGTCAGAAAAAGACTTTGTGACACGCATGCAGAACTAGACTTTGTGACACGCAGGCAGAACAAGACTTTGTGACACGCAGGCAGAACTAGACTTTGTGACACGCAGTCAGAAAAAGACTTTGTGACACGCATGCAGAACTAGACTTTGTGACACGCAGTCAGAAAAAGATTTTGTGACACGCAGGCAGAAAAAGACTTTGTGACACGCAGTCAGAAAAAGACTTTGTGACACGCATGCAGAACTAGACTTTGTGACACGCAGGCAGAACTAGACTTTGTGACACGCATGCAGAAAAAGACTTTGTGACACGCATGCAGAACTAGACTTTGTGACACGGGTGCAGAACTAGACTTTGTGACGCGTGTAGAACAAGACTTTGTGACACGCATGCAGAACTAGACTTTGTGACACGCATGCAGAACTAGACTTTGTGACACGCAGGCAGAACAAGACTTTGTGACACGCAGGCAGAAAAAGACTTTGTGACAAGCAGTCAGAAAAAGACTTTGTGACACGCATGCAGAACTAGACTTTGTGACAAGCAGGCAGAACAAGACTTTGTGACACGCATGCAGAACTAGACTTTGTGACACGCAGTCAGAAAAAGACTTTGTGACACGCATGCAGAACTAGACTTTGTGACACGCAGGCAGAACTAGACTTTGTGACACGCATGCAGAAAAAGACTTTGTGACACGCATGCAGAACTAGACTTTGTGACACGGGTGCAGAACTAGACTTTGTGACGCGTGTAGAACAAGACTTTGTGACACGCAGGCAGAACTAGACTTTGTGACACGCATGCGGAAAAAGACTTTGTGACACGCATGCAGAACTAGACTTTGTGACACGCGTGCAGAACTAGACTTTGTGACACGCAGGCAGAACTAGACTTTGTGACATGCAGGCAGAACTAGACTTTTTGACACGCAGGCAGAACAAGACTTTGTGACACGCATGCAGAACTAGACTTTGTGACACGCATGCAGAACTAGACTTTGTGACACGCAGGCAGAACAAGACTTTGTGACACGCAGGCAGAAAAAGACTTTGTGACACGCAGTCAGAAAAAGACTTTGTGACACGCATGCAGAACTAGACTTTGTGACACGCAGGCAGAACTAGACTTTGTGACACGCATGCAGAAAAAGACTTTGTGACACGCATGCAGAACTAGACTTTGTGACACGGGTGCAGAACTAGACTTTGTGACGCGTGTAGAACAAGACTTTGTGACACGCAGGCAGAACTAGACTTTGTGACACGCATGCAGAAAAAGACTTTGTGACACGCATGCAGAACTAGACTTTGTGACACGCGTGCAGAACTAGACTTTTTGACGCGTGCAGAACAAGACTTTGTGACACGCAGGCAGAACTAGACTTTGTGACACGCGTGCAGAACAAGACTTTGTGACACGCAGGCAGAACTAGACTTTGTGACACGCATGCAGAACTAGACTTTGTGACACGCAGGCAGAACAAGACTTTGTGACACGCAGGCAGAAAAAGACTTTGTGACAAGCAGTCAGAAAAAGACTTTGTGACACGCATGCAGAACTAGACTTTGTGACAAGCAGGCAGAACAAGACTTTGTGACACGCAGGCAGAACTAGACTTTGTGATACGCAGTCAGAAAAAGACTTTGTGACACGCATGCAGAACTAGACTTTGTGACACGCAGTCAGAAAAAGATTTTGTGACACGCAGGCAGAAAAAGACTTTGTGACACGCAGTCAGAAAAAGACTTTGTGACACGCATGCAGAACTAGACTTTGTGACACGCAGGCAGAACTAGACTTTGTGACACGCATGCAGAAAAAGACTTTGTGACACGCATGCAGAACTAGACTTTGTGACACGGGTGCAGAACTAGACTTTGTGACGCGTGTAGAACAAGACTTTGTGACACGCAGGCAGAACTAGACTTTGTGACACGCATGCAGAAAAAGACTTTGTGACACGCATGCAGAACTAGACTTTGTGACACGCGTGCAGAACTAGACTTTGTGACGCGTGCAGAACTAGACTTTGTGACACGCGTGCAGAACAAGACTTTGTGACATGCAGGCAGAACTAGACTTTGTGACACGCGTGCAGAACAAGACTTTGTGACACGCAGGCAGAACTAGACTTTGTGACACGCAGGCAGAACTAGACTTTGTGACACGCAGGTAGAAAAAGACTTTGTGACACGCAGGCAGAAAAAGACTTTGTGACACGCAGGCAGAACAAGACTTTGTGACACGCAAGCAGAAAAAGACTTTGTGACACGCAAGCAGAAAAAGACTTTGTCACACGCAGGCAGAACAAGACTTTGTGACACGCAAGCAGAAAAAGACTTTGTGACACGCAAACAGAAAAAGACTTTGTGACACGCAGGCAGAAATATATGGAACGCCAGGATTGCCATAATGAATTAATTAAATACACCATTAAATAATTAATTAAATGTGGCAATAATTAATTAAAATTGGAATTAATTAATTAAATAAATAGTTATGACACATGTAATTAATTAATTATTGACACATTTAATTAATTATTTATGTATTTCACATTTTAATTACTTATTGACACATTTAATTAATTAATTATTGACACATTTAATTAATTATTGACACATTTAATTAATTATTTAATGGTGTATTTAATCAATTCATTATGGCAATCCTGGCGTTCCGTACAAATAGACTTTGTGACACGCAGGCAGAAAAAGACTTTGTGACACGCAGGCAGAACTAGACTTTGTGACACGCAGACAGAAAAAGACTTTGTGACACGCAGGCAGAACTAGACTTTGTGACACGCAGGCAGAAAAAGACTTTGTGACACGCAGGCAGAACTAGACTTTTTGACACGCAGGCAGAACAAGACTTTGTGACACGCATGCAGAACTAGACTTTGTGACACGCATGCAGAACAAGACTTTGTGACACGCATGCAGAACTAGACTTTGTGACACGCATGCAGAACAAGACTTTGTGACACGCATGCAGAACAAGACTTTTTGACACGCAGGCAGAACAAGACTTTGTGACACGCATGCAGAACTAGACTTTGTGACACGCATGCAGAACTAGACTTTGTGACACGCAGGCAGAACAAGACTTTGTGACACGCAGGCAGAAAAAGACTTTGTGACACGCAGTCAGAAAAAGACTTTGTGACACGCATGCAGAACAAGACTTTGTGACACGCAGGCAGAACAAGACTTTGTGACACGCAGGCAGAAAAAGACTTTGTGACACGCAGTCAGAAAAAGACTTTGTGACACGCAGGCAGAACAAGACTTTGTGACACGCAGGCAGAACTAGACTTTGTGACACGCAGTCAGAAAAAGACTTTGTGACACGCATGCAGAACTAGACTTTGTGACACGCAGGCAGAACAAGACTTTGTGACACGCAGGCAGAACTAGACTTTGTGACACGCAGTCAGAAAAAGATTTTGTGACACGCATGCAGAACTAGACTTTGTGACACGCAGGCAGAACAAGACTTTGTGACACGCAGGCAGAACAAGACTTTGTGACACGCAAGCAGAAAAAGACTTTGTGACACGCAAGCAGAAAAAGACTTTGTGACACGCAGGCAGAAATATATGGAACGCCAGGATTGCCATAATGAATTAATTAAATACACCATTAAATAATTAATTAAATGTGGCAATAATTAATTAAAATTGGAATTAATTAATTAAATAAATAGTTATGACACATGTAATTAATTAATTATTGACACATTTAATTAATTATTTATGTATTTCACATTTTAATTACTTATTGACACATTTAATTAATTAATTATTGACACATTTAATTAATTATTGACACATTTAATTAATTATTTAATGGTGTATTTAATCAATTCATTATGGCAATCCTGGCGTTCCGTACAAATAGACTTTGTGACACGCAGGCAGAAAAAGACTTTGTGACACGCAGGCAGAACTAGACTTTGTGACACGCAGACAGAAAAAGACTTTGTGACACGCAGGCAGAACTAGACTTTGTGACACGCAGGCAGAAAAAGACTTTGTGACACGCAGGCAGAACTAGACTTTTTGACACGCAGGCAGAACAAGACTTTGTGACACGCATGCAGAACTAGACTTTGTGACACGCATGCAGAACAAGACTTTGTGACACGCATGCAGAACAAGACTTTGTGACACGCATGCAGAACAAGACTTTTTGACACGCAGGCAGAACAAGACTTTGTGACACGCATGCAGAACTAGACTTTGTGACACGCATGCAGAACTAGACTTTGTGACACGCAGGCAGAACAAGACTTTGTGACACGCAGGCAGAAAAAGACTTTGTGACACGCAGTCAGAAAAAGACTTTGTGACACGCATGCAGAACAAGACTTTGTGACACGCAGGCAGAACAAGACTTTGTGACACGCAGGCAGAAAAAGACTTTGTGACACGCAGTCAGAAAAAGACTTTGTGACACGCAGGCAGAACAAGACTTTGTGACACGCAGGCAGAACTAGACTTTGTGACACGCAGTCAGAAAAAGACTTTGTGACACGCATGCAGAACTAGACTTTGTGACACGCAGGCAGAACAAGACTTTGTGACACGCAGGCAGAACTAGACTTTGTGACACGCAGTCAGAAAAAGATTTTGTGACACGCATGCAGAACTAGACTTTGTGACACGCAGGCAGAACAAGACTTTGTGACACGCAGGCAGAACAAGACTTTGTGACACGCAGGCAGAACTAGACTTTGTGACAGGCAGGCAGAACTAGACTTTGTGACACGCAGGCAGAAAAAGACTTTGTGACACGCATGCAGAAAAAGACTTTGTGACACGCAGGCAGAAATATATGGAACGCCAGGATTGCCATAATGAATTAATTAAATACACCAATACACCAAGTCCAGACGCTTTTCTTTGCAAGCTCCTTTGACTACGATGACCTGGATGACTGAGAACCTTCACAGACATCTTACCAAAAGACGTTTTTTCAGCTGCACCCACACACAGTTTCTTTAGATAACTTCAACTGCAGAAAGTAAAAACGCAGCATTAAGTTTCAAATGCAGTTTTAAAGATAATGATAATATGGTGTCCCTGAAGAAAACACCCGTCAATAGAAAAAGCTGCAAAATCCTGCAAAATGTAACAAAAGTTGAATAAAACACAACGGAAATAGAAAAAAATGCAACAAGGCTGAAAAACTGAACAAACAAAAAACAAACACAAATTACAACAGAAATAATAACAACGATATTAAAAAAAAAAATAGAAGTAGAAAAAAAACGTTCTCATCCTAAAACTTGGTGACAAAGTGAAATATGGTAAGGAAACACTCATTTAAGTGCTGTCATTACTCAAAGGTTCCTGATAATCATGCATGAAGTGATTTCTGGAGGGGAATGAAACTTAACTGAACTGCTCCCTGTGACATTTTGACCTGTCAAACGCAGGCGTAACTCCTGTTATTCATTGTTGTATTGCAGGTCTGCTGTGCACGACGTCTGTGAATCTGAGTAATTTGGTACAGATGAAGGAATAAGACTGCTCAGATGCTTTGGGTGTCACGTAATGATCCCTCAGGTTTGGGTGTCTTTGGTGCCCTTTGATTTCAATCTAACTGCACATTGAACAGAAATCCTGCCATGACAGAACACACTAATGCCTTTTCAAGGGAGAACCGATCCTAATCTGAGCTGTCAGCCCCAAGTTCTCTGCAGTCATCAAATCAAGCATAATCTGGTTTGAACAGGCTCCCTGCCTCACTGCAAAAGCCTTTTTACCAGCTGCTGTTTGACAAATTGCAAAGCCTCTGAAGAGACTTTAGAAAGGGGGAAAAAGGATACGAAGAAAAAGCTGAACAAAAAGCTATCCATGCACTGTTTAACATTTCACTTGGAGTTTATTGACTGTATTCTATCTGTGGATTGCATTATAGTTTCTCTGAGAGCTTTGCTCCCTGAAGATTTTATGATCTGTGAACGCTGAGTCTCTCTTGTGGCTGTAAACCAGTCTGCTCAGCATGGCACTGCATGGCAGAGATTCTCTCCATTTTTTTGAATCACCTTTGCTCAGTTGTGCTCCTAACTGATCTCCTGAGTTTGGCTGTATTCCTGGACTTTGCCCTTTAGTTACTCTTCAGTCTCTTTGACACACAGGCTGCCAAATTTGAAATAACATTTTTAGTTTTGGAAAAAGAAGAGCGTGTCTAGCAAATTCTTGCACATCCTTGTTCTTAAATAGCACTTTTCTACTCAAGCACTCAAAGTACTTTATACACCTCATTCACACAAGCACTTTTCTGCACCTAAGTTCTTTCTATCTAACATTCATACTCTGATGGACTCATGAAAGAGCAGTTTGGGGTTCAGTATCGTGTCCAAGGATACTTTGAGATACAGACCAGATCAGGCAGCGATCGAACCTCCAACCTTCTGATCGGTACTAATTGGACGTTTGCTGCTGCACATGTAGCATCACAGCTTAGAAGATGGTGGTGTGGAAATGTGTTTCCCATTAACATTTGACTAAGAAACTCTTAGTCAAGGGTTAACATCACTAATGTCAGTATTTTCACTGACTCTAAAAAGGCACTGACCTTCATTAGATTAGATCAACATTGTGCCTTAAACCTGAGCTGTACAGGAAAATAGATTTCTGATACACATGTACATAAACAAATAAAGAGAGATGTTTCCCACCTGCTGAGAAGACAACAAATGCATAACCTGATTACCACCATTAATCTCATATCCACTAATTTCTGGCACCTATAAGTGAGATTGATTTCACTGTCCTGCTGTCTTGGCCTTTAGGAGAACACAGTGAGACAGATGAAGCTTGCACCAGATGGTAGAAACACAATGATCGTGGTCTTAGACACAGCATCCACACTCTGTACATGATAGTGTGTGTGTAGAGCTGTTTGCAGGAACTTGATGAGGCTTTGCTTAAGTGGAAATCCACTGATGTTCAAGCCCCAGGGAAGTGGGCGGGGGCATAGGACCTCTGGGGCCCTCTTCCTGATGGAGCCCTACCTGACTCCTTTCACTGCTAAAGCAAGAATGGTGCCACAGCTCATTGAAACAATACTTCATTTCATCAGAATCATTAAATGATTCTGTTAAAAACAACCGCCCAGTGTATTTGCATGGCAAACATCGTGATTAGACATTCAAGAAGAGCCTCTTAAAGATGAAGGTCTGTGTCTCTTGACCTAAACACATAATCCAGTTAAATCTGATTTATGTTCATTAATGCCCCTCACACTGTAACTTAAAGTAATAAATCGGTCACTGATTAATTACAGAAGTATGTTTGTGAGCATAAAGATGTAAGCCTTGGACCATCAGGATAAAATGTGGTTGGGAAACTTAACAAGCTTTGATAAAACTTCATCAGTAGCTCAAGCAAGACCTCAAAACCTTCGATCACCACGGGTGGTGAGCAGACTGTGGTTGTACCATGCAGCCTAACAACATGCAGTAAATTGCAGGTTAAAGCAGTTTGCTTACACATTGTTAAACGAGGGAAGGGAACTAATGTGGCTGTCACATTACCCTTTTGTCCCATTTCATCCCAGAACTCGATTTAATTGCTGCTCACTTTCTACAGTACTTAAAACTGATCAGTAGGACCTGAAACTGCAAACATTCAAACATTCAGGCCAAGAATCAGTTGGTGAACATATTAATCTACTACAATTAGCAAAAATGAATAAATAAACAGAAGAAAGTTACAGTGATAACAGAGTCATGCAAGTTTTTGACCAGGAGGTTAAACTCATGCAAATTAGCTTCACCCAGGCTCATGAAAACACTGTCCTGCTTATAAACAGCAGATCATTTGTGTCAGTGTGTCAGGATGGTTTATATTTGAGCTTTTAGTTCACACAGAACAATTTTTATTAATTGTTTTTAGCGATTACGAAAGTCTGTGAATCCCCAAATTGTTCAGTTGTTCTTTTTGCTCCCCATGAGGTCACTTTCACCATGTGACAAAAACAACACCCCACTGTACACACTCGGGCCACCAGCAACTTTCTAAATCCTCAATAAAAAGCTGACAGGTTGCATTGATGTTCCAAATAACTTATTAAGAAAACAACTAAATACACAGAAAATGTTATGAAAATTGGTTTATTTTATATCTCATAGTTTTAAATGATGCAATAAAAATATGTATAAAACATCACAAACTGTAATATTTTACAAATGCTTACGTCCTGCTGATGCAATGGAGACATCTTCCAGTGACAGTCTTCATCTGTGTGTGTGTGAGGAGGATCCTAAACCCACCGACACAGAAGTGCATGTTCACAACTCCCTCTGTGCAGGCGGGGTCAGGACCCTCCTCACCCTGGGTGAGGAGGGGTGGTGCTTTGGCCAGTCAGGTATGAAGTGCTGAGAGTGGATCTTTGGTCCTCTGTGCAGCTCTGTCCACTCTCAGCTTCCCTGCAAAGCAATAACACAAGAAAGACGTCATTTTAACACAAAACAGCATTTTCATTGTTGGTAGCTGCAGTATGTTGTTAAAAAGCAATTTTAAACCCAACGTATACACATGAAAAATATAAATAAACCTAAACCTACCTAAACCTACAATGCTGCTGACATAGGATGATGATTTATACCAACTATTGGAAGAATTTCGCCTTCAATACAGTTTGTTGTCAATGTGAGGTGATAACTTACATAGTTGGAACACAGCACCACTCTCCCGTTTTTCACTTGGTCATCCATCCTTCTCATCGGGTTGGTCGGGGTAAGGCTGTCTTCTGGGTGGGGTGTTAGCTCCATCTTGGACGTAACTGGAAGTAATAACAACTAAAAAACTACCTTTCAGTCACAATGTAATATTAATATTAATGTCACATATCAAGAAAAAAACAATACGTTTCACATGTCCGAGTCAGATGTTCTTATATCTGTAAAAACAAAAACACAAAGGCAAAGTTTAAAAACACGTTCTAACATAAACTAATCAGAGTCACTGTCATCAAGGGAAAGGGTAAAAGGCCTCTCCCAGAAACGTCTGACTCCAAAACTACCTGAGGATGTTGAAGGGGCATCAAACTGGTCACTTACCTTGCACCTCTTTGCACTTACCTCTTCGGTGCAGATGTCTTCTCTGCTTCTCTTTTCTGAGGAAGGAGCAGCAGAGAGATCAGCTGAGGAAGCAGATGACAGAGCAGCTGAGGAAGGAGCAGCAGAGGGAGCAGCAGAGAGAGCAGCTGAGCAAGGAGCAGCAGAGGGAGCAGCAGAGGGAGCAGCAGAGAGAGCAGCTGCGGAAGGAGCAGCAGAGGGAGTAGCAGAGGAAGGAGCAGCAGAGAGAGCAGCAGAGGAAGGAGCAGCAGAGGGAGCAGCAGAGAGAGCAGCAGAGAAAGGAGCAGGAGAGGGAGCAGCAGAGAAAGGAGCAGGAGAGGGAGCAGCAGAGGGAGCAGCTGAGGAAGGAGCAGCAGAGGGAGCAGCTGAGGAAGGAGCAGCAGAGGGAGCAGCTGAGGAAGGAGCAGCAGAGGGAGCAGCTGAGGGAGGAGCAGCTGGCGGATCACCAACTGGGGCAACAACTCGAGGGAAGAGTGGGGCGTTGGCCTGGCCGAAAGGCGGCATGGCGATGGGGGCAGCACCTGGAGCAATAGGATGTTGCCAATCGTGCCAAAACGGCTCTGGAGGGTGCTCCCGGATGAGAGGGGAATCATCTCTCTCATCCATGGTGTCATACCCCGAGTCATCGCTAAGCCAATCCCCCCACTCTTCTGAGTCGTTCCAGTCAGATGAATTGTCAGTCTGTTCACTCACCTCGTCATCATCTACAGGTAGGTAGGGGGGGTACTCACCTTGCTGTTCACCGTCATCAGCATCTGGTGCTTCATGAGAAGAAGGTGAGGGTGAGAGAGGGAAAAAATACTCACCATACTCACCTTCGCTGATACGCTGGGTATCAGTGTCCTGTTCTTCATCAGAAGAGGGGGAGGATGAGATAAGAATATACTCACCATACTCACCTTCGCTGATACGCTGGGTATCAGTGTCCTGAGCTTCACCAGAAGAGGTGGTGCTCTGGAGACTGTCATCCAGGATCCTGATGACTTCAGGAAGGCCTTCTTCTGCAGGGCGTTCAACCACATAGTCAAGACGCCCTGTGAGGAAACAGTTTTTAAAATAACATTAGGAATGTAATAGACACCCAGTGTTAAAGCAACAGACCTACATCTGTTAGTTTGAGCAGAGGATGAGAGAAAAGCATTTTATGTCAGACTGAATGACACTTCTACTTGTTCAATCTTTAAGTGAAGTTTTTTAATAGAAGACCACCAAACCTCCACCAAGGCAGCTCACTCTGTGTACTTTTAAGGTGACACTATATTGACACTAAATATGACACTGTATTTTGTGTACATTCAATTTGTTTTATTTGTTCTTTGTAAGCCTTTATGCAAACACTATGTTGGAATAGGTAATGGATAATAGGTATTGATTTGTAAATAGCCGGACATGAGTAACTTATTATATAAATATACTACAGTAAATTTATAACTAACCATGCAGCTCATTCTCCTGTTTTATTTACAATTCACGATGTCACACATTTTGAAAAAAGCTCATAAGTTAAATATGTGGATGCAAACCATAATGTAACATTTAGACCACATGTACCAATCGCATGTCCTAAATATAAAAATTTTTTTTAAAATAAAAACACAACCTCCTTGGCAAGAGTAAAAATTGCACACACAAAGCTCTGCAGGTATGTCTGAAAATGATGGTCAAGTGAAAAACAAACAAACAAACAAACAGAAACTCTTAACTCAGAATCCACATTTTTAGAAATGTGCACAAGGACTGTATCTGCCATAAGGACAGATACATCTAATCTGTGGTAAACATGCTATCCCTGTGTAAATATCCCTGTGTACAATATCTCTCTCTGCTATCCAATAAGGTTAAAAGCATTACCGTAACAGAAGATAGATCTTAATGCCATTATTACTACTGTTTTCATATTCTTTTGATATTATTTTATTTGTATTTTTTTTATCTTTGTGTTTTGCAGCAGAGAAAAAATATAGTTTATGTCAATAAAGCCTTTGATCCGGAGAAGAAAAGGATGTTAGGAGGGGACCTGGATCTGTTTACACCTGCGTGTTCTGACGCCATGACATCTTGAAGATGCCGTTACCACGGAAACTGATTTTTGGTTATTTTACAAATTTTAGTCCATTAAGCTATTTTTAACCATTTCATTTTAAAGAAAAGTGTCAAATTTGAAGCCTTCAAATCAAAGTAACACCTTTTTTTCATATTCATACACCAGTCGTTAATAATTTCTACACCTCTCCCGGAAAATTTAAAGCATACAAACAATTTACGGGAAACAATCTTGGAATACACATATTTGATCACGTTAAAACTTGATATTCACACTGGAACTTGTTAAATTATTACAGTAATTTACATTTAAAGAAATTTTCAAACGTACCTGCAGCGAAGTCCAGGTGACAGTCGGGGAGTCCGGGTCCACGGCGAGCCATCTTCAAACTTGAAAAACAAAAACAAGTACAAACAATCCACAGATGAAGTACTTGTTGTGCTTTCAAGTTAAATCCGCTTTCAGTAAAGTGTTTTCCAAAACTTAGCTTTCCACAGGCTGAGGTTGGAGCAGGTCGAAACAAGTCCACGAGCAAGTGTAAACAGACGTTTGGAACCTTGTGCAGCATTTATATACCCTCGGCGGCCATGGTTACGGTTGTCAACACATGTGCAGGTGATATAACTATATGAATGGAGCTCACCACAGTGTAATTTACAGTTAATTTATGGTCATTTACAGTCAGGGGTGGAAGTAATGAATTACAAATACTCACGTTACTGTAATTAAGTAGATTTTTTGGGTACTTGTACTTTTATGAGTAATTTTTCAAGTGTGTAATTTTACTCATACTTGAGTACAACTTACACCATGTAATCTACTTCGCTACTTATAAAATCAAAAGTCGCTACTGAGTACGCCCACAATTTGAATTAATATTCAAACCTTTCGTCTGCATTTTTGCAGCCAATAAGGCTGTGCAATCGCAACCGCGCTGTTGAGTATTGCAGCATCACAGCGATCAACTCGAAGGAAAATGACAACGGAGTCAAAAATGTCCTTAATATTTTGGGAACTTTATTCCACATCAACACCCGGCAAAACTTTCCTCATGGGTGCCATTTTCGTTGTGGTGTATTTTTTTTTCTTAGGGGCGTGATGACGCAGCATCCGTGATCTTACAATGAAACAGTGCCTCCTTGTGGTGACAACTAAAATACTGTCTCTGTTAAACCACAGTAACCATAATCCAGTTAAACACTGTACAACATGAGTACACACAATGAATATCTTAACACGTGCCAATTTAAGACATAAGCAAAGAATAAACTGCGCTGCAGCAGCAGGCACAGGTGTCTAGAGGTGCTAAATGGTGGAGTACAAACTACTTTATAGACGGAAGATTTCGAGACAAAGAAGCCAAAATGGAGACAGAGGACAACACTGTCAACCATGAAAACGACGTAGAAAAGACGGAGGACGCGTGCCCGTGGCCATACCTGGAGGAATTTTTCATGTACAGAGGGAGAAAAGGAGACAGCGTCCAGATGCAGTGCAAACTTTGTTTGACCTCTACAGTCATTTCAGCTTACAAGACTTCAGCGTCTAAACTTAAAAAAACACATTGAGGTAAGAGGTTTTACAACTATACGTGTACAATATTGCCTTCTTATTTTTCATGTGTGTTAAGGTTATTAGTTTGGCTAAGATATTGTCACCGCCATTGGTTAGCCTGATATTAAAATAAGACGGAGCTAGCTAATGTGCGTGTGTGCATGCATAATTGAGCTACAATTCATAGGAATGTTTTAGCTTATTATTTGGATAACCACCGTCATTACAATAAATTAAATTTGTAGTCATTTAAAACTCACAGGCCTACAATCAGCTGGCCTATAAAAAAAAAAACAACTTGAACACAGTGCTGAGCTGCATCTCAAATTAATCTTCCAGCTCTCAGCTGACATGTACCAGAGCCCGATTGATGGATCAGTTGATCAGTATCATTGGCCTGATATAGGTCTATCATAGTGACATGGCTCTTAATCAGTAGAGTTATATGTTTCCCAATATGATATATTTTTTTAAAGAACATAATGTGGATTGTTTTTATTTGTTAGCTGTATGGGCAGCATTTTTGTGTATGTGATCCCTTTTCTTAAATTAGATTTGCTATATACACATATTTTGCTCTCTTAGTATTTTTAGGACCTGACTAATACTGAAAACTTTAGGGTGATACTGATAAAAAGGAGTTAAAAATTTAGATACTGATACATTGGTCGATACTCTTTTTACAGATAGTATACAGATTACAGAACTTAGAATGTATACAGAAATTCATGTTTTTTGCAATGATCGTTCAAAATTGGTTTACATTTGTAAATAAATACAGCAATATATCTGCAAGATTTGATCAAATTCACCACTCTTTTATACTATGCTAAACAATCAAAGATTAGCTCATGTCTAGTTGAATGATGTTTTAAAAATGCGTTTTCCTTTAGTGTTAATCACAGTGATGTTATGAAGTAATGTATGAACCTGACGTATGATAATATTTATCTCTACAGAGGAAACATCCATCGAAGATTGAGCAGTACAATATCACTGTGGCATCAACATCTCGTCAGCGAAAGACCACAGCCACACCAAACAAGCTCTCAGCAAATACACAAGCCAAGTTACCAGACCTGATGTTGAGAGCTGCAAACAAACATGTTCCACAAGCAACTGTTGACAAGCTTGTCATCAATTTCATATGTGAGGGTCTACAGCCATTTGCAGTGGTAGAACAGAACAGCCATCTTTCAAAGAATTGGTTACCACATTACAACCTCAAGCCAAAGTCATCTCCAGACCCACTGTCTGTGCCAGAATCTGTGAAGCTGCTGATCACATGAAGATGACTTTGGTTGCAGCATTGGATAAAGTCAAATTTGTTGCTACCACTACTGATTGTTGGTCAGCTCATCAGAAAAGTTACCTTGGAGTCACATGCCATTGGATAGAGGAAGAGTCCCTGGAAAGAAGATCTGCAGCACCAGCATGCAAAAGATTGAGAGGGTCTCACACATTTGACATGCTTGCTGGTGCGCTTGATGATATCCATTGCCAATACAAGATTAGAGGCAAAGTTGTAAGAACCACAACTGATAGTGGATCCAACTTTGTCAAGGCCTTCCACATGTTTGGGGCACAAAATGATGCAGATGAAGCTGAAGATGAAGCAGACCCAGAAACTATTGACCTGACTGACCATATTGACTACCATGAGGCAAGTGCAATTCTTGATGAAGACTCTGGTTTGGAGTATCAACTCCCGCCTCATCAGCGATGTGCATGTCACCTGCTAAACCTTGTGGCAACATCTGATGCTGCCCTAGCAGAGAGCATGAATGAAACCTACAAGAGGCTCTCCCGTGCAACCTTTGCAAAATGCCAGGCCATTTGGAACAAAACTGGCCGGTCTCATTTGGCTAATGAAGTGGTAGAGGACAAGTGTGAACTACAGATCATTCGTCCCAATGCAACACAATGGAATTCAACCTACCTTGCCACTGAAAGGATAATACGCATCATTGATGAGAAGGGGGAAAATGCCATCAGGAGCATTTGTGAGGAGTTCAAGGTGAAAATGTGAGTAAAATTGGACACCTACCAATATGGTTGCAAATTTTGTGAATTTTCCTTAATGGATGGTTAAAAACGTGAGCAGACTCTTAATATTAAATCAGAAGATCCCTATTATAGTCATGGTGGGTTTTGTTGTTGTGTCTTACAGGTTGAGTCCTGCAGAAGTTGCATTCCTTAGGGAGTACTGTACCACCATGAAGCCACTGGTGAAAGCTTCAAGAGCAGGTCAGTATGCCGTGGACTTTTACACCACCATGTTAGGGATGGAGGAAAGTAATAAAGCTTGAGTGGAGAAGCTGCTGCAGGGGCTTCCTCAGCTGAGCTCTGAGGACAGAGCTGTCCTGGATGCTAACTTTTCTTTGGAGGAGATTAGTGCTGCTGCTGGTCAGCTGGCTCCTGCACAGGGTGGGCTGCCTGCAGACTTCTGTAAAAGACTGTTACTGGCATCGAGTCATCACGTGGGGCTCTCTCTTCTCCCTAAAAAACAGAGATTTGTCTCTGCTTAGAAATGGAGACGTGGCTCTGTTATGCACAGATTACTAACTTCCTTCAAAAGTACTGGCCACCAGGCTGAAACACTTTGTGAAATGAATCACTCACAGAGATCAGTCGTACTGTGTACCACACAGCTCTAATGTGAACAAGAGTTTTCTCATGAGAGACTTGGTAGTTATTTGTAAATTGTACAGTTTGATGTTGGAATAATTTCTTTAGATTAAGAGAAAGTGTTTGATAGGATTGACAATCGTTTTTGTTTTTCCATTATGAGAAGTTTTGCTTTTTGGAGGTGGATTTTTGTCACTTTTGGGGCTGTTGTATCAGGCGGCTTTCTGTTTTGTAAAAGTGGATGATGGGCTGAGCTGCCCAGTATAAGTTTGGAGAGGATCTAACTGGAATGTCCTGTTCCTGGAATATATATTTATATTGGTATATTTGTTAGAAATGTAATCTTTGTTAAATGTTTTAAGAGAAGCAAAGTTATCTAGATTTATGTTGCCAGGTTTATGTCGGAGGCCTCTGCTGGTGTTGTCATTGTTTTTCTGTTTTCATTACAGATCAGAGTGATGTGGACTTTCTCAAAAGATGTTTAGATTTGTATGACAACCTTCAGCAAAGGTGAGCTGGTGAAAAAATATGGTGTAACAGGTTTGTTGGTGGTCATATAGAGACTTTTTTTTTTTTAGGAAAAGAATAGTCTCGGAGGTTGCCATGGAGACGGTCTGTGTCAGACTGTCTAAACCAAAAATGGATGCTGTACATACACTGATAAATGTCATTTCAGGAGTGGCCAGATTGAAATCCAGAGAAAACTATGCTGGAGGTGAAAGGTCAAACATTGGTCATCATGTTGAGATTTTTTTAATACCACAGACTGACAAAGAAAACTGAAATTTGTGAATTTTAAAGGTGTGCAAGATGTGCTGTGTTCATTCGCAGGGCCTTGCCCTTTTATTTCATTTGTCTTTGGTTTTGATTTTTTATTTGTGCTCTTGTAATTATTTTGTGATAAAACTTTTTCTATTTTGAGACCAAGATTCAAGTGGAAATCTTTGTGTGTCTGTCTCTCTCCCTTGGTTTCTGTAGAGGTACAGTGTGGGGGCGCCTGGATAAATGTTAAACAGAAGCTAGATGTAGTGTTCCTCCACTGTCCGTTAAGGATATGAGAAAAGAAATGGTCGAGAACAAAGTGTATGGTGTATTTATAAAAGAAAATGGCTTTTAAATTGTATACCAAAACGACCACCAGAAAGTCAACTACAACTTGCTACATAATCATCATGACTGTTGTGTCAGTTTAACAGTTTATGGGTTGACTTCTTTCAGTTCATTCACTGTTTACATCATGAAGGAAAAAGAAGGCAACAGGCTGAGAAATGAAGCTGTTGTGTGTCTTTGTGGCCACAAGGGGGCAGTGCTGCATAAATAGTAGAATCTCTTCCTGGACACTTTTTCTAGACCTCTTTTTAAATGACTAATAAAGACAACAACATGAATTACATCAGGATCTGATATGGTTGTCTTTTTTTGTTGAGCTTTATATATTTCAGAATGCCTAGAGTTTGTTTGTTTCCCATGTTTTGTGATACAGAACATCTCCTCTCAGACGGCTGTTGTCTCATAATGGGTCATTACCTGGTCTGATGGTGTGTTTGTTCCATTTATAAATCAAGCGATTGATTTGTGAAATGAGAGATGGCCTCTGACCTGCTGACTGGTGTCTGATCTCCTCTGCTCCCCTCAAATTTGACAACTACTCAGCTAATGTGATGGTGGACAGGAAGTCACTAAACCTGGGACTCTGGAAACACATTTCTAGGGATTGTGGGATTATAATATTATTTTATGCCATGTTAGACCCCTAATTAAAGATTGTGAATTATTATGTAGTTTTAGCTTGCATTATTCTCCTGAATTAGAAGAAGGTGATAACTATTGCATTTGTTAAACTGATTTGCATTACATTAGACTGCTGATTTATTGTGAACGAATGATATTGTTTTATGATGCATTATACTGCTGAGTTATAAGAAATACTGTTCGCAGAAAGCCATTGCCTTATTTGTCTGATTAGAAGAGAACAGAACATACTGGAGAGGTTTTCTGCCCCATCTCAGCAGGAGCAGATAAACAGGGAGCCAAGGTCGTAGCTTAGGCGCTGTGTGAGAGAAAGAATGTGAATGTTTAGGCTTTTATGATTAGGTGGGGGCCACTAGAGGCTATAAGAGTTTGATCAATGCTCCACTATTTTGAGATCTGATGCTGTCTGCGTACGGTGTCCATCTCCCACGCGTGTGATCATTAAAATCATCGTTTGACTCAACCCGGCCGGACCAGTGTGGTTATTTTGGTTTTTCCTCTTGTATCCATCCCCAATATTTGAATCCGTAACAGTTTGGGGGCTCGTCCTGTGGTACTGGGGTGGAAGTTGGAGGTTTGGACGGTCCGAGGTTGTCGAACAGACAGGCACAAGCCAGTGGTCTGACGTGAGTGGGCATAAGCCGGCTTATACAAAGGTAAGGCACTACCTGTTGAATCTATTTCCAAAGTGTGCCAAATTGGACATGATAAAATTAAAGTCTACTCACTGAAATTACTGGTAGATGTCTGTTTTGATTTTAATGAAAATCTCATGAGATTTGAAAGTTGAAGTAAGTTATAATACTGGGTTAGAGTCCCAAGGTAAAGTAGAACAGTGAAATTGGGTTAGAAGCCCAAGTAGTTTGATAGGGAATTGGTCATTTTGTGAGTTAGAGGCTCCATTGACCACTAGGTTGCACCTGCCTCAGTCATACTCTTGTTTTGGGGGGTTGACTGTTGTTTCAAAGTGTTATAAATTATCCTAGAACGGCGGTGGAACCGCTAAGAAGCGCAGTGCTCAGAGGTAACGCTTGCCAAGGCCGGGGACGCCTAGGCCTTGTCCTCTTTGAGGGATAGTCAGTTGGTCACTGTGGAGCTTGGGGCACTCCAGAATAACTAGTGGTTGCACCACTTTACCGTTTGGAACGGTATCTGCGCTTTTTTGGACACTGTTAAATTGAGTTAGGGATTTTAGAGATTAGGCCAGAAACAGTTAGAGTCTGATACTGGTTAATTGATCACAAAAAAGTTGGACTTTCTTCGGTTGGACCCGTTAACTTAAATTTGTCAAAATTGTGTAGGCGCTAAAGCTGTCAGGCCTGAGAGTGATTGTAAATATAAGACGTCTTTGTAATATAAAATAATAGAGCTGTGTGTGAGACGAGGCTGTGTGTGACGACAGCGCGCTGCAGCGCTGCGAGCTATTTTTAGACGGTGTGTGAACATGCAAATGAGGTGGCTGCTGTGAAGCGCACAGAGGACTTTTGCTTCCTGTTTAGCGTGTTTTTGAGTTTTATAATTATGATTTGCAAACAATGATACATGCCTGTAATAAAAACGCTGATTTTGTTGATTATTTGGTGAGTAGCTGTGTGTGAGACAGGAACTTTGCATGCCCATAAAAGGCAACTGCCTGACTGTGTGAAGTATGCACCAAGAGAGAGTAAAATCTAGGCAGATGAAGCGAGTGGATGTTTTCAGAAAAGAAATACTAAGTGAATATTTTAGTGTGTTAATACAGGTGGATTTCTCTCAACCTGGAAACCTGAGTACAGCGGCAAAAGGATAAATTAACAGAATTGGGACGACAGACAGGCCAAGCTTTGGCTCAAAAGTTTGCAGCTTGACCCCAGCTTTGTCCCCACGCTGAAAATAAGCTTAAAGGACATCTTCTCCTCCAGTTATCGGTTACCATCACTGGAAATTTTCAGGCAAGTTTTTGGCTGAATTGTTATTAGCACCATGTGTCCCTGAATCTCACAAGCAAGCTCTAACTCCTGGCTGTAGACATGGAATGCTGTTACTTAAGGTGGGAAATCAAAATTTGGGAAACAAAATAAAAACACAACCAAAGAAATGCATGAGAAAGGCACGTGTTAGAGAAATGCCTCGTTTGAGAAAAAAGTTAAATTAACCCACCCACAAACGCACACACACGCAATGAAAAAACAGCTTACATTCATGAACACGTGAAGATTTTCCAGCAAGGTTAAAGCAGCGAAACTTAACATACACCTGTTGTTGAATGATAAAGTTTATCCACTAATAACAAATAAACTTTCTGGGTTGCAGGACAACAGCTTAACTTCAAAAAAAAAAAAAAAAGACACTGGTCTGACCAACCAGTGATGACACGACAAATTTAGTGGTTAAAAGATTCAAATTGTGACATGTTTTCTGCTGACTGATTAATACAAATGATTACTGAATGAAAGAAAATTCCTTTTTTGGGCTTTTAAACATGATCTTAAGAATTTTAACATGTACCTGTGTTGTCCTGTCAACTTGGTGGGTTATGAGTTAATTATATGGTGAGAAAAAACAAAAAAAGGGGGAGAGAAGGCTGACACAGGGCCTGGCCCCGTTGTTTCTCCCCTCTCTGAATAACACAGCCAACACAACATCATTTTCCTGTTCGCCTGTTTTTGTTTCGTTTTTGTTTTGTTTTTGTTTTTTCTCTTTATGCTTGATTACAGGCTGCTTTGCCGAGGCTGACCTGGACTCCTGCTCTCCCCTCTACCATCTTTGCTCTCTCCTCTACCATCTTTGATGTGACCCTGACCAAATGCTACAGCAGCTGGACCCACAACAACAACCTGAAAATGTCAACAGTGCTGCAGGAAAACGATCTCATGCAGCGGAGACGGAGAGCGTTAAATCCAAGGCCCGTTTCACTACACGGGGGAGATTTCCAGACAGCTTCAGCTGACAGAGCAGTGACGAGACGCCCATTAAGCCCAGAGGAAAAGTGAGGGGGAGCAAAAGAATGCTGACCTTAACAACTCTGCATTAAAACTGTGCAGGACAGTGACAGACCAACACGGATGATCGGGCAGCAAAAAGGGCGTGCCAGAGACAGGAGAAGTAACTGAGGTCAGGAGGCACCTTAGAATGGACAAAAGCACCAGAAGAAAATAAGCTGAAGGCACAGGTGTCGGGGCTCGGCCAGGAGCTGACCTCTGAGAAGAGCCGGACAGCAGAGCTGCAGAAGGCCGTGGAGCAAAGCAAGGAAAACATCAATAAACTTCAATCTGACGTGTACGGAAAAGACTCTGAGGTTTCTGCCCTCAGTAAGAGCTCAAGGCATCAGAGCAGAAACTGAGCATGGCTCAGGAGGAGCTGGCTGCTAATCGAACCCATCAGTCAGGCTTAGAGTCCCAGATACAGGACTTGAAATCAGGCCGGAGCTTGCTGGAGCAGGAGGTCGCCAAACCTGACAAAAAGCTCCAACAGCAGGAGCAAGCCCTGAAGGAGCTACAGAAGCAAAAGGGTCAAGTTAAGGAGGAGCTGGACAAGGAGAAGATGCAGGACACTGGAGAAAAGGACTGCCTCAATTGGGGCCAGAACCAGTATGGACAGAACTTTGAGCAGCAGCACCAATGGATGCAAACAGACTGAAATGGAGGAGGGCAGGACCCCAGGGCACGCCTCAGGCCGTGGTTTACCCAGAACACCAGAACAGGAAAGTGATGAACACAAACACACACGAACACACACATCTACATACACTGACTCAGAATGAAGAGAAACACACATATGAACACATATGCACTCGTTGATTGAGTGAGAACTGACACACACACACGCACACAAATCGAAATGCTGATTCAATTCACTGAGAAGTGATCCACACACACACACACATGCACACACTTGTGCAATGAAGAATGATGCACACACACACGCTGATGCAATGAAGAATGATGCACACACACACGCTGATGCAATGAAGAATGCTTTACTAACAAATGCTTATGCTGACACGCAAAATGCTGCACACAAACATCCAAATACAGAATCTGTTACAACAACAAGAAGCCATTGATTGTTTATTGGTTAAATGCATTTCATGTCACCCAGAGGGCATTTGTGTAGATTTAGGGGACAAGGTCTAGAGCAGTTTGGTTATGAAAACAATGTCTGTGCGTGATGTCTGTTTATGGCTCAAGGCCTCGACTGAATTGTTTACTGTGCTTCACACAGCCTGATAAGGAGCAGTGGTACAGAGTGAAAATGATGAGTTAACGGTGTGAGTTTTATTTCGGAGCGCCACATTTTTGTGATTGAGATTTAATTGAAGGAGGAACACATTGGAAAAAAAAAAAAAAGAAAGAAAAAAAAGGAAAAAAAGGGGGCCAGCCCTTGGATTTACGTAAGCATCTCGCGTGTGTTTAACACAATTGCCTCAGGCTTTAAAAGATCTGTACGAAATTCAACAACTCAATTTGTTCTCATTGAGATGACACGATACAATCTAATAAGAGTGGTTAGTTGCTGAACGCACAGAATTCACAACACCGCATAAGATTTCAAATTGCAGGAAAATCACTGGAGTTATAAGAGGCAGACAACGACACACACACCACATGCATGCTATTGCTATTTATTGTGGATTAACCTGTCAAGGACAAGAACAAAAGAATTCTGCATCAAATACAGGAAATCATAGCTTTCCTGTATTTCCTAATTGTTGGCATGCTGGTTAGTGCTGTTGCTCCACAGTAAGAAGGTCCTGGGTGCAAATCCACAGTCTGGCTAGTTTGCAGTGGTTTCTCTCTGGGTATTCTGGTTTCCTGCCACAGTGAAAAGTCATGCAGCTATTAGAGCTAGGTTAATTGATGATTCTAAATTATCCGTGAATGTAAGTGTAAACGGCTGTTTGTTTCTATCTGATAGACTGGTCAGCTGTCCGGGGTGTACCCTGCCTGGTAACCTGTCACTTCAGGGTTATTTCCCAGCCCTGCTGCAACCAGGATAAAGATAGGAGGATGGTAGTTGTTGTAGACCCATTCAATTTTTATGGTAACCAGGATCTAGACTTTGTTGAACCGTATGCAATATGAAGACAACATGTAGTATTTAAGTGACCAAGTAGTATTTGGATAAAAGTTATTGAATAGTGTTGAAATAAATATTCCAGGAGCTCAACTTACTCCATCTGAACATGTTTCAATCGTGTTTTATGAACACAAAATGCACAGGTTTACTGAATATGAAAAGGTTGTGTTGATTTAACTCAGTTGTTTAAGTTTCTGCCAAAGCAAAACATTTGTGTGCAACCAGTGTCCACTATTGAATCAAGTAAATCCAACATGGTTTTTTTTTCAGGGCAAAAAGGAGTTACGGTCCCTGTATTCCTGCACAATATTGTCCCGGGAGGGAGAAAAACTTTCTGGTGAAGTTTTGGTTGATTTTTGGGTTTTGCTTAACACTAGGTTGATTTTATCAGTGAGGTTTGGATTGTTTTCTTTCTCTAAGAGAGAGAAAGATGGTTTTATGCTTGGACATGTTTGCAATGGGCCCCAGTATTTGTTATTATATGAGTATTTTATTGGTTACGTTTGTTTTTGCTTTTGTTACAGTGCACTGAAATAAGAACATCTGAGAGGTGTGATCCACCGGTGGTGATATTTTGGTATTTTGTGAGTTCCTGATTTAACAAATCAGCTCTTTAATCCAGGCCTGAGAGATTGAACTTTAAAGCGCTATAAAATATTCTTACTGGAAACAGTCGCAAAGTGTTTTTCTCCATGATTATAATGGGCTTGGGAGAGATTCACTTATATGGGACATTGATCACATGAGAAGTCCTGAGCCTAAAAGGATTGCAGCGAGTCAATCCAGTCCAAAAAACAAGGAACTGTTTTCCTTTAAAATGATGATGTCATCTTGCTGGTGATGGATGCTCGAATAGGTCGCGCGTGAGACTCCATTAGCAGCAATATCTGGTATGAATGTGTGTGGATGTATGCATGTAACTGGGCTATGATGGACTGACGACTAAAAGTTTTAACGGACTTGATACTGAGACAAAAACGGTGCCGACTTTAGGATTAGTAAATGTCCACAAACAATTCACCCAGCCTGTAAAAGAAGGGTGGATGTTTTGTCTTGCTTTGTTTTGTTTTTGCAGGAACAGAAGGATGACAGAGACTAAAGGGGGAGGCTGTAGCTTCACATGAGTGTGAACTGCAGACTGAACCCTTTGGTTGCTAATTTTGAGTTACTGATGTTTGCATTAAGAAAATTGTGTTTTAGTAGCTGTGTTTCGATTAATGTATCACATTATATTGTTGGGAATGTTAAATGCTAAAGTGAAGAAAAGCTTTGATTTCACTCATGACTGAACATGTTATTATTAACCATAGCAGGCCACTGTAAAGAGTCAATTAACTTTTATAGAGGAAAAAAGCCAAAAAACTCTATTAATATCTATGGATAACAGGGAAATGGTAGGCTTGTCACATTCAAAATGGAGATATGTAATAATAAACACTGGTCCCTGTCTTTTGGGTGCTTTCTTGAAATAGTCAGCAATTTAAAAGTAGGATATAACCGACAGGGGCATGTGATAGGATGTAGTGCTGCACAAGAACAAGAGCAAAATAAAAAAGGAAAAATTATTGTGTTTAGCTTTGATAAATTCAAATTAAAATGTACCATTACACTGAGAGGATCAATATGAAATCAAATATATGCTAATTTTGTATGAAGTACATGACTGATAACTGTTCTGTCCTGAGCTTTTGTTTTTACAGCACTCACTTGACCACACCAACAGTTTCTCGCCACCAAAAGGGGGTACTTGCAAAGAATAGGGAGGAATATCATCAGAAGTGGGAAAGGTAAGCCCCGATGGGGGTGATAACACCATTAATTTCACGTATGGTCAAATTCTTAAAATTTGACCCCAAACATGAAAAATTCTTCAAACATTTAGAGACAGAGTGGAGTTCTAGATAAATATAATGTGCCAAACCACATGCGGATGGAGAGTTAGAATCGATAAGATGGTGAAACAACACGCAGTAAAATGTTGATCATGTTGATTATGTTTATTCCAGTGTGCAGAGCAAGGTTATTATCATTAACGAAAACTAACGAAATAACGAAAACTAGAAGTTAACGGAAATAAAAATAAAAACAAAAAAAGGAAAATTAACTAAAACTGTAATGAGTGTTCACAAAACTAACTAAAATTAACTGAATTTATGGCAAAAATGTGTTTAGTTTTCATTGATGTGTGTGTGTGTGTGTCCTACAATAGTCAAGGGTGAAAATGAAGTTTAGTTTCCAGATTTTTTCTTGCTGTGTCTCATTATGCCAGCAGGTGGCAGTACGTTAGTCGAGTCGTCTGTGTTGCTGCTCCGTCCACGCGCAGAATCATGTCAGGAAAAGTCAGGAGAAAGCGCCAGAGTCCAATTTGGGATTACTTTGAATATGACTGTGTTTTGGATAAAGCAAGTGTCTTGTAGTGGAAAGAGACAAATTATGAGGGACATTTCTAAAGGGAAAAAAATCCCACAAACCTTAAAGTGCACTTGAAAAGCTCACAAAAGAAGGCGAACCTAGCTTACCTTGAAAAGGTGTCACAAAGTCTTTTTCTGCATGCGTGTCACAAAGTCTTTTTCTGCATGCGTGTCACAAAGTCTTGTTCTGCCTGCGTGTCACAAAGTCTTGTTCTGCCTGCGTGTCACAAAGTCTAGTTCTGCCTGCGTGTCAGAAAGTCTAGTTCTGCCTGCGTGTCACAAAGTCTTGTTCTGCCTGCGTGTCACAAGGTCTAGTTCTGCATGCGTGTCACAAAGTCTTGTTCTGCATGCGTGTCACAAAGTCTTGTTCTGCCTGCGCGTCACAAAGTCTTGTTCTGCATGCGTGTCACAAAGTCTAGTTCTGCCTGCGTGTCACAAAGTCTAGTTCTGCATGCGTGTCACAAAGTCTTGTTCTGCCTGCGCGTCACAAAGTCTTGTTCTGCATGCGTGTCACAAAGTCTTGTTCTGCCTGCGTGTCACAAAGTCAAGTTCTGCCTGCGTGTCACAAAGTCTTTTTCTGCCTGCGTGTCACAAAGTCTTGTTCTGCCTGCGTGTCACAAAGTCAAGTTCTGCCTGCGTGTCACAAAGTCTTTTTCTGCCTGCGTGTCACAAAGTCAAGTTCTGCCTGCGTGTCACAAAGTCTTGTTCTGCCTGCGTGTCACAAAGTCTTGTTCTGCCTGCGTGTCACAAAGTCTTGTTCTGCCTGCGTGTCACAAAGTCTAGTTCTGCCTGCGTGTCACAAAGTCTTTTTCTGCCTGCGTGTCACAAAGTCTTTTTCTGCCTGCGTGTCACAAAGTCTTTTTCTGCCTGCGTGTCACAAAGTCTTGTTCTGCCTGCGCGTCACAAAGTCTTGTTCTGCATGCGTGTCACAAAGTCTTGTTCTGCCTGCGCGTCACAAAGTCTTGTTCTGCATGCGTGTCACAAAGTCTAGTTCTGCCTGCGTGTCACAAAGTCTAGTTCTGCATGCGTGTCACAAAGTCTTGTTCTGCCTGCGCGTCACAAAGTCTTGTTCTGCATGCGTGTCACAAAGTCTTGTTCTGCCTGCGTGTCACAAAGTCTTTTTCTGCCTGCGTGTCACAAAGTCTTGTTCTGCCTGCGTGTCACAAAGTCTTGTTCTGCCTGCGTGTCACAAAGTCAAGTTCTGCCTTCGTGTCACAAAGTCTAGTTCTGCCTGCGTGTCACAAAGTCAAGTTCTGCCTGCGTGTCACAAAGTCTTTTTCTGCCTGCGTGTCACAAAGTCTTGTTCTGCCTGCGTGTCACAAAGTCTTTTTCTGCCTGCGTGTCACAAAGTCTTGTTCTGCCTGCGTGTCACAAAGTCTAGTTCTGCCTGCGTGTCACAAAGTCTAGTTCTGCATGCGTGTCACAAAGTCTTGTTCTGCCTGCGTGTCAAAAAGTCTAGTTCTGCCTGCGTGTCACAAAGTCTAGTTCTGCATGCGTGTCAAAAAGTCTAGTTCTGCATGCGTGTCACAAAGTCTTGTTCTGCCTGCGCGTCACAAAGTCTTGTTCTGCATGCGTGTCACAAAGTCTTGTTCTGCCTGCTTGTCACAAAGTCAAGTTCTGCCTGCGTGTCACAAAGTCTTTTTCTGCCTGCGTGTCACAAAGTCTTTTTCTGCCTGCGTGTCACAAAGTCTTTTTCTGCCTGCGTGTCACAAAGTCTTTTTCTGCCTGCGTGTCACAAAGTCTTTTTCTGCCTGCGTGTCACAAAGTCAAGTTCTGCCTGCGTGTCACAAAGTCTTGTTCTGCCTGCGTGTCACAAAGTCTTGTTCTGCCTGCGTGTCACAAAGTCAAGTTCTGCCTGCGTGTCACAAAGTCTTTTTCTGCCTGCGTGTCACAAAGTCTTTTTCTGCCTCCGTGTCACAAAGTCTATTTCTATGGAACGCCAGGACTGCCATAATGAATTAATTAAATACACCATTAAATAATTAATTAAATGTGGCAATAATTAATTCAAATTGGAATTCATTAATTAAATAAATAGTTATGACACATGTAATTACGTCCATTTAAATTAATTAAAATGGACGTCAGACGATTTTTTTTTTTTTTGAGAAATGAGAGCGGCAATCCTTAAGTTGTGGTGGCTCTGCTTCTGGGTCAACACATAAAGCAGGTAAACAAACTTAAATCCTGTATGTCTTTGAGATTCTATGAACACTGGGCAGATCATTCCCAACAGCCGTGTTTTAAAACTCTTAAAAAACAGCTGTTGCATCCGTCTGCGTCTCCCCATTGATCTTCACTGTAGCTCATCATCCCGGAGAGCTCACTGAAAGCTTTCTCCCAGCTGTAACTGGCAGCTTTGTTTTAGCAGCACCAGAACTTTCTGAAAAAGCTCTGAAGCATGCTTGGTTGTATTTAAAAATGTGATAGATACCGCTTTGCTCCCGTATCTGCTTCATAATCCGCTCAGCTGTTCGCACTGCGGGGAAACACTGGGACACAGCAGTCAAAGGAGCTTGCAAAGAAAAGCGTCTGGACTTCTTTAAGTTAATTGAGCAGCATCATGAACTCCAGCTATAGGGAGATTTTTCAGCAGCAAAACAAATAAAGCCAACGTGAAACGATGAGTAAAAAACAAAGACTGCTCTGAGAGTTTGAATTATTAACTGTATTTATTGATGTGTGGTTAAAGAGTATCTTACGTTCAGTAAGTAGGGGCAGGTCCCGCCTTCCTCACCTCTGGTTGGATAGAAAGTCTCTCCTACTTACTGATGATTAAGATACTCGCTCACGGGGCGGGACAAGTGTGTCTGAGAGAGGGAGGGCGTCTCATGAGACCATCAGTGTTGCCAACGGTCTCTGACAGAAAGTAGCTGAAGTTGCCCCAGGGTGTCACACCAAAATAAAAGCAGGGGGGGTAAAGCTCCCAGCCTGAAATGTTGTCCCAGTCCAGGCCTGTGCATGACTGTCTGACTGCTTGTTTTAAGTTTAAAAATTAGTTAATGCTAGCTTTTTCTAAAATATTGAAATGGCAGATGTTAAAAAATAAAACAAAGTACTACTGTATCCCACTAGTATGTGTGAAAATACTCACTGTTGCTGCACCCAAGTTTTTTTTTGGAATTGTGGGATCAAGTAAAATATTTTTGAATATATTTTATATTATATTGGGTAGTGTTAGAACGTCAGTGCTTAATAATTGTTTTCATAATCATACGTCCCCAATTATTCAGCGGGCCACATATAGAAACCTGGTTCTTTTAAACACCTTGGGTCCAAATTAATTTTGAATATTATATGTCTGGGCTATAATTTGGAGAAATACGGCATGTTCTGTGAAGCATATTACATCTATGAATATGATCTATGAAGCTAATTCCATGACGCATGAATATTAACCTATGCAATTGCAATGCCTTTATTTTAGTGAGGTAAGTACACAATCTGTTATTTCTGCATAACAGACCCTTGTTAAGTATAACAGACAGACAGACTTCTCAGATAAGAGGAGCAAAGAAAAACTGAAGAAGAATATTCCCCTTATGTTTAATTTCTACCTTCATTAAAGAGACTCAGGTTGATAAAAAAAACTTGTAACCAGGTACATGTCTGAAAATTTCTTTTGTGTAATGTATTTTCTAATTTTTGTTGCATGAAAAATCTGTGTATGTGGACACTAACTATTTGCCCTCTTTTTCAGGTCCTCACGTGTGTCCTTTACAAGCAGAGGCTCGCTGATCGACGACACTGTTACCAGTACTAGGGCTGACGCACCCAACCACGTCCCCACCCCCGGTGTATCCTTTACAGGTATGCAAGTTTCTAAATGAAATAAATCACATTGACCTTGAAAATGTGGTTAATCTTAACCAAAGTCCTCAGTTATGTGAAAATGAATTGGAAATGCAAGTTGTGCAACTTCACAACCACAAAAAGATTAGACCTGCTGAAACACATCAGGCTAATACATGGGCATTTTGGTCGAGTCCACTCCATACCCTGCCTTCATGCAGATTGCCCTTGCACTGTCAAGCCATGGGGTGCATTAAGGACACATTTGTCAAGGCATCATTCACAGTCATCCCAGCCAGGCAACATCCTTTCGTTCACATGCATTGTCTGTAATTCATGCTCTTTTGACAATGAGAGGAAGTTTTTTGAACATCTTGGTGCCCATCTAAAAAAGTTTGAAACTGTGCCATGTGTTTTTGAGGATTGTGATTATCTTTTGCAGCTTATGCCTGCCAAAGGAGGAGCTGCTGGTTCCAAGATGAGACCTCTGCTGGACACTTTGAATGACGTATGTTATTTGACTTTTTTCACAAATATGTAATTATGGAGGGCTGCGGTGGTTTGCAAGAAGGTCCTGGGTTCAAATCCTGGCCCAGGGTCTTTATGCATTGAGTTTGCATGTTCTCCCTGTGCATGTGTGGGTTCCCCCCTGGGTACTCCGGCTTCCTCCCACAGTCAGAAAACATGACTGTTAGGTCAATTGGACTCTCTAAATTGTCCTTAGGTTTGAGTGTGTGCGTGCATGGTTGTTTATCCTGTCTGTCTCTATGTTTCCTTGTGATTGACTGTCCAGGGTGTACCCAGCCTCTCACCTGTTGAAAGCTGGAGAGAGGCATCAGCCATGTTTTTGTTTTTAAGTAATTCAGTCTTAATGTATGTAAATCACTCGACTTAGTCTTTTCACTAAATTGTATCTCCCTACAGACACAGAGCATTGAGAAGAAAAGGGATGTTGTTATCTGCTGCCTCATTAGCTACCTCGCGGAAAGACAAGAAGATCTTTTTCATGACTGCCAGGTTTGTCATATTGATAACAGATTACTTATTAACTCAAGGGATCCTAATGTTCTTCTCTCCTGTCCTCTCCTATCCCCTGTTCTCCCCTTCTCCATTCATCTTCTTTCCACTCCCCTCTTTAGATCAACTGAAATATATTGAAAAAGCATCTTAAATAAAATAAAACGTGTGTATGCTTTTTCTTTCTTTCTTTTTAACACGTAGGAATGTGAGGATTACACAGACAATATGATGAAGGTGATCGTGATCCACAACATCATGGCTGAGGAGGATCCATCAGATGTGTTCATTGTGATTGAGGGAAACCAAGTGATGGAGGGATGTGGAAGCCGAACAAAGGCATGTGTACTGCTGATGGGACTGATATATGCTCTCAACCTCGAATATCCGAAGGAGCTGAAGAACACATTTGACACTTTTGAAAAACTGTTTTTGGAACTTGACGGGGCGAAACTACTGAACAAGGTCCACGGTCTCAAAAATAAGCTTATGCAATGCACACACATTTCCCCTCTTGTTCCCAGAGGATCTTTTGTCCAGACATAGCTTGATGGAGCTGTAATTTTTCTTCTGACAGCAAGCACAGAAACTATTGAATGTTGGTGATAGTGTTCTGTTCTATCTATACATATGTTTGATAACGTACATGCACAGAAACAACCTTGTAGAGTTTCTGTGCTTTTGGCTTTTAAAATGGACTAAGTGGCCTTTGAAAGTGTTGTCTGCATTAGCTGTTGTGTTGCACTTTATTCTGTGTTTTTATGGAATAAAAACATTGAGATAATGAACCATTTGAATATCTTTTTTGGGGGGGTACATTTTACCTTATATGAATAGGTAATGTTTATCAACTGATAATAATTAAATTTTATTAGTAATTATCAGGTATTACCAACTAGCAAACAAGAGATAATTTTACCTAATTTCAATGAGTAAGTAGCTGTTGAATGTATACATAAATATGGGGTAAAATTTACCCAATTTAATTAAGTATTTCATAGCTTTTTATTGAAGCTATTTTATACACAATATATTGAACTAAATCTACCACAAAAAAGGCTATGCAAATTGTTACCTCAGATTTATTGGGTAAATTCTATAGATGAGTTTTTACAGTGTACTCTGATGGACACATGAAAGAGCAGTTTGGGGTTCAGTATCGTGTCCAAGGATACTTTGAGATACAGACCAGATCAGGCAGCGATCGAACCTCCAACCTTCTGATCGGTACTAATTGGACGTTTGCTGCTGCACATGTAGCATCACAGCTTAGAAGATGGTGGTGTGGAAATGTGTTTCCCATTAACAATTGACTAAGAAACTCTTAGTCAAGGGTTAACATCACTAATGTCAGTATTTTCACTGACTCTAAAAAGGCACTGATCTTCATTAGATTAGATCAACATTGTGCCTTAAACCTGAGCTGTACAGGAAAATAGATTTCTGATACACACATGTACATAAACAAATAAAGAGAGATGTTTCCCACCTGCTGAGAAGACAACAAATGCATAACCTGATTACCACCATTAATCTCATATCCACTGATTTCTGGCACCTACAAGTGAGATTGATTTCACTGTCCTGCTGTCTTGGCCTTTAGGAGAACAGTGAGACAGATGAAGCTTGCACCAGATGGTGGAAACACAATGATCGTGGTCTTAGACACAGCATCCACACTCCGTACATGATAGTGTGTGTGTAGAGCTGTTTGTTTGATGTTTGTTTGATGTTCAAGCCCCAGGGAAGTGGGCGGGGGCATAGGACCTCTGGGGCCCTCTTCCTGATGGAGCCCTACCTGACTCCTTTCACTGCTAAAGCAAGAATGGTGCCAAAGCTCATTGAAACAATACTTCATTTCATCAGAATCATTAAATGATTCTGTTAAAAACAACTGCCCAGTGTACTTGCATGGCTTTAGTATGTGAAAGAGTGAACCAATAAAAATGTGAAAAGAATGGATTTGTTGATTTTACAGGGATATGCTAAAATACTTTGAACTCATTTGTTTGTACCCATAAAGAGACCACCAGTCCTTGCATTATGACCATATTTCAAAGTTAGTGTTTAATAAGACATTATTAACTTTCAAATCCTTTATTGAGAAAACTGAATTGAAATTTCAAGATACACATTTAGACATTATATGTATCAATTTCATACTATGTTTGCACCTCTGAAGCCCAACTGATCCCCCATGACTGCATTTAATGTCAATCATTTATATGAGATGAGCAAAGTCTGTGTATCAAAAAGTTTCTGACAATATTGCTGGACATAATTGAGCTATTGATGTAAAAGTGCCTGGTTGTGTTGCACTGACCCTATGTTACTAAATATAGGCTGTCATATATTAACTGTTCCTCTACGTTCCTCAATGAATGCAGCCATTATTACACCCCTGAAAACAGGAATGAAAGAATCACAAGAGTGATTTTGTGTTGTTATCTCACAGAGTAGTTTAATGCAATGAGGAGAACGTGCAAAAGCCCCCTAGTGGAGATTGGAGACACTACCAATTGATCCCAGAAACTAGCCGATTAGTATTGTACAGATCGCAGTTCTCGTGAATAAAATGACAACCATTGATGCAACATGAAAAATAATAACTTTTAAAATATTTTCATATCTTATTTACATTGTCTTTATGCTTATGTCAACTAAGATGAATGTGCATTAACTGTATTACTTTTTACTTTCAGTTGTGAACCCTTTTTATATATAAGAATAAGACTACCACATGACTGTGGCCTTGTGTTATACCCTCACTGCTGCAGTGATGCTGCAGACAAACACAAACATCGTGATTAGACATTCAAGAAGAGCCTCTTAAAGATGAAGGTCTGTGTCTCTTGACCTAAACACATCATCCAGTTAAATCTGATTTATGTTCATTAATGCCCCTCACACTGTAACTTAAAGTAATAAATCGGTCACTGATTAATTACAGAAGTACGTCTGTGAGCATAAAGATGTAAGCCTTGGACCATCAGGATAAAATGTGGTTGGGAAACTTAACAAGCTTTGATAAAACTTCATCAGTAGTTGGAACAAGACCTCAAAACCTTCGATCACCACGGGTGGTTAGCAGACTGTGGTTGTACCATGCAGCCTAACAACATGCAGTAAATTGCAGGTTAAAGCAGTTTGCTAACACATTGTTAAACGAGGGAAGGGAACTAATGTGGCTGTCACATTACCCTTTTGTCCCATTTCATCCCAGAACTCGATTTAATTGCTGCTCACTTTCTACAGTACTTAAAACTGATCAGTAGGACCTGAAACTGCAAACATTCAGGCCAAGAATCAGTTGGTGAACATATTAATCTACTACAATTAGCAAAAATGAATAAATAAACAGAAGAAAGTTACAGTGATAACAGAGTCATGCAAGTTTTTGACCAGGAGGTTAAACTCATGCAAATTAGCTTCACCCAGGCTCATGAAAACACTGTCCTGCTTATAAACAGCAGATCATTTGTGTCAGTGTGTCAGGATGGTTTATATTTGAGCTTTTAGTTCACACAGAACAATTTTTATTATTTTTTTTAGCGATTTCCAAAGTCTGTGAATCCCCAAATTGTTCAGTTGTTCTTTTTGCTCCCCATGAGGTCACTTTCACCATGTGACAAAAACAACACCCCACTGTACACACTCGGGCCACCAGCAACTTTCTAAATCCTCAATAAAAAGCTGACAGGTTGCATTGATGTTCCAAATAACTTATTAAGAAAACAACTAAATACACAGAAAATGTTATGAAAATTGGTTTATTTTATATCTCATAGTTTTAAATGATGCAATAAAAATATGTATAAAACATCACAAACTGTAATATTTTACAAATGCTTACGTCCTGCTGATGCAATGGAGACATCTTCCAGTGACAGTCTTCATCCGTGTGTGTGTGAGGAGGATCCTAAACCCACCGACACAGAAGTGCATGTTCACAACTCCCTCTGTGCGGGGGGACCCCTCCTCACCCTGGGTGAGGAGGGGTGGTGCTGTGGCCAGTCAGGTATGAAGTGCTGAGAGTGGATCTTTGGTCCTCTGTGCAGCGCTGTCCACTCTCAGCTTCCCTGCAAAGCAATAACACAAGAAAGACGTCATTTTAACACAAAACAGCATTTTCATTGTTGGTAGCTGCAGTATGTTGTTAAAAAGCAATTTTAAACCCAACGAATACACATGAAAAATATAAATAAACCTAAACCTAAACCTACCTAAACCTACAATGCTGCTGACATAGGATGATGATTTATACCAACTACTGGAAGAATTTCGCCTTCAATACAGTTTGTTGTCAATGTGAGGTGATAACTTACATAGTTGGAACACAGCACCACTCTCCCGTTTTTCACTTGGTCATCCATCCTTCTCATCGGGTTGGTCGGGGTAAGGCTGTCTTCTGGGTGAGGTGTTAGCTCCATCTTGGACGTAACTGGAAGTAATAACAACTAAAAAACTACCTTTCAGTCACAATGTAATATTAATATTAATGTCACATATCAAGAAAAAAACAATACATTTCACATGTGCGAGTCAGATGTTCTTATATCTATAAAAACAAAAACACAAAGGCAAAGTTTAAAAACACGTTCTAACATAAACTAATCAGAGTCACTGTCATCAAGGGAAAGGGTAAAAGGCCTCTCCCAGAAACGTCTGACTCCAAAACTACCTGAGGATGTTGAAGGGGCATCAAACTGGTCACTTACCTTGCACCTCTTTGCACTTACCTCTTCGGTGCAATGTCTTCTCTGCTTCTCTTTTCTGAGGAAGGAGCAGCAGAGAGAGCAGCTGAGGAAGGAGCAGCAGAGGGAGCAGCTGAGGAAGGAGCAGCAGAGGGAGCAGCAGAGAGAGCAGCTGAGGAAGAGGCAGCAGAGGGAGCAGCTGAGGAAGGAGCAGCAGAGGGAGTAGCAGAGAGAGCAGCTGAGGAAGAGGCAGCAGAGAGAGCAGCTGAGGAAGAGGCAGCAGAGGGAGCATCTGACGAAGCAGATGAGGAAGGAGCAGCAGAGAGAGCAGCTGAGGGAGGAGCAGCTGGCGGATCACCAACTGGGGCAACAACTCGAGGGAAGAGTGGGGCGTTGGCCTGGCTGAAAGGCGGCATGGCGATGGGGGCAGCACCTGGAGCAATAGGATGTTGCCAATCGTGCCAAAACGGCTCTGGAGGGTGCTCCCGGATGAGAGGGGAATCATCTCTCTATTCCATGGTGTCATACCCCGAGTCATCGCTAAGCCAATTCCCCCACTCTTCTGAGACGTTCCAGTCAGATGAATTGTCAGTCTGTTCACTCACCTCTTCATCGTCTACAGGTAGGTAGGGGGGGTACTCACCTTGCTGTTCACCGTCATCAGCATCTGGTCCTTCACGAGAAGAGGGTGAGGGTGAGAGAGGGAAAAAATACTCACCATACTCACCTTCCTGTGCTTCACCAGAAGAGGTGGTGCTCTGGAGACTGTCATCCAGGATCCTGATGACTTCAGGAAGGCCTTCTTCTGCAGGGCGTTCAACCACATAGTCAAGACGCCCTGTGAGGAAACAGTTTTTAAAATAACATTAGGAATGTAATAGACACCCAGTGTTAAAGCAACAGACCTACATCTGTTAGTTTGAGCAGAGGATGAGAGAAAAGCATTTTATGTCAGACTGAATGACACTTCTACTTGTTCAATCTTTAAGTGAAGTTTTTTAATAGAAGACCACCAAACCTCCACCAAGGCAGCTCACTCTGTGTACTTTTAAGGTGACACTATATTGACACTATATATGACACTGTACTTTGTGTACATTCAATTTGTTTTATTTGTTCTTTGTAAGCCTTTATGCAAACACTATGTTGGAATAGGTAATGGATAATAGGTATTGATTTGTAAATAGCCGAACATGAGTAACTTATTATATAAATATATTACAGTAAATTTATAACTAACCATGCAGCTCATTCTCCTGTTTTATTTACAATTCACAATGTCACACATTTTGAAAAAAGCTCATAAGTTAAATATGTGGATGCAAACCATAATGTAACATTTAGACCACATGAACCAGTCGCATGTCCTAAATATAAAATATATATATATATTTTTAAAATAAAAACACAACCTCCTTGGCAAGAGTAAAAATTGCACACACAAAGCTCTGCAGATATGTCTGAAAATGATGGTCAAGTGAAAAACAAACAAACAAACAGGAACTCTTAACTCAGAATCCACATTTTTAGAAATGTGCACAAGGACTGTATCTGCCATAAGGACAGATACATCTAATCTGTGGTAAACATGCTATCCCTGTGTAAATATCCCTGTGTACAATATCTCTCTCTGCTATCTAATAAGGTTAAAAGCATTACTGTAACAGAAGATAGGTCTTAATGCCATTATTACTACTGTTTTCATATTCTTTTGATATTATTTTATTTGTATTTTTTTTATCTTTGTGTTTTGCAGCAGAGAAAAAATATAGTTTATGTCAATAAAGCCTTTGATCCGGAGAAGAAAAGGATGTTAGGAGGGGACCTGGATCTGTGTGTTTACACCTGAGTGTTCTGACGCCATGACATCTTGAAGATGCCGTTACCACGGAAACTGATTTTTGGTTATTTTACAAATTTTAGTCCATTAAGCTATTTTTAACCATTTCATTTTAAAGAAAGTAAGTAAGTAAGTTTATTTATTAGTATTAGTATTAGTAATTATCAGGTATTACCAACTAGCAAACAAGAGATAATTTTACCTAATTTCAATGAGTAAGTAGCTGTTGAATGTATACATAAATATGGGGTAAATTTTACCCAATTTAATTAAGTATTTCATAGCTTTTTATTGAAGCTATATTATTTACACAATATATTGAACTAAATCAACCACAAAAAAGTCAATGCAAATTGTTCCCTCAGATTTATTGGGTAAATTCTATAGATGACTTCTTACAGTGCATGACCTTAAAAACTCAGCCTATGCTGGAAAACCCTCCAAAGTGGCCGAATGAAAACAATTCTGCAAAGAAGAGAGGACCAAATTTCCTCCACAGCGCTGTAAAACACTCATCACCAGTTATTGCAAATGCTCGATTGCAGTTCTTGCTAGATGACAAAACCAGTTATTAGGTTTAGAAGGAAATGACTTTTTCTACATGAGGTAAAGTTGGAGAGCTGTTTCCCCAAACTAAATGAAATCATCATTTAAAAAACTACAATCTGTATTTACTCTGAACATCTGTGTTAACATTTGAAATTGGATGTTACATGTAAGTGTAACAAACATGTTAAAACATAAGAAATCAGGAAGGGGCATGTATAGGAATTTCTTTTACTTATGTATTAATCACATTATTTTATTGTATGATGCCTTGGTGCCACTGGATTTTAACATGTCTCACACTCATACAGTAAGACAAATGGTGGGGGTGTAGTAAGGAAGTTGGGGGAAGCAGACAACTCCACAGGAAGAGTCTTTTGTGTCTTCGAGGACTCTGGGAGGTAGCAAGGGAGTGTGAACCTTAAGGTGTGAAACAGCTGTGTACTGCCTTTTGTTCCTGGAGAAGGTATTTAACTGAGAGCCATGCTAGGCTCAGGGAGACTCTGCTGACCGTCTGTCCCGCGGTCATGCAGGGACTTCATCAAGCTTGGTTGTCTGTTCTTTGTGTGTTTGATTAAAGAATGTTAGCTACCGCTCACCGCTCGTCTGCAGGCTTTATTTGAATGGAAAACGTCCACAACAGGCAAAAAAAAAGCTTTTTGCTTTGATTTAGAGCAGAAGTTTTTTGCACTGCATTTTAAAATGAAAACATATTGCATTTATTTACAATTAAAGACACACAGAGCAGGAAGTGTGTTACTGTTTTACATCCACAGACACACAAGAAAAGAAGCAGGCAACATGTGGTCAAGTTATGGCAATTTTATTTGTGTATTTCAGTACATGTATTTAGATTAGAGTTTTTAAAAAACAAACAAAGGTCCCAAGAAGAAGGATGGGGTGAAAGAAAGGTGGAGAGAGGGGGAAGAAACTATTGATGTCCTCAAACTTGATGCTGCTGGGTCACTTCTTTCTCAGCAGTCTGCTCCAGAATCCCCTCCTGTCCTCGGCTTGCTTTTCTTTTGCCTTCAGTTCTTTGAAGGTTTTGTTGAGCTGCTCCTCGGCATCTTTAAATGTTTCTTTCAGCTGCTGTTTGGCCAGTTTCACTTTGTGTTTGAGGAGCTCTTTAGCTTCCTTTTTGTGCTTTCGTATTTCTTTAAGAGCGTCTTTGCAGTCTTTCTTGGTCACCGCAGAGCCGGTCATTTCTTTCTTCAATACCTTCACCTCAATTTTCTCTTCTGCAAGTTCTTCTTGCACTTTCATCAGTTCCTTCTTCATGTTTTGAGTGTAACTCTTTGTATCTTCCATTTCTTTCTTTGCTTCCTGTGTTTTAATTTTCTCTTCCTCCAACATTTTTTGAGCTTTCTGCAGCTCTGCTGTCCGGCTGTTCTCAGAGGTCAGCTCCTGGCCGAGCCCCGACACCTGTGCCTTCAGCTTATTTTCTTCTGGTGCTTTTGTCCATTCTGAGGTGCCTCCTGACCTCAGTTACTTCTCCTGTCTCTGGCACGCTCTTTTTGCTGCCCGATCATCCGTGTTGGTCTGTCACTGTCCTGCACAGTTTTAATGCAGAGTTGTTAAGGTCAGCATTCTTTTGCTCCCCCTCACTTTTCATCCGGGCTTAATGGGCGTCTCGTCACTGCTCTGTCAGCTGAAGCTGTCTGGAAATCTCCCCCGTGTAGTGAAACGGGCCTTGGATTTAACGCTCTCCGTCTCCGCTGCATGAGATCGTTTTCCTGCAGCAGTGTTGACATTTTCAGGTTGTTGTTGTGGGTCCAGCTGCTGTAGCATTTGGTCAGGGTCACATCAAAGATGGTAGAGGAGAGAGCAAAGATGGTAGAGGGGAGAGCAGGAGTCCAGGTCAGCCTCGGCAAAGCAGCCTGTAATCAAGCATAAAGAGAAAAAACAAAAACAAAACAAAAACGAAACAAAAACAGGCGAACAGGAAAATGATGTTGTGTTGGCTGTGTTATTCAGAGAGGGGAGAAACAACGGGGCCAGGCCCTGTGTCAGCCTTCTCTCCCCCTTTTTTTGTTTTTTCTCACCATATAATCAACTCATAACCCACCAAGTTGACAGGACAACACAGGTACATGTTAAAATTCTTAAGATCATGTTTAAAAGCCCAAAAAAGGAATTTTCCTTCATTCAGTAATCATTTGTATTAATCAATCAGCAGAAAACATGTCACAATTTGAATCTTTTAACCACTAAATTTGTCGTGTCATCACTGGTTGGTCAGACCAGTGTCTTTTTTTTTTTTTTGAAGTTAAGCTGTTGTCCTGCAACCCAGAAAGTTTATTTGTTAGTTGTGGATAAACTTTATCATTCAACAACAGGTGTATGTTAAGTTTCGCTGCTTTAACCTTGCTGGAAAATCTTCACGTGTTCATGAATGTAAGCTGTTTTTGCATTGCGTGTGTGTGCGTTTGTGGGTGGGTTAATTTAACTTTTTTCTCAAACGAGGCATTTCTCTAACACGTGCCTTTCTTATACATTTCTTTGGTTGTGTTTTTATTTTGTTTCCCAAATTTTGATTTCCCACCTTAAATAACAGCATTCCATGTCTACAGCCAGGAGTTAGAGCTTGCTTGTGAGATTCAGGGACACATGGTGCTAATAACAATTCAGCCAAAAACTTGCCTGAAAATTTCCAGTGATGGTAACCGATAACTGGAGGAGAAGATGTCCTTTAAGCTTCTTTTCAGGGTGGGGACAAAGCTGGGGTCAAGCTGCAAACTTTTGAGCCAAAGCTTGGCCTGTCTGTCGTCCCAATTCTGTTAATTTATCCTTTTGCCGCTGTACTCAGGTTTCCAGGTTGAGAGAAATCCACCTGTATTAACACACTAAAATATTCACTTAGTATTTCTTTTCTGAAAACATCCACTCGCTTCATCTGCCTAGATTTTACTCTCTCTCGGTGCATACTTCACACAGTCAGGCAGTTGCCTTTTATGGGCATGCAAAGTTCCTGTCTCACACACAGCTACTCACCCCGGCAGCTGCAAAGCCGTCTTCACGTCCTCTCTCCACACTCTCAGCCACAATCCTCCATTAATATGAATGTATAAAACCAGTAATAATTATCCCTAGAAACACACCCTCAAGAAAATTCACTGTATACACACAATTCACTGTTCACCATAAAACTGAAACAAATCACCCCCGTATTTATCACTCAATCTTACCCTGCCGACTGAAGTGCCGGTCTAAATCATGCACGATTTGTCTCTTCTATATCAAAACCCAGCCATATATCAAACATTCACCGTAGTCATTCAAAACCTTATTTGTAATATTATAATCAACAAAATCAGCGTTTTTATTACAGGCATGTATCATTGTTTGCAAATCATAATTATAAAACTCAAAAACACGCTAAACAGGAAGCAAAAGTCCTCTGTGCGCTTCACAGCAGCCACCTCATTTGCATGTTCACACACCGTCTAAAAATAGCTCGCAGCGCTGCAGCGCGCTGTCGTCACACACAGCCTCGTCTCACACACAGCTCTATTATTTTATATTACAAAGACGTCTTATATTTACAATCACTCTCAGGCCTGACAGCTTTAGCGCCTACACAATTTTGACAAATTTAAGTTAACGGGTCCAACCGAAGAAAGTCCAACTTTTTTGTGATCAATTAACCAGTATCAGACTCTAACTGTTTCTGGCCTAATCTCTAAAATCCCTAACTCAATTTAACAGTGTCCAAAAAAGCGCAGATACCGTTCCAAACGGTAAAGTGGTGCAACCACTAGTTATTCTGGAGTGCCCCAAGCTCCACAGTGACCAACTGACTATCCCTCAAAGAGGACAAGGCCTAGGCGTCCCCGGCCTTGGCAAGCGTTACCTCTGAGCACTGCGCTTCTTAGCGGTTCCACCGCCGTTCTAGGATAATTTATAACACTTTGAAACAACAGTCAACCCCCCAAAACAAGAGTATGACTGAGGCAGGTGCAACCTAGTGGTCAATGGAGCCTCTAACTCACAAAATGACCAATTCCCTATCAAACTACTTGGGCTTCTAACCCAATTTCACTGTTCTACTTTACCTTGGGACTCTAACCCAGTATTATAACTTACTTCAACTTTCAAATCTCATGAGATTTTCATTAAAATCAAAACAGACATCTACCAGTAATTTCAGTGAGTAGACTTTAATTTTATCATGTCCAATTTGGCACACTTTGGAAATAGATTCAACAGGTAGTGCCTTACCTTTGTATAAGCCGGCTTATGCCCACTCACGTCAGACCACTGGCTTGTGCCTGTCTGTTCGACAACCTCGGACCGTCCAAACCTCCAACTTCCACCCCAGTACCACAGGACGAGCCCCCAAACTGTTACGGATTCAAATATTGGGGATGGATACAAGAGGAAAAACCAAAATAACCACACTGGTCCGGCCGGGTTGAGTCAAACGATGATTTTAATGATCACACGCGTGGGAGATGGACACCGTACGCAGACAGCATCAGATCTCAAAATAGTGGAGCATTGATCAAACTCTTATAGCCTCTAGTGGCCCCCACCTAATCATAAAAGCCTAAACATTCACATTCTTTCTCTCACACAGCGCCTAAGCTACGACCTTGGCTCCCTGTTTATCTGCTCCTGCTGAGATGGGGCAGAAAACCTCTCCAGTATGTTCTGTTCTCTTCTAATCAGACAAATAAGGCGATGACTTTCTGCGAACAGTATTTCTTATAACTCAGCAGTATAATGCATCATAAAACAATATCATTCGTTCACAATAAATCAGCAGTCTAATGTAATGCAAATCAGTTTAACAAATGCAATAGTTATCACCTTCTTCTAATTCAGGAGAATAATGCAAGCTAAAACTACATAATAATTCACAATCTTTAATTAGGGGTCTAACATGGCATAAAATAATATTATAATCCCACAATCCCTAGAAATGTGTTTCCAGAGTCCCAGGTTTAGTGACTTCCTGTCCACCATCACATTAGCTGAGTAGTTGTCAAATTTGAGGGGAGCAGAGGAGATCAGACACCAGTCAGCAGGTCAGAGGCCATCTCTCATTTCACAAATCAATCGCTTGATTTATAAATGGAACAAACACACCATCAGACCAGGTAATGACCCATTATGAGACAACAGCCGTCTGAGAGGAGATGTTCTGTATCACAAAACATGGGAAACAAACAAACTCTAGGCATTCTGAAATATATAAAGCTCAACAAAAAAAGACAACCATATCAGATCCTGATGTAATTCATGTTGTTGTCTTTATTAGTCATTTAAAAGAGGTCTAGAAAAAGTGTCCAGGAAGAGATTCTACTATTTATGCAGCACTGCCCCCGTGTGGCCACAAAGACACACAACAGCTTCATTTCTCAGCCTGTTGCCTTCTTTTTCCTTCATGATGTAAACAGTGAATGAACTGAAAGAAGTCAACCCATAAACTGTTAAACTGACATAACAGTCATGATGATTATGTAGCAAGTTGTAGTTGACTTTCTGGTGGTCGTTTTGGTATACAATTTAAAAGCCATTTTCTTTTATAAATACACCATACACTTTGTTCTCGACCATTTCTTTTCCTCATATCCTTAATGGACAGTGGAGGAACACTACATCTAGCTTCTGTTTAACATTTATCCAGGCGCCCCCACACTGTACCTCTACAGAAACCAAGGGAGAGAGACAGACACACAAAGATTTCCACTTGAATCTTGGTCTCAAAATAGAAAAAGTTTTATCACAAAATAATTACAAGAGCACAAATAAAAAATCAAAACCAAAGACAAATGAAATAAAAGGGCAAGGCCCTGCGAATGAACACAGCACATCTTGCACACCTTTAAAATTCACAAATTTCAGTTTTCTTTGTCAGTCTGTGGTATTAAAAAAATCTCAACATGATGACCAATGTTTGACCTTTCACCTCTAGCATAGTTTTCTCTGGATTTCAATCTGGCCACTCCTGAAATGACATTTATCAGTGTATGTACAGCATCCATTTTTGGCTTAGACAGTCTGACACAGACCGTCTCCATGGCAACCTCCGAGACTATTCTTTTCCTAAAAAAAAAAAAAAGTCTCTATATGACCACCAACAAACCTGTTACACCATATTTTTTCACCAGCTCACCTTTGCTGAAGGTTGTCATACAAATCTAAACATCTTTTGAGAAAGTCCACATCACTCTGATCTGTAATGAAAACAGAAAAACAATGACAACACCAGCAGAGGCCTCCGACATAAACCTGGCAACATAAATCTAGATAACTTTGCTTCTCTTAAAACATTTAACAAAGATTAAATTTCTAACAAATATACCAATATAAATATATATTCCAGGAACAGGACATTCCAGTTAGATCCTCTCCAAACTTATACTGGGCAGCTCAGCCCATCATCCACTTTTACAAAACAGAAAGCCGCCTGATACAACAGCCCCAAAAGTGACAAAAATCCACCTCCAAAAAGCAAAACTTCTCATAATGGAAAAACAAAAACGATTGTCAATCCTATCAAACACTTTCTCTTAATCTAAAGAAATTATTCCAACATCAAACTGTACAATTTACAAATAACTACCAAGTCTCTCATGAGAAAACTCTTGTTCACATTAGAGCTGTGTGGTACACAGTACGACTGATCTCTGTGAGTGATTCATTTCACAAAGTGTTTCAGCCTGGTGGCCAGTACTTTTGAAGGAAGTTAGTAATCTGTGCATAACAGAGCCACGTCTCCATTTCTAAGCAGAGACAAATCTCTGTTTTTTAGGGAGAAGAGAGAGCCCCACGTGATGACTCGATGCCAGTAACAGTCTTTTACAGAAGTCTGCAGGCAGCCCACCCTGTGCAGGAGCCAGCTGACCAGCAGCAGCACTAATCTCCTCCAAAGAAAAGTTAGCATCCAGGACAGCTCTGTCCTCAGAGCTCAGCTGAGGAAGCCCCTGCAGCAGCTTCTCCACTCAAGCTTTATTACTTTCCTCCATCCCTAACATGGTGGTGTAAAAGTCCACGGCATACTGACCTGCTCTTGAAGCTTTCACCAGTGGCTTCATGGTGGTACAGTACTCCCTAAGGAATGCAACTTCTGCAGGACTCAACCTGTAAGACACAACAACAAAACCCACCATGACTATAATAGGGATCTTCTGATTTAATATTAAGAGTCTGCTCACGTTTTTAACCATCCATTAAGGAAAATTCACAAAATTTGCAACCATATTGGTAGGTGTCCAATTTTACTCACATTTTCACCTTGAACTCCTCACAAATGCTCCTGATGGCATTTTCCCCCTTCTCATCAATGATGCGTATTATCCTTTCAGTGGCAAGGTAGGTTGAATTCCATTGTGTTGCATTGGGACGAATGATCTGTAGTTCACACTTGTCCTCTACCACTTCATTAGCCAAATGAGACCGGCCAGTTTTGTTCCAAATGGCCTGGCATTTTGCAAAGGTTGCACGGGAGAGCCTCTTGTAGGTTTCATTCATGCTCTCTGCTAGGGCAGCATCAGATGTTGCCACAAGGTTTAGCAGGTGACATGCACATCGCTGATGAGGCGGGAGTTGATACTCCAAACCAGAGTCTTCATCAAGAATTGCACTTGCCTCATGGTAGTCAATATGGTCAGTCAGGTCAATAGTTTCTGGGTCTGCTTCATCTTCAGCTTCATCTGCATCATTTTGTGCCCCAAACATGTGGAAGGCCTTGACAAAGTTGGATCCACTATCAGTTGTGGTTCTTACAACTTTGCCTCTAATCTTGTATTGGCAATGGATATCATCAAGCGCACCAGCAAGCATGTCAAATGTGTGAGACCCTCTCAATCTTTTGCATGCTGGTGCTGCAGATCTTCTTTCCAGGGACTCTTCCTCTATCCAATGGCATGTGACTCCAAGGTAACTTTTCTGATGAGCTGACCAACAATCAGTAGTGGTAGCAACAAATTTGACTTTATCCAATGCTGCAACCAAAGTCATCTTCATGTGATCAGCAGCTTCACAGATTCTGGCACAGACAGTGGGTCTGGAGATGACTTTGGCTTGAGGTTGTAATGTGGTAACCAATTCTTTGAAAGATGGCTGTTCTGTTCTACCACTGCAAATGGCTGTAGACCCTCACATATGAAATTGATGACAAGCTTGTCAACAGTTGCTTGTGGAACATGTTTGTTTGCAGCTCTCAACATCAGGTCTGGTAACTTGGCTTGTGTATTTGCTGAGAGCTTGTTTGGTGTGGCTGTGGTCTTTCGCTGACGAGATGTTGATGCCACAGTGATATTGTACTGCTCAATCTTCGATGGATGTTTCCTCTGTAGAGATAAATATTATCATACGTCAGGTTCATACATTACTTCATAACATCACTGTGATTAACACTAAAGGAAAACGCATTTTTAAAACATCATTCAACTAGACATGAGCTAATCTTTGATTGTTTAGCATAGTATAAAAGAGTGGTGAATTTGGTCAAATCTTGCAGATATATTGCTGTATTTATTTACAAATGTAAACCAATTTTGAACGATCATTGCAAAAAACATGAATTTCTGTATACATTCTAAGTTCTGTAATCTGTATACTATCTGTAAAAAGAGTATCGACCAATGTATCAGTATCTAAATTTTTAACTCCTTTTTATCAGTATCACCCTAAAGTTTTCAGTATTAGTCAGGTCCTAAAAATACTAAGAGAGCAAAATATGTGTATATAGCAAATCTAATTTAAGAAAAGGGATCACATACACAAAAATGCTGCCCATACAGCTAACAAATAAAAACAATCCACATTATGTTCTTTAAAAAAATATATCATATTGGGAAACATATAACTCTACTGATTAAGAGCCATGTCACTATGATAGACCTATATCAGGCCAATGATACTGATCAACTGATCCATCAATCGGGCTCTGGTACATGTCAGCTGAGAGCTGGAAGATTAATTTGAGATGCAGCTCAGCACTGTGTTCAAGTTGTTTTTTTTTTTATAGGCCAGCTGATTGTAGGCCTGTGAGTTTTAAATGACTACAAATTTAATTTATTGTAATGACGGTGGTTATCCAAATAATAAGCTAAAACATTCCTATGAATTGTAGCTCAATTATGCATGCACACACGCACATTAGCTAGCTCCGTCTTATTTTAATATCAGGCTAACCAATGGCGGTGACAATATCTTAGCCAAACTAATAACCTTAACACACATGAAAAATAAGAAGGCAATATTGTACACGTATAGTTGTAAAACCTCTTACCTCAATGTGTTTTTTTAAGTTTAGACGCTGAAGTCTTGTAAGCTGAAATGACTGTAGAGGTCAAACAAAGTTTGCACTGCATCTGGACGCTGTCTCCTTTTCTCCCTCTGTACATGAAAAATTCCTCCAGGTATGGCCACGGGCACGCGTCCTCCGTCTTTTCTACATCGTTTTCATGGTTGACAGTGTTGTCCTCTGTCTCCATTTTGGCTTCTTTGTCTCGAAATCTTCCGTCTATAAAGTAGTTTGTACTCCACCATTTAGCACCTCTAGACACCTGTGCCTGCTGCTGCAGCGCAGTTTATTCTTTGCTTACGTCTTAAATTGGCAGGTGTTAAGATATTCATTGTGTGTACTCATGTTGTACAGTGTTTAACTGGATTATGGTTACTGTGGTTTAACAGAGACAGTATTTTAGTTGTCACCACAAGGAGGCACTGTTTCATTGTAAGATCACGGATGCTGCGTCATCACGCCCCTAAGAAGAAAAAAGTACACCACAACGAAAATGGCACCCATGAGGAAAGTTTTGCCGCCTGTTGATGTGGAATAAAGTTCCCAAAATATTAAGGACATTTTTGACTCCGTTGTCATTTTCCTTCGAGTTGATCGCTGTCGATGCTGCAATACTCAACAGCACGGTTGCGATTGCACGGCCTTATTGGCTGCAAAAATGCAGAGAAAGGTTTGAATATTAATTCAAATTGTGGGCGTACTCAGTAGCGACTTTTGATTTTATAAGTAGCGAAGTAGATTACATGGTGTAAGTTGTACTCAAGTATGAGTAAAATTACACACTTGGAAAAATTACTCATAAAAGTACAAGTACCCAAAAAATCTACTTAATTACAGTAACGTGAGTATTTGTAATTCATTACTTCCACCCCTGACTGTAAATGACCATAAATTAACTGTAAATTACACTGCTGTGAGCTCCATTCATATAGTTATATCACATGCACATGTGTTGACAACCGTAACCATGGCCGCTGAGGGTATATAAATGCTGCACAAGGTTCCAAACGTCTGTTTACACTTGCTCGTGGACTTGTTTCGACCTGCTCCAACCTCAGCCTGTGGAAAGCTAAGTTTTGGAAAACACTTTACTGAAAGCGGATTTAACTTGAAAGCACAACAAGTACTTCATCTGTGGATTGTTTGTACTTGTTTTTGTTTTTCAAGTTTGAAGATGGCTCGCCGTGGACCCGGACTCCCCGACTGTCACCTGGACTTCGCTGCAGGTACGTTTGAAAATTTCTTTAAATGTAAATTACTGTAATAATTTAACAAGTTCCAGTGTGAATATCAAGTTTTAACGTGATCAAATATGTGTATTCCAAGATTGTTTCCCGTAAATTGTTTGTATGCTTTAAATTTTCCGGGAGAGGTGTAGAAATTATTAACGACTGGTGTATGAATATGAAAAAAAGGTGTTACTTTGATTTGAAGGCTTCAAATTTGACACTTTTCTTTAAAATGAAATGGTTAAAAATAGCTTAATGGACTAAAATTTGTAAAATAACCAAAAATCAGTTTCCGTGGTAACGGCATCTTCAAGATGTCATGGCGTCAGAACACGCAGGTGTAAACAGATCCAGGTCGCCTCCTAACATCCTTTTCTTCTCCGGATCAAAGGCTTTATTGACATAAACTATATTTTTTCTCTGCTGCAAAACACAAAGATAAAAAAAATACAAATAAAATAATATCAAAAGAATATGAAAACAGTAGTAATAATGGCATTAAGACCTATCTTCTGTTACAGTAATGCTTTTAACCTTATTGGATAGCAGAGAGAGATATTGTACACAGGGATATTTACACAGGGATAGCATGTTTACCACAGATTAGATGTATCTGTCCTTATGGCAGATACAGTCCTTGTGCACATTTCTAAAAATGTGGATTCTGAGTTAAGAGTTTCTGTTTGTTTGTTTGTTTGTTTGTTTGTTTTTCACTTGACCATCATTTTCAGACATACCTGCAGAGCTTTGTGTGTGCAATTTTTACTCTTGCCAAGGAGGTTGTGTTTTTATTTTAAAAAAAATTTTTATATTTAGGACATGCGATTGGTACATGTGGTCTAAATGTTACATTATGGTTTGCATCCACATATTTAACTTATGAGCTTTTTTCAAAATGTGTGACATCGTGAATTGTAAATAAAACAGGAGAATGAGCTGCATGGTTAGTTATAAATTTACTGTAGTATATTTATATAATAAGTTACTCATGTCCGGCTATTTACAAATCAATACCTATTATCCATTACCTATTCCAACATAGTGTTTGCATAAAGGCTTACAAAGAACAAATAAAACAAATTGAATGTACACAAAATACAGTGTCATATATAGTGTCAATATAGTGTCACCTTAAAAGTACACAGAGTGAGCTGCCTTGGTGGAGGTTTGGTGGTCTTCTATTAAAAAACTTCACTTAAAGATTGAACAAGTAGAAGTGTCATTCAGTCTGACATAAAATGCTTTTCTCTCATCCTCTGCTCAAACTAACAGATGTAGGTCTGTTGCTTTAACACTGGGTGTCTATTACATTCCTAATGTTATTTTAAAAACTGTTTCCTCACAGGGCGTCTTGACTATGTGGTTGAACGCCCTGCAGAAGAAGGCCTTCCTGAAGTCATCAGGATCCTGGATGACAGTCTCCAGAGCACCACCTCTTCTGGTGAAGCTCAGGACACTGATACCCAGCGTATCAGCGAAGGTGAGTATGGTGAGTATATTCTTATCTCATCCTCCCCCTCTTCTGATGAAGAACAGGACACTGATACCCAGCGTATCAGCGAAGGTGAGTATGGTGAGTATTTTTTCCCTCTCTCACCCTCACCTTCTTCTCATGAAGCACCAGATGCTGATGACGGTGAACAGGAAGGTGAGTACCCCCCCTACCTACCTGTAGATGATGACGAGGTGAGTGAACAGACTGACAATTCATCTGACTGGAACGACTCAGAAGAGTGGGGGGATTGGCTTAGCGATGACTCGGGGTATGACACCATGGATGAGAGAGATGATTCCCCTCTCATCCGGGAGCACCCTCCAGAGCCGTTTTGGCACGATTGGCAACATCCTATTGCTCCAGGTGCTGCCCCCATCGCCATGCCGCCTTTCGGCCAGGCCAACGCCCCACTCTTCCCTGGAGTTGTTGCCCCAGTTGGTGATCCGCCAGCTGCTCCTCCCTCAGCTGCTCCCTCTGCTGCTCCTTCCTCAGCTGCTCCCTCTGCTGCTCCTTCCTCAGCTGCTCCCTCTGCTGCTCCTTCCTCAGCTGCTCCCTCTGCTGCTCCCTCTCCTGCTCCTTTCTCTGCTGCTCTCTCTGCTGCTCCCTCTGCTGCTCCTTCCTCTGCTGCTCTCTCTGCTGCTCTCTCTGCTACTCCCTCTGCTGCTCCTTCCGCAGCTGCTCTCTCTGCTGCTCCCTCTGCTGCTCCTTGCTCAGCTGCTCTCTCTGCTGCTCCTTCCTCAGCTGCTCCCTCTGCTGCTCCTTCCTCAGCTGCTCTGTCATCTGCTTCCTCAGCTGATCTCTCTGCTGCTCCTTCCTCAGAAAAGAGAAGCAGAGAAGCCATCTGCACCGAAGAGGTAAGTGCAAAGAGGTGCAAGGTAAGTGACCAGTTTGATGCCCCTTCAACATCCTCAGGTAGTTTTGGAGTCAGACGTTTCTGGGAGAGGCCTTTTACCCTTTCCCTTGATGACAGTGACTCTGATTAGTTTATGTTAGAACGTGTTTTTAAACTTTGCCTTTGTGTTTTTGTTTTTACAGATATAAGAACATCTGACTCGGACATGTGAAACGTATTGTTTTTTTCTTGATATGTGACATTAATATTAATATTACATTGTGACTGAAAGGTAGTTTTTTAGTTGTTATTACTTCCAGTTACGTCCAAGATGGAGCTAACACCCCACCCAGAAGACAGCCTTACCCCGACCAACCCGATGAGAAGGATGGATGACCAAGTGAAAAACGGGAGAGTGGTGCTGTGTTCCAACTATGTAAGTTATCACCTCACATTGACAACAAACTGTATTGAAGGCGAAATTCTTCCAATAGTTGGTATAAATCATCATCCTATGCCAGCAGCATTGTAGGTTTAGGTAGGTTTAGGTTTATTTATATTTTTCATGTGTATACGTTGGGTTTAAAATTGCTTTTTAACAACATACTGCAGCTACCAACAATGAAAATGCTGTTTTGTGTTAAAACGACGTCTTTCTTGTGTTATTGCTTTGCAGGGAAGCTGAGAGTGGACAGAGCTGCACAGAGGACCAAAGATCCACTCTCAGCACTTCATACCTGACTGGCCACAGCAACTCCCTCTGACCCCGCCTGCACAGAGGGAGTTGTGAACATGCACTTCTGTGTCGGTGGGTTTAGGATCCTCCTCACACACACACAGATAAAGACTGTCACTGGAAGATGTCTCCATTGCATCAGCAGGACGTAAGCATTTGTAAAATATTACAGTTTGTGATGTTTTATACATATTTTTATTGTATCATTTAAAACTATGAGATATAAAATAAACCAATTTTCATAACATTTTCTGTGTATTTAGTTGTTTTCTTAATAAGTTATTTGGAACATCAATGCAACCTGTCAGCTTTTTATTGAGGATTTAGAAAGTTGCTGGTGGCCCGAGTGTGTACAGTGGGGTGTTGTTTTTGTCACATGGTGAAAGTGACCTCATGGGGAGCAAAAAGAACAACTGAACAATTTGGGGATTCACAGACTTTCGTAATCGCTAAAAACAATTAATAAAAATTGTTCTGTGTGAACTAAAAGCTCAAATATAAACCATCCTGACACACTGACACAAATGATCTGCTGTTTATAAGCAGGACAGTGTTTTCATGAGCCTGGGTGAAGCTAATTTGCATGAGTTTAATCTCCTGGTCAAAAACTTGCATGACTCTGTTATCACTGTAACTTTCTTCTGTTTATTTATTCATTTTTGCTAATTGTAGTAGATTAATATGTTCACCAACTGATTCTTGGCCTGAATGTTTGAATGTTTGCAGTTTCAGGTCCTACTGATCAGTTTTAAGTACTGTAGAAAGTGAGCAGCAATTAAATCGAGTTCTGGGATGAAATGGGACAAAAGGGTAATGTGACAGCCACATTAGTTCCCTTCCCTCGTTTAACAATGTGTTAGCAAACTGCTTTAACCTGCAATTTACTGCATGTTGTTAGGCTGCATGGTACAACCACAGTCTGCTAACCACCCGTGGTGATCGAAGGTTTTGAGGTCTTGTTCCAACTACTGATGAAGTTTTATCAAAGCTTGTTAAGTTTCCCAACCACATTTTATCCTGATGGTCCAAGGCTTACATCTTTATGCTCACAAACATACTTCTGTAATTAATCAGTGACCGATTTATTACTTTAAGTTACAGTGTGAGGGGCATTAATGAACATAAATCAGATTTAACTGGATTATGTGTTTAGGTCAAGAGACACAGACCTTCATCTTTAAGAGGCTCTTCTTGAATGTCTAATCACGATGTTTGCCATGCAAGTACACTGGGCGGTTGTTTTTAACAGAATCATTTAATGATTCTGATGAAATGAAGTATTGTTTCAATGAGCTGTGGCACCATTCTTGCTTTAGCAGTGAAAGGAGTCAGGTAGAGGAAGAGGGCCCCAGAGGTCCTATGCCCCCGCCCACTTCCCTGGGGCTTGAACATCAGTGGATTTCCACTTAAGCAAAGCCTCATCAAGTTCCTGCAAACAGCTCTACACACACACTATCATGTACAGAGTGTGGATGCTGTGTCTAAGACCACGATCATTGTGTATCTACCATCTGGTGCAAGCTTCATCTGTCTCACTGTGTTCTCCTAAAGGCCAAGACAGCAGGACAGTGAAATCAATCTCACTTATAGGTGCCAGAAATCAGTGGATATGAGATTAATGGTGGTAATCAGGTTATGCATTTGTTGTCTTCTCAGCAGGTGGGAAACATCTCTCTTTATTTGTTTATGTACATGTGTATCAGAAATCTATTTTCCTGTACAGCTCAGGTTTAAGGCACAATGTTGATCTAATCTAATGAAGATCAGTGCCTTTTTAGAGTCAGTGAAAATACTGACATTAGTGATGTTAACCCTTGACTAAGAGTTTCTTAGTCAAATGTTAATGGGAAACACATTTCCGCACCACCATCTTCTAAGCTGTGATGCTACATGTGCAGCAGCAAACGTCCAATTAGTACCGATCAGAAGGTTGGAGGTTCGATCGCTGCCTGATCTGGTCTGTATCTCAAAGTATCCTTGGACACGATACTGAACCCCAAACTGCTCTTTCATGAGTCCATCAGAGTATGAATGTTAGATAGAAAGAACTTAGTTGCAGAAAAGTGCTTGTGTGAATGAGGTGTATAAAGTACTTTGAGTGCTTGAGTAGAAAAGTGCTATTTAAGAACAAGGATGTGCAAGAATTTGCTAGACACGCTCTTCTTTTTCCAAAACTAAAAATGTTATTTCAAATTTGGCAGCCTGTGTGTCAAAGAGACTGAAGAGTAACTAAAGGGCAAAGTCCAGGAATACAGCCAAACTCAGGAGATCAGTTAGGAGCACAACTGAGCAAAGGTGATTCAAAAAAATGGAGAGAATCTCTGCCATGCAGTGCCATGCTGAGCAGACTGGTTTACAGCCACAAGAGAGACTCAGCGTTCACAGATCATAAAATCTTCAGGGAGCAAAGCTCTCAGAGAAACTATAATGCAATCCACAGATAGAATACAGTCAATAAACTCCAAGTGAAATGTTAAACAGTGCATGGATAGCTTTTTGTTCAGCTTTTTCTTCGTATCCTTTTTCCCCCTTTCTAAAGTCTCTTCAGAGGCTTTGCAATTTGTCAAACAGCAGCTGGTAAAAAGGCTTTTGCAGTGAGGCAGGGAGCCTGTTCAAACCAGATTATACTTGATTTGATGACTGCAGAGAACTTGGGGCTGACAGCTCAGATTAGGATCGGTTGAAAAGGCATTAGTGTGTTCTGTCATGGCAGGATTTCTGTTCAATGTGCAGTTAGATTGAAATCAAAGGGCACCAAAGACACCCAAACCTGAGGGATCATTACGTGACACCCAAAGCATCTGAGCAGTCTTATTCCTTCATCTGTACCAAATTACTCAGATTCACAGACGTCGTGCACAGCAGACCTGCAATACAACAATGAATAACAGGAGTTACGCCTGCGTTTGACAGGTCAAAATGTCACAGGGAGCAGTTCAGTTAAGTTTCATTCCCCTCCAGAAATCACTTCATGCATGATTATCAGGAACCTTTGAGTAATGACAGCACTTAAATGAGTGTTTCCTTACCATAATCCACTTTGTCACCAAGTTTTAGGATGAGAACGTTTTTTTTCTACTTCTATTATTTTTTTTAATATCGTTGTTATTATTTCTGTTGTAATTTGTGTTTGTTTTTTGTTTGTTCAGTTTTTCAGCCTTGTTGCATTTTTTTCTATTTCCGTTGTGTTTTATTCAACTTTTGTTACATTTTGCAGGATTTTGCAGCTTTTTCTATTGACGGGTGTTTTCTTCAGGGACACCATATTATCATTATCTTTAAAACTGCATTTGAAACTTAATGCTGCGTTTTTACTTTCTGCAGTTGAAGTTATCTAAAGAAACTGTGTGTGGGTGCAACTGAAAAAACGTCTTTTGGTAAGATGTCTGTGAAGGTTCTCAGTCATCCAGGTCATCGTAGTCAAAGGAGCTTGCAAAGAAAAGCGTCTGGACTTGGTGTATTGGTGTATTTAATTAATTCATTATGGCAATCCTGGCGTTCCATATATTTCTGCATGCGTGTCACAAAGTCTTTTTCTGCCTGCGTGTCACAAAGTCTTTTTCTGCCTGCGTGTCACAAAGTCTAGTTCTGCCTGCCTGTCACAAAGTCTAGTTCTGCCTGCGTGTCACAAAGTCTTTTTCTGCCTGCGTGTCACAAAGTCTTGTTCTGCCTGCGTGTCACAAAGTCTTGTTCTGCCTGCGTGTCACAAAGTCTAGTTCTGCATGCGTGTCACAAAGTCTTGTTCTGCCTGCGTGTCACAAAGTCTTTTTCTGCCTGCGTGTCACAAAGTCTAGTTCTGCATGCGTGTCACAAAGTCTTGTTCTGCCTGCGTGTCACAAAGTCTTTTTCTGCCTGCGTGTCACAAAGTCTAGTTCTGCATGCGTGTCACAAAGTCTTGTTCTGCCTGCGTGTCACAAAGTCTTTTTCTGACTGCGTGTCACAAAGTCTAGTTCTGCCTGCGTGTCACAAAGTCTTGTTCTGCCTGCGTGTCACAAAGTCTTTTTCTGCCTGCGTGTCACAAAGTCTAGTTCTGCCTGCGTGTCACAAAGTCTTGTTCTGCCTGCATGTCACAAAGTCTAGTTCTGCATGCGTGTCACAAAGTCTTTTTCTGACTGCGTGTCACAAAGTCTAGTTCTGCCTGCGTGTCACAAAGTCTTGTTCTGCCTGCGTGTCACAAAGTCTAGTTCTGCATGCGTGTCACAAAGTCTTTTTCTGACTGCGTGTCACAAAGTCTTTTTCTGCCTGCGTGTCACAAAGTCTTGTTCTGCCTGCGTGTCACAAAGTCTTGTTCTGCCTGCGTGTCACAAAGTCTAGTTCTGCATGCGTGTCACAAAGTCTAGTTCTGCCTGCATGTCACAAAGTCTAGTTCTGCATGCGTGTCACAAAGTCTTGTTCTGCCTGCGTGTCACAAAGTCTTGTTCTGCCTGCGTGTCACAAAATCTTGTTCTGCCTGCGTGTCACAAAGTCTATTTCTATGGAACGCCAGGACTGCCATAATGAATTAATTAAATACACCATTAAATAATTAATTAAATGTGTCAATAATTAATTAATTAAATGTGTCAATAATTAATTAATTAAATGTGTCAATAATTAATTAATTACATGTGTCATAACTATTTATTTAATTAATTAATTCCAATTTTAATTAATTATTGCCACATTTAATTAATTATTTAATGGTGTATTTAATTAATTCATTATGGCAGTCCTGGCGTTCCATATATTTCTGCCTGCGTGTCACAAATTCTTTTTCTACCTGCGTGTCACAAAGTCTAGTTCTGCCTGCGTGTCACAAAGTCTAGTTCTGCCTGCGTGTCACAAAGTCTTGTTCTGCACGCGTGTCACAAAGTCTTGTTCTGCACGCGTGTCAAAAAGTCTAGTTCTGCCTGCGTGTCACAAAGTCTTGTTCTGCACGCGTCACAAAGTCTAGTTCTGCACGCGTGTCACAAAGTCTAGTTCTGCATGCGTGTCACAAAGTCTTTTTCTGCATGCGTGTCACAAAGTCTAGTTCTGCCTGCGTGTCACAAAGTCTTGTTCTGCCTGCGTGTCACAGTCTTGTTCTGCATGCGTGTCACAAAATCTTGTTCTGCCTGCGTGTCACAAAGTCTATTCCTATGGAACACCAGGACTGCCATAATGAATTAAGTACACCATTAAATAATTAATTAAATGTTTCAATAATTAATTGATTAAATGTGTCAATAATTAATTAATTAAATGTATCAATAAGTAATTAAAATGTGAAATACATAAATAATTAATTAAATGTGTCAATAATTAATTAATTACATGTGTCATAACTATTTATTTAATTAATTAATTAATTCCAATTTTAATTAATTATTGCCACATTTAATTAATTATTTAATGGTGTATTTAATTAATTCATTATGGCAGTCCTGGCGTTCCATATATTTCTGCCTGCGTGTCACAAAGTCTAGTTCTGCCTGCGTGTCAAAAAGTCTAGTTCTGCCTGCGTGTCACAAAGTCTTTTTCTGACTGCGTGTCACAAAGTCTTTTTCTGCCTGCGTGTCACAAAGTCTTGTTCTGCCTGCGTGTCACAAAGTCTAGTTCTGCATGCGTGTCACAAAGTCTTTTTCTGACTGCGTGTCACAAAGTCTAGTTCTGCCTGCGTGTCACAAAGTCTTGTTCTGCCTGCGTGTCACAAAGTCTAGTTCTGCATGCGTGTCACAAAGTCTTTTTCTGACTGCGTGTCACAAAGTCTTTTTCTGCCTGCGTGTCACAAAGTCTTGTTTTGCCTGCGTGTCACAAAGTCTAGTTCTGCATGCGTGTCACAAAGTCTAGTTCTGCATGCGTGTCACAAAGTCTTTTTCTGACTGCGTGTCACAAAGTCTTTTTCTGCCTGCGTGTCACAAAGTCTTGTTCTGCCTGCGTGTCACAAAGTCTAGTTCTGCATGCGTGTCACAAAGTCTTTTTCTGACTGCGTGTCACAAAGTCTTTTTCTGCCTGCGTGTCACAAAGTCTTGTTCTGCCTGCGTGTCACAAAGTCTAGTTCTGCATGCGTGTCACAAAGTCTAGTTCTGCATGCGTGTCACAAAGTCTTGTTCTGCCTGCGTGTCAAAAAGTCTAGTTCTGCCTGCGTGTCACAAAGTCTAGTTCTGCACGTGTGTCACAAAGTCTAGTTCTGCATGCGTGTCACAAAGTCTTTTTCTGCATGCGTGTCACAAAGTCTAGTTCTGCCTGCGTGTCACAGTCTTGTTCTGCATGCGTGTCACAAAATCTTGTTCTGCCTCCGTGTCACAAAGTCTATTCCTATGGAACGCCAGGACTGCCATAATGAATTAAGTACACCATTAAATAATTAATTAAATGTGTCAATAATTAATTGATTAAATGTGTCAATAATTAATTAATTACATGTGTCATAACTATTTATTTAATTAATTAATTCCAATTTTAATTAATTATTGCCACATTTAATTAATTATTTAATGGTGTATTTAATTAATTCATTATGGCAGTCCTGGCGTTCCATATATTTCTGCCTGCGTGTCACAAATTCTTTTTCTACCTGCGTGTCACAAAGTCTAGTTCTGCCTGCGTGTCACAAAGTCTAGTTCCGCATGCGTGTCACAAAGTCTAGTTCTGCCTGCGTGTCACAAAGTCTATTTCCGCATGCGTGTCACAAAGTCTTTTTATGCTTGCGTGTCACAAAGTCTTGTTCTGCCTGCGTGTCACAAAGTCTTTTTCTACCTGCGTGTCACAAAGTCTAGTTCTGCACGCGTGTCACAAAGTCCAGTTCTGCCTGCGTGTCACAAAGTCTAGTTCTGCCTGCGTGTCACAAAGTCTAGTTCTGCCTGCGTGTCACAAAGTCTAGTTCTGCCTGCGTGTCACAAAGTCTTGTTCTGCACGCGTCACAAAGTCTAGTTCTGCACGGGTGTCACAAAGTCTAGTTTTGCATGCGTGTTACAAAGTCTTTTTCTGCCTGCGTGTCACAAAGTATAGTTCTGCCTGCGTATCACAGTCTTGTTCTGCATGCGTGTCACAAAATCTTGTTCTGCCTGTGTGTCACAAAGTCTATTCCTATGGAACGCCAGGACTGCCATAATGAATTAAGTACACCATTAAATAATTAATTAAATGTGTCAATAATTAATTGATTAAATGTGTCAATAATTAATTAATTAAATGTATCAATAAGTAATTAAAATGTGAAATACATAAATAATTAATTAAATGTGTCAATAATTAATTAATTACATGTGTCATAACTATTTATTTAATTAATTAATTCCAATTTTAATTAATTATTGCCACATTTAATTAATTATTTAATGGTGTATTTAATTAATTCATTATGGCAGTCCTGGCGTTCCATATATTTCTGCCTGCGTGTCACAAAGTCTTTTTCTACCTGCGTGTCACAAAGACTTTTTCTGCCTGCGTGTCACAAAGTCTAGTTCTGCCTGCGTGTCACAAAGTCTAGTTCCACATGCTTGTCACAAAGTCTTGTTCTGCCTGCGTGTCACAAAGTCTTTTTCTACCTGCGTGTCACAAAGTCTTTTTCTGCCTGCGTGTCACAAAGTCTAGTTCTGCATGCGTGTCACAAAGTCTAGTTCTGCATGCGTGTCAAAAAGTCTAGTTCTGCCTGCATGTCACAAAGTCTAGTTCTGCACGCGTGTCACAAAGTCTAGTTCTGCATGCGTGTCACAAAGTCTAGTTCTGCACGCGTGTCACAAAGTCTAGTTCTGCATGCGTGTCACAAAGTCTTTTTCTGCATGCGTGTCACAAAGTCTAGTTCTGCCTGCGTGTCACAAAGTCTAGTTCTGCCTGCGTGTCACAGTCTAGTTCTGCATGCGTGTCACAAAATCTTGTTCTGCCTCCGTGTCACAAAGTCTATTCCTATGGAACGCCAGGACTGCCATAATGAATTAAGTACACCATTAAATAATTAATTAAATGTGTCAATAATTAATTGATTAAATGTGTTAATAATTAATTAATTAAATGTATCAATAAGTAATTAAAATGTGAAATACATAAATAATTAATTAAATGTGTCAATAATTAATTAATTACATGTGTCATAACTATTTATTTAATTAATTAATTCCAATTTTAATTAATTATTGCCACATTTAATTAATTATTTAATGGTGTATTTAATTAATTCATTATGGCAGTCCTGGCGTTCCATATATTTCTGCCTGCGTGTCACAAATTCTTTTTCTACCTGCGTGTCACAAAGTCTAGTTCTGCATGCGTGTCACAAAGTCTAGTTCTGCACGCGTGTCACAAAGTCTAGTTCTGCCTGCGTGTCACAAAGTCTTGTTCTGCACGCGTCACAAAGTCTAGTTCTGCACGCGTGTCACAAAGTCTAGTTCTGCATGCGTGTCACAAAGTCTTTTTCTGCATGCGTGTCACAAAGTCTAGTTCTGCCTGCGTGTCACAAAGTGTAGTTCTGCCTGCGTGTCACAAAGTCTTGTTCTGCACGCGTCACAAAGTCTAGTTCTGCACGCGTGTCACAAAGTCTAGTTCTGCATGCGTGTCACAAAGTCTTTTTCTGCATGCGTGTCACAAAGTCTAGTTCTGCCTGCGTGTCACAAAGTCTAGTTCTGCCTGCGTGTCACAGTCTTGTTCTGCATGCGTGTCACAAAATCTTGTTCTGCCTCCGTGTCACAAAGTCTATTCCTATGGAACGCCAGGACTGCCATAATGAATTAAGTACACCATTAAATAATTAATTAAATGTGTCAATAATTAATTGATTAAATGTGTTAATAATTAATTAATTAAATGTATCAATAAGTAATTAAAATGTGAAATACATAAATAATTAATTAAATGTGTCAATAATTAATTAATTACATGTGTCATAACTATTTATTTAATTAATTAATTCCAATTTTAATTAATTATTGCCACATTTAATTAATTATTTAATGGTGTATTTAATTAATTCATTATGGCAGTCCTGGCGTTCCATATATTTCTGCCTGCGTGTCACAAATTCTTTTTCTACCTGCGTGTCACAAAGTCTAGTTCTGCCTGCGTGTCACAAAGTCTAGTTCCGCATGCGTGTCACAAAGTCTAGTTCTGCCTGCGTGTCACAAAGTCTATTTCCGCATGCGTGTCACAAAGTCTTTTTCTGCTTGCGTGTCACAAAGTCTTGTTCTGCCTGCGTGTCACAGTCTTTTTCTACCTGCGTGTCACAAAGTCTAGTTCTGCACGCGTGTCACAAAGTCTAGTTCTGCCTGCGTGTCACAAAGTCTAGTTCTGCCTGCGTGTCACAAAGTCTAGTTCCGCATGCGTGTCACAAAGTCTTTTTCTGCTTGCGTGTCACAAAGTCTTGTTCTGCCTGCGTGTCACAAAGTCTTTTTCTACCTGCGTGTCACAAAGTCTAGTTCTGCACGCGTGTCACAAAGTCTAGTTCTGCCTGCGTGTCACAAAGTCTAGTTCTGCCTGCGTGTCACAAAGTCTAGTTCCGCATGCGTGTCACAAAGTCTAGTTCTGCCTGCGTGTCACAAAGTCTATTTCCGCATGCGTGTCACAAAGTCTTTTTCTGCTTGCGTGTCACAAAGTCTTGTTCTGCCTGCGTGTCACAAAGTCTTTTTCTACCTGCGTGTCACAAAGTCTAGTTCTGCACGCGTGTCACAAAGTCTAGTTCTGCCTGCGTGTCACAAAGTCTAGTTCTGCCTGCGTGTCACAAAGTCTAGTTCTGCCTGCGTGTCACAAAGTCTAGTTCTGCACGCGTCACAAAGTCTAGTTCTGCACGCCTGTCACAAAGTCTAGTTCTGCATGCGTGTTACAAAGTCTTTTTCTGCATGCGTGTCACAAAGTATAGTTCTGCCTGCGTATCACAGTCTTGTTCTGCATGCGTGTCACAAAATCTTGTTCTGCCTGTGTGTCACAAAGTCTATTCCTATGGAACGCCAGGACTGCCATAATGAATTAAGTACACCATTAAATAATTAATTAAATGTGTCAATAATTAATTGATTAAATGTGTCAATAATTAATTAATTAAATGTATCAATAAGTAATTAAAATGTGAAATACATAAATTATTAATTAAATGTGTCAATAATTAATTAATTACATGTGTCATAACTATTTATTTAATTAATTAATTCCAATTTTAATTAATTATTGCCACATTTAATTAATTATTTAATGGTGTATTTAATTAATTCATTATGGCAGTCCTGGCGTTCCATATATTTCTGCCTGCGTGTCACAAAGTCTTTTTCTACCTGCGTGTCACAAAGACTTTTTCTGCCTGCGTGTCACAAAGTCTAGTTCTGCCTGCGTGTCACAAAGTCTAGTTCTGCATGCTTGTCACAAAGTCTAGTTCTGCATGCTTGTCACAAAGTCTAGTTCAGCATGCGTGTCACAAAGTCTTTTTCTGCTTGCGTGTCACAAAGTCTTGTTCTGCCTGCGTGTCACAAAGTCTTTTTCTACCTGCGTGTCACAAAGTCTTTTTCTGCTTGCGTGTCACAAAGTCTAGTTCTGCATGCGTGTCACAAAGTCTAGTTCTGCCTGCGTGTCACAAAGTCTAGTTCTGCATGCGTGTCACAAAGTCTAGTTCTGCATGCGTGTCACAAAGTTTTGTTCTGCACGCGTGTCACAAAGTCTAGTTCTGCCTGCGTGTCACAAAGTCTAGTTCTGCATGCGTGTCACAAAGTCTAGTTCTGCACGCGTGTCACAAAGTCTAGTTCTGCCTGCGTGTCACAAAGTCTAGTTCTGCATGCGTGTCACAAAGTCTAGTTCTGCCTGCGTGTCACAAAGTCTTGTTCTGCCTGCGTGTCACAAAATCTTATTCTGCCTGCGTGTCACAAAGTCTGTTTCTATGGAACGCCAGGACTGCCATAATGAATTAATTAAATACACCATTAAATAATTAATTAAATGTGTCAATAATTAATTAATTAAATTTGTCAATAATTAATTAATTAAATGTGTCAATAATTAATTAATTATATGTGTCATAACTATTTATTTAATTAATTAATTCCAATTTTAATTAATTATTGCCACATTTAATTAATTATTTAATGGTGTATTTAATTAATTCATTATGGCAGTCCTGGCGTTCCATATATTTCTGCCTGCGTGTCACAAATTCTTTTTCTACCTGCGTGTCACAAAGTCTAGTTCTGCCTGCGTGTCACAAAGTCTAGTTCTGCCTGCGTGTCACAAAGTCTTGTTCTGCCTGCGTGTCACAAATTCTTTTTCTACCTGCGTGTCACAAAGTCTAGTTCTGCCTGCGTGTCACAAAGTCTAGTTCTGCCTGCGTGTCACAAAGTCTTGTTCTGCACGCGTGTCACAAAGTCTTGTTCTGCACGCGTGTCACAAAGTCTAGTTCTGCCTGCGTGTCACAAAGTCTTGTTCTGCACGCGTCACAAAGTCTAGTTCTGCACGCGTGTCACAAAGTCTAGTTCTGCATGCGTGTCACAAAGTCTTTTTCTGCATGCGTGTCACAAAGTCTAGTTCTGCCTGCGTGTCACAAAGTCTTGTTCTGCCTGCGTGTCACAGTCTTGTTCTGCATGCGTGTCACAAAATCTTTTTCTACCTGCGTGTCACAAAGTCTAGTTCTGCCTGCGTGTCACAAAGTCTAGTTCTGCCTGCGTGTCACAAAGTCTTGTTCTGCACGCGTGTCACAAAGTCTTGTTCTGCACGCGTGTCACAAAGTCTAGTTCTGCCTGCGTGTCACAAAGTCTTGTTCTGCACGCGTCACAAAGTCTAGTTCTGCACGCGTGTCACAAAGTCTAGTTCTGCATGCGTGTCACAAAGTCTTTTTCTGCATGCGTGTCACAAAGTCTAGTTCTGCCTGCGTGTCACAAAGTCTTGTTCTACCTGCGTGTCACAGTCTTGTTCTGCATGCGTGTCACAAAATCTTGTTCTGCCTGCGTGTCACAAAGTCTATTCCTATGGAACGCCAGGACTGCCATAATGAATTAAGTACACCATTAAATAATTAATTAAATGTGTCAATAATTAATTGATTAAATGTGTCAATAATTAATTAATTAAATGTATCAATAAGTAATTAAAATGTGAAATACATAAATAATTAATTAAATGTGTCAATAATTAATTAATTACATGTGTCATAACTATTTATTTAATTAATTAATTCCAATTTTAATTAATTATTGCCACATTTAATTAATTATTTAATGGTGTATTTAATTAATTCATTATGGCAGTCCTGGCGTTCCATATATTTCTGCCTGCGTGTCACAAAGTCTTTTTCTACCTGCGTGTCACAAAGACTTTTTCTGCCTGCGTGTCACAAAGTCTAGTTCCGCATGCGTGTCACAAAGTCTAGTTCTGCCTGCGTGTCACAAAGTCTATTTCCGCATGCGTGTCACAAAGTCTTTTTATGCTTGCGTGTCACAAAGTCTTGTTCTGCCTGCGTGTCACAAAGTCTAGTTCTGCACGTGTGTCACAAAGTCTAGTTCTGCCTGCGTGTCACAAAGTCTAGTTCTGCCTGCGTGTCACAAAGTCTAGTTCTGCCTGCGTGTCACAAAGTCTAGTTCTGCCTGCGTGTCACAAAGTCTTGTTCTGCACGCGTCACAAAGTCTAGTTCTGCACGCGTGTCACAAAGTCTAGTTCTGCATGCGTGTTACAAAGTCTTTTTCTGCCTGCGTGTCACAAAGTATAGTTCTGCCTGCGTATCACAGTCTTGTTCTGCATGCGTGTCACAAAATCTTGTTCTGCCTGTGTGTCACAAAGTCTATTCCTATGGAACGCCAGGACTGCCATAATGAATTAAGTACACCATTAAATAATTAATTAAATGTGTCAATAATTAATTGATTAAATGTGTCAATAATTAATTAATTAAATGTATCAATAAGTAATTAAAATGTGAAATACATAAATAATTAATTAAATGTGTCAATAATTAATTAATTACATGTGTCATAACTATTTATTTAATTAATTAATTCCAATTTTAATTAATTATTGACACATTTAATTAATTATTTAATGGTGTATTTAATTAATTCATTATGGCAGTCCTGGCGTTCCATATATTTCTGCCTGCGTGTCACAAAGTCTTTTTCTACCTGTGTGTCACAAAGACTTTTTCTGCCTGCGTGTCACAAAGTCTTGTTCTGCCTGCGTGTCACAAAGTCTTTTTCTACCTGCGTGTCACAAAGTCTTGTTCTGCCTGCGTGTCACAAAGTCTAGTTCTGCATGCGTGTCACAAAGTCTAGTTCTGCATGCGTGTCACAAAGTCTTGTTCTGCCTGCGTGTCAAAAAGTCTAATTCTGCCTGCATGTCACAAAGTCTAGTTCTGCATGCGTGTCACAAAGTCTTGTTCTGCCTGCGTGTCACAAAATCTTGTTCTGCCTGCGTGTCACAAAGTCTATTTCTATGGAACGCCAGGACTGCCATAATGAATTAATTAAATACACCATTAAATAATTAATTAAATGTGTCAATAATTAATTAATTAAATGTGTCAATAATTAATTAATTAAATGTGTCAATAATTAATTAATTACATGTGTCATAACTATTTATTTAATTAATTAATTCCAATTTTAATTAATTATTGCCACATTTAATTAATTATTTAATGGTGTATTTAATTAATTCATTATGGCAATCCTGGCGTTCCATATATTTCTCCCTGCGTGTCACAAAGTCTTTTTCTGCTTGCGTGTCACAAAGTCTAGTTCTGCATGCGTGTCACAAAGTCTAGTTCTGCATGCGTGTCACAAAGTCTTGTTCTGCCTGCGTGTCACAAAGTCTAGTTCTGCACGTGTGTCACAAAGTCTAGTTCTGCCTGCGTGTCACAAAGTCTAGTTCTGCCTGCGTGTCACAAAGTCTAGTTCTGCCTGCGTGTCACAAAGTCTAGTTCTGCCTGCGTGTCACAAAGTCTTGTTCTGCACGCGTCACAAAGTCTAGTTCTGCACGCGTGTCACAAAGTCTAGTTCTGCCTGCGTGTCACAAAGTATAGTTCTGCCTGCGTATCACAGTCTTGTTCTGCATGCGTGTCACAAAATCTTGTTCTGCCTGTGTGTCACAAAGTCTATTCCTATGGAACGCCAGGACTGCCATAATGAATTAAGTACACCATTAAATAATTAATTAAATGTGTCAATAATTAATTGATTAAATGTGTCAATAATTAATTAATTAAATGTATCAATAAGTAATTAAAATGTGAAATACATAAATAATTAATTAAATGTGTCAATAATTAATTAATTACATGTGTCATAACTATTTATTTAATTAATTAATTCCAATTTTAATTAATTATTGACACATTTAATTAATTATTTAATGGTGTATTTAATTAATTCATTATGGCAGTCCTGGCGTTCCATATATTTCTGCCTGCGTGTCACAAAGTCTTTTTCTACCTGTGTGTCACAAAGACTTTTTCTGCCTGCGTGTCACAAAGTCTTGTTCTGCCTGCGTGTCACAAAGTCTTTTTCTACCTGCGTGTCACAAAGTCTTGTTCTGCCTGCGTGTCACAAAGTCTAGTTCTGCATGCGTGTCACAAAGTCTAGTTCTGCATGCGTGTCACAAAGTCTTGTTCTGCCTGCGTGTCAAAAAGTCTAATTCTGCCTGCATGTCACAAAGTCTAGTTCTGCATGCGTGTCACAAAGTCTTGTTCTGCCTGCGTGTCACAAAATCTTGTTCTGCCTGCGTGTCACAAAGTCTATTTCTATGGAACGCCAGGACTGCCATAATGAATTAATTAAATACACCATTAAATAATTAATTAAATGTGTCAATAATTAATTAATTAAATGTGTCAATAATTAATTAATTAAATGTGTCAATAATTAATTAATTACATGTGTCATAACTATTTATTTAATTAATTAATTCCAATTTTAATTAATTATTGCCACATTTAATTAATTATTTAATGGTGTATTTAATTAATTCATTATGGCAATCCTGGCGTTCCATATATTTCTCCCTGCGTGTCACAAAGTCTTTTTCTGCTTGCGTGTCACAAAGTCTTGTTCTGCCTGCGTGTGACAAAGTCTTTTTCTGCTTGCGTGTCACAAAGTCTTTTTCTGCTTGCGTGTCAGAAAGTCTTGTTCTGCCTGCGTGTCACAAAGTCTTTTTCTGCCTGCGTGTCACAAAGTCTAGTTCTGCATGCGTGTCACAAAGTCTTTTTCTGCATGCGTGTCACAAAGTCTAGTTCTGCATGCGTGTCACAAAGTCTTGTTCTGCACGCGTGTCACAAAGTCTAGTTCTGCATGCGTGTCACAAAGTCTAGTTCTGCATGCGTGTCACAAAGTCTTTTTCTGCTTGCGTGTCACAAAGTCTTGTTCTGCCTGCGTGTCACAAAGTCTTTTTCTACCTGCGTGTCACAAAGTCTTTTTCTGCCTGCGTGTCACAAAGTCTAGTTCTGCATGCGTGTCACAAAGTCTTGTTCTGCCTGCGTGTCACAAAGTCTTTTTCTGACTGCGTGTCACAAAGTCTAGTTCTGCCTGCGTGTCACAAAGTCTTGTTCTGCCTGCGTGTCACAAAGTCTTTTTCTGACTGCGTGTCACAAAGTCTAGTTCTGCATGCGTGTCACAAAGTCTTTTTCTGACTGCGTGTCACAAAGTCTAGTTCTGCCTCCGTGTCACAAAGTCTTGTTCTGCCTGCGTGTCACAAAGTCTAGTTCTGCATGCGTGTCACAAAGTCTTTTTCTGACTGCGTGTCACAAAGTCTTTTTCTGCCTGCGTGTCACAAAGTCTTGTTCTGCCTGCGTGTCACAAAGTCTAGTTCTGCATGCGTGTCACAAAGTCTAGTTCTGCATGCGTGTCACAAAATCTTGTTCTGCCTGCGTGTCACAAAGTCTATTTCTATGGAACGCCAGGACTGCCATAATGAATTAATTAAATACACCATTAAATAATTAATTAAATGTGTCAATAATTAATTAATTAAATGTGTCAATAATTAATTAATTACATGTGTCATAACTATTTATTTAATTAATTAATTCCAATTTTAATTAATTATTGCCACATTTAATTAATTATTTAATGGTGTATTTAATTAATTCATTATGGCAATCCTGGCGTTCCATATATTTCTGCCTGCGTGTCACAAAGTCTTTTTCTGCTTGCGTGTCACAAAGTCTAGTTCTGCATGCGTGTCACAAAGTCTAGTTCTGCCTGCGTGTCACAAAGTCTAGTTCTGCATGCGTGTCACAAAGTCTAGTTCTGCCTGCGTGTCACAAAGTCTTTTTATGCTTGCGTGTCACAAAGTCTTGTTCTGCCTGCGTGTCACAAAGTATAGTTCTGCCTGCGTATCACAGTCTTGTTCTGCATGCGTGTCACAAAATCTTGTTCTGCCTGTGTGTCACAAAGTCTTTTTCTGCCTGCGTGTCACAGTCTTTTTCTACCTGTGTGTCACAAAGACTTTTTCTGCCTGCGTGTCACAAAGTCTTGTTCTGCCTGCGTGTCACAAAGTCTTTTTCTACCTGCGTGTCACAAAGTCTTGTTCTGCCTGCGTGTCACAAAGTCTTTTTCTACCTGCGTGTCACAAAGTCTTGTTCTGCCTGCGTGTCACAAAGTCTAGTTCTGCATGCGTGTCACAAAGTCTAGTTCTGCATGCGTGTCACAAAGTCTTGTTCTGCCTGCGTGTCAAAAAGTCTAATTCTGCCTGCATGTCACAAAGTCTAGTTCTGCATGCGTGTCACAAAGTCTTGTTCTGCCTGCGTGTCACAAAATCTTGTTCTGCCTGCGTGTCACAAAGTCTATTTCTATGGAACGCCAGGACTGCCATAATGAATTAATTAAATACACCATTAAATAATTAATTAAATGTGTCAATAATTAATTAATTAAATGTGTCAATAATTAATTAATTAAATGTGTCAATAATTAATTAATTACATGTGTCATAACTATTTATTTAATTCATTAATTCCAATTTTAATTAATTATTGCCACATTTAATTAATTATTTAATGGTGTATTTAATTAATTCATTATGGCAATCCTGGCGTTCCATATATTTCTCCCTGCGTGTCACAAAGTCTTTTTCTGCTTGCGTGTCACAAAGTCTTTTTCTGCTTGCGTGTCACAAAGTCTTGTTCTGCCTGCGTGTGACAAAGTCTTTTTCTGCTTGCGTGTCACAAAGTCTTTTTCTGCTTGCGTGTCAGAAAGTCTTGTTCTGCCTGCGTGTCACAAAGTCTAGTTCTGCCCGCGTGTCACAAAGTCTAGTTCTGCATGCGTGTCACAAAGTCTAGTTCTGCATGCGTGTCACAAAGTCTTTTTCTGCTTGCGTGTCACAAAGTCTTGTTCTGCCTGCGTGTCACAAAGTCTTTTTCTACCTGCGTGTCACAAAGTCTTTTTCTGCCTGCGTGTCACAAAGTCTAGTTCTGCATGCGTGTCACAAAGTCTTGTTCTGCCTGCGTGTCACAAAGTCTTTTTCTGACTGCGTGTCACAAAGTCTAGTTCTGCCTGCGTGTCACAAAGTCTTGTTCTGCCTGCGTGTCACAAAGTCTTTTTCTGACTGCGTGTCACAAAGTCTAGTTCTGCCTGCGTGTCACAAAGTCTAGTTCTGCATGCGTGTCACAAAGTCTTTTTCTGACTGCGTGTCACAAAGTCTAGTTCTGCCTCCGTGTCACAAAGTCTTGTTCTGCCTGCGTGTCACAAAGTCTAGTTCTGCATGCGTGTCACAAAGTCTTTTTCTGACTGCGTGTCACAAAGTCTTTTTCTGCCTGCGTGTCACAAAGTCTTGTTCTGCCTGCGTGTCACAAAGTCTAGTTCTGCATGCGTGTCACAAAGTCTTGTTCTGCCTGCGTGTCACAAAGTCTAGTTCTGCATGCGTGTCACAAAGTCTAGTTCTGCATGCGTGTCACAAAGTCTTGTTCTGCCTGCGTGTCAAAAAGTCTAATTCTGCCTTCATGTCACAAAGTCTAGTTCTGCATGCGTGTCACAAAGTCTTGTTCTGCCTGCGTGTCACAAAATCTTGTTCTGCCTGCGTGTCACAAAGTCTATTTCTATGGAACGCCAGGACTGCCATAATGAATTAATTAAATACACCATTAAATAATTAATTAAATGTGTCAATAATTAATTAATTAAATGTGTCAATAATTAATTAATTACATGTGTCATAACTATTTATTTAATTAATTAATTCCAATTTTAATTAATTATTGCCACATTTAATTAATTATTTAATGGTGTATTTAATTAATTCATTATGGCAGTCCTGGCGTTCCATATATTTCTGCCTGCGTGTCACAAAGTCTTTTTCTACCTGCGTGTCACAAAGACTAGTTCTGCCTGCGTGTCACAAAGTCTAGTTCCGCATGCGTGTCACAAAGTCTAGTTCTGCCTGCGTGTCACAAAGTCTATTTCCGCATGCGTGTCACAAAGTCTTGTTCTGCCTGCGTGTCACAAAGTCTAGTTCTGCACGTGTGTCACAAAGTCTAGTTCTGCCTGCGTGTCACAAAGTCTAGTTCTGCCTGCGTGTCACAAAGTCTAGTTCTGCCTGCGTGTCACAAAGTCTAGTTCTGCCTGCGTGTCACAAAGTCTTGTTCTGCACGCGTCACAAAGTCTAGTTCTGCACGCGTGTCACAAAGTCTAGTTCTGCATGCGTGTTACAAAGTCTTTTTCTGCCTGCGTGTCACAAAGTATAGTTCTGCCTGCGTATCACAGTCTTGTTCTGCATGCGTGTCACAAAATCTTGTTCTGCCTGTGTGTCACAAAGTCTATTCCTATGGAACGCCAGGACTGCCATAATGAATTAAATACACCATTAAATAATTAATTAAATGTGTCAATAATTAATTGATTAAATGTGTCAATAATTAATTAATTAAATGTATCAATAAGTAATTAAAATGTGAAATACATAAATAATTAATTAAATGTGTCAATAATTAATTAATTACATGTGTCATAACTATTTATTTAATTAATTAATTCCAATTTTAATTAATTATTGACACATTTAATTAATTATTTAATGGTGTATTTAATTAATTCATTATGGCAGTCCTGGCGTTCCATATATTTCTGCCTGCGTGTCACAAAGTCTTTTTCTACCTGTGTGTCACAAAGACTTTTTCTGCCTGCGTGTCACAAAGTCTAGTTCTGCCTGCGTGTCACAAAGTCTAGTTCTGCATGCGTGTCACAAAGTCTTGTTCTGCACGCGTGTCACAAAGTCTAGTTCTGCATGCGTGTCACAAATTCTAGTTCTGCCTGCGTGTCACAAAGTCTTGTTCTGCACGCGTGTCACAAAGTCTAGTTCTGCATGCGTGTCACAAAGTCTAGTTCTGCCTGCGTGTCACAAAGTCTAGTTCTGCATGCGTGTCACAAAGTCTAGTTCTGCCTGCGTGTAACAAAGTCTAGTTCTGCATGCGTGTCACAAAGTCTAGTTCTGCATGCGTGTCACAAAGTCTTGTTCTGCACGCGTGTCACAAAGTCTAGTTCTGCACGCGTGTCACAAAGTCTAGTTCTGCCTGCGTGTCACAAAGTCTTGTTCTGCATGCGTGTCACAAAGTCTTGTTCTGCACGCGTGTCACAAAGTCTAGTTCTGTATGCGTGTCACAAAGTCTAGTTCTGCCTGCGTGTCACAAAGTCTAGTTCTGCATGCGTGTCACAAAGTCTAGTTCTGCGTGCGTGTCACAAAGTCTAGTTCTGCATGCGTGTCACAAAGTCTAGTTCTGCATGCGTGTCACAAAGTCTTGTTTTGCACGCGTGTCACAAAGTCTAGTTCTGCACGCATGTCACAAAGTCTAGTTCTGCATGCGTGTCACAAAGTCTAGTTCTGCACGCGTGTCACAAAGTCTAGTTCTGCCTGCGTGTCACAAAGTCTAGTTCTGCATGCGTGTCACAAAGTCTAGTTCTGCCTGCGTGTCACAAAGTCTAGTTCTGCATGCGTGTCACAAAGTCTTGTTTTGCACGCGTGTCACAAAGTCTAGTTCTGCACGCGTGTCACAAAGTCTAGTTCTGCCTGCGTGTCACAAAGTCTTGTTCTGCCTGCGTGTCACAGTCTTGTTCTGCATGCGTGTCACAAAATCTTGTTCTGCCTGCGTGTCACAAAGTCTATTCCTATGGAACGCCAGGACTGCCATAATGAATTAAGTACACCATTAAATAATTAATTAAATGTGTCAATAATTAATTGATTAAATGTGTCAATAATTAATTAATTAAATGTATCAATAAGTAATTAAAATGTGAAATACATAAATAATTAATTAAATGTGTCAATGATTAATTAATTACATGTGTCATAACTATTTATTTAATTAATTAATTCCAATTTTAATTAATTATTGCCACATTTAATTAATTATTTAATGGTGTATTTAATTAATTCATTATGGCAGTCCTGGCGTTCCATATATTTCTGCCTGCGTGTCACAAAGTCTTTTTCTACCTGCGTGTCACAAAGACTTTTTCTGCCTGCGTGTCACAAAGTCTAGTTCCGCATGCGTGTCACAAAGTCTAGTTCTGCCTGCGTGTCACAAAGTCTATTTCCGCATGCGTGTCACAAAGTCTTTTTATGCTTGCGTGTCACAAAGTCTTGTTCTGCCTGTGTGTCACAAAGTCTTTTTCTACCTGCGTGTCACAAAGTCTAGTTCTGCACGCGTGTCACAAAGTCTAGTTCTGCCTGCGTGTCACAAAGTCTAGTTCTGCCTGCGTGTCACAAAGTCTAGTTCTGCCTGCGTGTCACAAAGTCTTGTTCTGCACGCGTCACAAAGTCTAGTTCTGCACGCGTGTCACAAAGTCTAGTTCTGCATGCGTGTCACAAAGTCTTTTTCTGCCTGCGTGTCACAAAGTATAGTTCTGCCAGCGTGTCACAGTCTTGTTCTGCATGCGTGTCACAAAATCTTGTTCTGCCTGCGTGTCACAAAGTCTATTCCTATGGAACGCCAGGACTGCCATAATGAATTAATTACACCATTAAATAATTAATTAAATGTGTCAATAATTAATTGATTAAATGTGTCAATAATTAATTAATTAAATGTATCAATAAGTAATTAAAATGTGAAATACATAAATAATTAATTACATGTGTCATAACTATTTATTTAATTAATTAATTCCAATTTTAATTAATTATTGACACATTTAATTAATTATTTAATGGTGTATTTAATTAATTCATTATGGCATTCCTGGCGTTCCATATATTTCTGCCTGCGTGTCACAAAGTCTTTTTCTACCTGCGTGTCACAAAGACTTTTTCTGCCTGCGTGTCACAAAATCTTGTTCTGCCTGCGTGTCACAAAGTCTATTCCTATGGAACGCCAGGACTGCCATAATGAATTAATTACACCATTAAATAATTAATTAAATGTGTCAATAATTAATTGATTAAATGTGTCAATAATTAATTAATTAAATGTATCAATAAGTAATTAAAATGTGAAATACATAAATAATTAATTAAATGTGTCAATAATTAATTAATTACATGTGTCATAACTATTTATTTAATTAATTAATTCCAATTTTAATTAATTATTGACACATTTAATTAATTATTTAATGGTGTATTTAATTAATTCATTATGGCAGTCCTGGCGTTCCATATATTTCTGCCTGCGTGTCACAAAGTCTTTTTCTACCTGTGTGTCACAAAGACTTTTTCTGCCTGCGTGTCACAAAGTCTAGTTCTGCCTGCGTGTCACAAAGTCTAGTTCTGCATGCGTGTCACAAAGTCTTGTTCTGCACGCGTGTCACAAAGTCTAGTTCTGCACGCGTGTCACAAATTCTAGTTCTGCCTGCGTGTCACAAAGTCTTGTTCTGCACGCGTGTCACAAAGTCTAGTTCTGCATGCGTGTCACAAAGTCTAGTTCTGCCTGCGTGTCACAAAGTCTAGTTCTGCATGCGTGTCACAAAGTCTAGTTCTGCATGCGTGTCACAAAGTCTTGTTCTGCACGCGTGTCACAAAGTCTAGTTCTGCACGCGTGTCACAAAGTCTAGTTCTGCCTGCGTGTCACAAAGTCTTGTTCTGCATGCGTGTCACAAAGTCTTGTTCTGCACGCGTGTCACAAAGTCTAGTTCTGTATGCGTGTCACAAAGTCTAGTTCTGCCTGCGTGTCACAAAGTCTAGTTCTGCATGCGTGTCACAAAGTCTAGTTCTGCCTGCGTGTCACAAAGTCTTGTTCTGCATGCGTGTCACAAAGTCTAGTTCTGCATGCGTGTCACAAAGTCTTGTTTTGCACGCGTGTCACAAAGTCTAGTTCTGCACGCGTGTCACAAAGTCTAGTTCTGCATGCGTGTCACAAAGTCTAGTTCTGCACGCGTGTCACAAAGTCTAGTTCTGCCTGCGTGTCACAAAGTCTAGTTCTGCATGCGTGTCACAAAGTCTAGTTCTGCCTGCGTGTCACAAAGTCTAGTTCTGCACGCGTGTCACAAAGTCTAGTTCTGCATGCGTGTCACAAAGTGTTGTTTTGCACGCGTGTCACAAAGTCTAGTTCTGCACGCGTGTCACAAAGTCTAGTTCTGCATGCGTGTCACAAAGTCTAGTTCTGCACGCGTGTCACAAAGTCTAGTTCTGCCTGCGTGTCACAAAGTCTTGTTCTGCCTGCGTGTCACAGTCTTGTTCTGCATGCGTGTCACAAAATCTTGTTCTGCCTGCGTGTCACAAAGTCTATTCCTATGGAACGCCAGGACTGCCATAATGAATTAAGTACACCATTAAATAATTAATTAAATGTGTCAATAATTAATTGATTAAATGTGTCAATAATTAATTAATTAAATGTATCAATAAGTAATTAAAATGTGAAATACATAAATAATTAATTAAATGTGTCAATGATTAATTAATTACATGTGTCATAACTATTTATTTAATTAATTAATTCCAATTTTAATTAATTATTGCCACATTTAATTAATTATTTAATGGTGTATTTAATTAATTCATTATGGCAGTCCTGGCGTTCCATATATTTCTGCCTGCGTGTCACAAAGTCTTTTTCTACCTGCGTGTCACAAAGACTTTTTCTGCCTGCGTGTCACAAAGTCTAGTTCCACATGCGTGTCACAAAGTCTAGTTCTGCCTGCGTGTCACAAAGTCTATTTCCGCATGCGTGTCACAAAGTCTTTTTATGCTTGCGTGTCACAAAGTCTTGTTCTGCCTGTGTGTCACAAAGTCTTTTTCTACCTGCGTGTCACAAAGTCTAGTTCTGCACGCGTGTCACAAAGTCTAGTTCTGCCTGCGTGTCACAAAGTCTAGTTCTGCCTGCGTGTCACAAAGTCTAGTTCTGCCTGCGTGTCACAAAGTCTTGTTCTGCACGCGTCACAAAGTCTAGTTCTGCACGCGTGTCACAAAGTCTAGTTCTGCATGCGTGTCACAAAGTCTTTTTCTGCCTGCGTGTCACAAAGTATAGTTCTGCCAGCGTGTCACAGTCTTGTTCTGCATGCGTGTCACAAAATCTTGTTCTGCCTGCGTGTCACAAAGTCTATTCCTATGGAACGCCAGGACTGCCATAATGAATTAATTACACCATTAAATAATTAATTAAATGTGTCAATAATTAATTGATTAAATGTGTCAATAATTAATTAATTAAATGTATCAATAAGTAATTAAAATGTGAAATACATAAATAATTAATTACATGTGTCATAACTATTTATTTAATTAATTAATTCCAATTTTAATTAATTATTGACACATTTAATTAATTATTTAATGGTGTATTTAATTAATTCATTATGGCAGTCCTGGCGTTCCATATATTTCTGCCTGCGTGTCACAAAGTCTTTTTCTACCTGTGTGTCACAAAGACTTTTTCTGCCTGCGTGTCACAAAGTCTAGTTCTGCATGCGTGTCACAAAGTCTTGTTCTGCACGCGTGTCACAAAGTCTTGTTCTGCACGCGTGTCACAAAGTCTAGTTCTGCCTGCGTGTCACAAAGTCTAGTTCTGCATGCGTGTCACAAAGTCTTGTTCTGCACGCGTGTCACAAAGTCTAGTTCTGCACGCGTGTCACAAAGTCTAGTTCTGCCTGCGTGTCACAAAGTCTTGTTCTGCATGCGTGTCACAAAGTCTTGTTCTGCACGCGTGTCACAAAGTCTAGTTCTGTATGCGTGTCACAAAGTCTAGTTCTGCCTGCGTGTCACAAAGTCTAGTTCTGCATGCGTGTCACAAAGTCTAGTTCTGCCTGCGTGTCACAAAGTCTAGTTCTGCATGCGTGTCACAAAGTCTTGTTTTGCACGCGTGTCACAAAGTCTAGTTCTGCATGCGTGTCACAAAGTCTAGTTCTGCATGCGTGTCACAAAGTCTAGTTCTGCACGCGTGTCACAAAGTCTAGTTCTGCCTGCGTGTCACAAAGTCTAGTTCTGCACGCGTGTCACAAAGTCTAGTTCTGCCTGCTTGTCACAAAGTCTAGTTCTGCCTGCGTGTCACAAAGTCTAGTTCTGCCTGCGTGTCACAAAATCTTATTCTGCCTGCGTGTCACAAAGTCTGTTTCTATGGAACGCCAGGACTGCCACAATGAATTAATTAAATACACCATTAAATAATTAATTAAATGTGTCAATAATTAATTAATTAAATTTGTCAATAATTAATTAATTAAATGTGTCAATCATTAATTAATTATATGTGTCATAACTATTTATTTAATTAATTAATTCCAATTTTAATTAATTATTGCCACATTTAATTAATTATTTAATGGTGTATTTAATTAATTCATTATGGCAGTCCTGGCGTTCCATATATTTCTGCCTGCGTGTCACAAATTCTTTTTCTACCTGCGTGTCACAAAGTCTAGTTCTGCCTGCGTGTCACAAAGTCTTTTTCTGCCTGCGTGTCACAAATTCTTTTTCTACCTGCGTGTCACAAAGTCTAGTTCTGCCTGCGTGTCACAAAGTCTAGTTCTGCCTGCCTGTCACAAAGTCTTGTTCTGCACGCGTGTCACAAAGTCTTGTTCTGCACGCGTGTCACAAAGTCTAGTTCTGCCTGCGTGTCACAAAGTCTTGTTCTGCACGCGTCACAAAGTCTAGTTCTGCACGCGTGTCACAAAGTCTAGTTCTGCATGCGTGTCACAAAGTCTTTTTCTGCATGCGTGTCACAAAGTCTAGTTCTGCCTGCGTGTCACAAAGTCTTGTTCTGCCTGCGTGTCACAGTCTTGTTCTGCATGCGTGTCACAAAATCTTGTTCTGCCTGCGTGTCACAAAGTCTATTCCTATGGAACGCCAGGACTGCCATAATGAATTAAGTACACCATTAAATAATTAATTAAATGTGTCAATAATTAATTGATTAAATGTGTCAATAATTAATTAATTAAATGTATCAATAAGTAATTAAAATGTGAAATACATAAATAATTAATTAAATGTGTCAATAATTAATTAATTACATGTGTCATAACTATTTATTTAATTAATTAATTCCAATTTTAATTAATTATTGCCACATTTAATTAATTATTTAATGGTGTATTTAATTAATTCATTATGGCAGTCCTGGCGTTCCATATATTTCTGCCTGCGTGTCACAAAGTCTTTTTCTACCTGCGTGTCACAAAGACTTTTTCTGCCTGCGTGTCACAAAATCTTATTCTGCCTGCGTGTCACAAAGTCTGTTTCTATGGAACGTCAGGACTGCCATAATGAATTAATTAAATACACCATTAAATAATTAATTAAATGTGTCAATAATTAATTAATTAAATTTGTCAATAATTAATTAATTAAATGTGTCAATAATTAATTAATTATATGTGTCATAACTATTTATTTAATTAATTAATTCCAATTTTAATTAATTATTGCCACATTTAATTAATTATTTAATGGTGTATTTAATTAATTCATTATGGCAGTCCTGGCGTTCCATATATTTCTGCCTGCGTGTCACAAAGTCTTTTTCTACCTGCGTGTCACAAAGACTTTTTCTGCCTGCGTGTCACAAAGTCTAGTTCTGCCTGCGTGTCACAAAGTCTAGTTCTGCATGCGTGTCACAAAGTCTTGTTCTGCACGCGTGTCACAAAGTCTAGTTCTGCATGCGTGTCACAAAGTCTAGTTCTGCCTGCGTGTCACAAAGTCTTGTTCTGCATGCGTGTCACAAAGTCTTGTTCTGCACGCGTGTCACAAAGTCTAGTTCTGCATGCGTGTCACAAAGTCTTGTTCTGCACGCGTGTCACAAAGTCTAGTTCTGCACGCGTGTCACAAAGTCTAGTTCTGCCTGCGTGTCACAAAGTCTTGTTCTGCATGCGTGTCACAAAGTCTTGTTCTGCACGCGTGTCACAAAGTCTAGTTCTGCACGCGTGTCACAAAGTCTAGTTCTGCCTGCGTGTCACAAAGTCTAGTTCTGCATGCGTGTCACAAAGTTTTGTTCTGCACGCATGTCACAAAGTCTAGTTCTGCATGCGTGTCACAAAGTCTAGTTCTGCCTGCGTGTCACAAAGTCTAGTTCTGCATGCGTGTCACAAAGTCTAGTTCTGCACGCGTGTCACAAAGTCTAGTTCTGCCTGCGTGTCACAAAGTCTAGTTCTGCATCCGTGTCACAAAGTCTAGTTCTGCCTGCGTGTCACAAAGTCTTGTTCTGCCTGCGTGTCACAAAATCTTATTCTGCCTGCGTGTCACAAAGTCTGTTTCTATGGAACGTCAGGACTGCCATAATGAATTAATTAAATACACCATTAAATAATTAATTAAATGTGTCAATAATTAATTAATTAAATTTGTCAATAATTAATTAATTAAATGTGTCAATAATTAATTAATTATATGTGTCATAACTATTTATTTAATTAATTAATTCCAATTTTAATTAATTATTGCCACATTTAATTAATTATTTAATGGTGTATTTAATTAATTCATTATGGCAGTCCTGGCATTCCATATATTTCTGCCTGCGTGTCACAAATTCTTTTTCTACCTGCGTGTCACAAAGTCTAGTTCTGCCTGCGTGTCACAAAGTCTAGTTCTGCCTGCGTGTCACAAAGTCTTTTTCTGCCTGCGTGTCACAAAGTCTTTTTCTGCTTGCGTGTCACAAAGTCTTGTTCTGCCTGCGTGTCAGAAATTCTTTTTCTACCTGCGTGTCACAAAGTCTAGTTCTGCCTGCGTGTCACAAAGTCTAGTTCTGCCTGCGTGTCACAAAGTCTTGTTCTGCACGCGTGTCACAAAGTCTTGTTCTGCACGCGTGTCACAAAGTCTAGTTCTGCCTGCGTGTCACAAAGTCTTGTTCTGCACGCGTCACAAAGTCTAATTCTGCACGCGTGTCACAAAGTCTAGTTCTGCATGCGTGTCACAAAGTCTTGTTCTGCACGCGTGTCACAAAGTCTAGTTCTGCACGCGTGTCACAAAGTCTAGTTCTGCCTGCGTGTCACAAAGTCTTGTTCTGCATGCGTGTCACAAAGTCTTGTTCTGCACGCGTGTCACAAAGTCTAGTTCTGTATGCGTGTCACAAAGTCTAGTTCTGCCTGCGTGTCACAAAGTCTTGTTCTGCACGCGTGTCACAAAGTCTAGTTCTGCATGCGTGTCACAAAGTCTAATTCTGCATGCGTGTCACAAAGTTTTGTTCTGCACGCGTGTCACAAAGTCTAGTTCTGCATGCGTGTCACAAAGTCTAGTTCTGCATGCGTGTCACAAAATCTTGTTCTGCCTGCGTGTCACAAAGTCTATTCCTATGGAACGCCAGGACTGCCATAATGAATTAAGTACACCATTAAATAATTAATTAAATGTGTCAATAATTAATTGATTAAATGTGTCAATAATTAATTAATTAAATGTATCAATAAGTAATTAAAATGTGAAATACATAAATAATTAATTAAATGTGTCAATAATTAATTAATTACATGTGTCATAACTATTTATTTAATTAATTAATTCCAATTTTAATTAATTATTGCCACATTTAATTAATTATTTAATGGTGTATTTAATTAATTCATTATGGCAGTCCTGGCGTTCCATATATTTCTGCCTGCGTGTCACAAAGTCTTTTTCTACCTGCGTGTCACAAAGACTTTTTCTGCCTGCGTGTCACAAAGTCTAGTTCTGCCTGCGTGTCACAAAGTCTTTTTCTGCCTGCGTGTCACAAAGTCTTTTTCTGCTTGCGTGTCACAAAGTCTTGTTCTGCCTGCGTGTCACAAAGTCTAGTTCTGCACGCGTGTCACAAAGTCTAGTTCTGCATGCGTGTCACAAAGTTTTGTTCTGCACGCGTGTCACAAAGTCTAGTTCTGCATGCGTGTCACAAAGTCTAGTTCTGCCTGCGTGTCACAAAGTCTAGTTCTGCATGCGTGTCACAAAGTCTAGTTCTGCACGCGTGTCACAAAGTCTAGTTCTGCCTGCGTGTCACAAAGTCTAGTTCTGCATCCGTGTCACAAAGTCTAGTTCTGCCTGCGTGTCACAAAGTCTTGTTCTGCCTGCGTGTCACAAAATCTTATTCTGCATGCGTGTCACAAAGTCTTGTTCTGCACGCGTGTCACAAAGTCTAGTTCTGCATGCGTGTCACAAAGTTTTGTTCTGCACGCATGTCACAAAGTCTAGTTCTGCATGCGTGTCACAAAGTCTAGTTCTGCCTGCGTGTCACAAAATCTTATTCTGCCTGCGTGTCACAAAGTCTGTTTCTATGGAACGTCAGGACTGCCATAATGAATTAATTAAATACACCATTAAATAATTAATTAAATGTGTCAATAATTAATTAATTAAATTTGTCAATAATTAATTAATTAAATGTGTCAATAATTAATTAATTATATGTGTCATAACTATTTATTTAATTAATTAATTCCAATTTTAATTAATTATTGCCACATTTAATTAATTATTTAATGGTGTATTTAATTAATTCATTATGGCAGTCCTGGCGTTCCATATATTTCTGCCTGCGTGTCACAAAGTCTTTTTCTACCTGCGTGTCACAAAGACTTTTTCTGCCTGCGTGTCACAAAGTCTAGTTCTGCCTGCGTGTCACAAAGTCTAGTTCTGCATGCGTGTCACAAAGTCTTGTTCTGCACGCGTGTCACAAAGTCTAGTTCTGCATGCGTGTCACAAAGTCTAGTTCTGCCTGCGTGTCACAAAGTCTTGTTCTGCATGCGTGTCACAAAGTCTTGTTCTGCACGCGTGTCACAAAGTCTAGTTCTGCATGCGTGTCACAAAGTCTTGTTCTGCACGCGTGTCACAAAGTCTAGTTCTGCACGCGTGTCACAAAGTCTAGTTCTGCCTGCGTGTCACAAAGTCTTGTTCTGCATGCGTGTCACAAAGTCTTGTTCTGCACGCGTGTCACAAAGTCTAGTTCTGCACGCGTGTCACAAAGTCTAGTTCTGCCTGCGTGTCACAAAGTCTAGTTCTGCATGCGTGTCACAAAGTTTTGTTCTGCACGCATGTCACAAAGTCTAGTTCTGCATGCGTGTCACAAAGTCTAGTTCTGCCTGCGTGTCACAAAGTCTAGTTCTGCATGCGTGTCACAAAGTCTAGTTCTGCACGCGTGTCACAAAGTCTAGTTCTGCCTGCGTGTCACAAAGTCTAGTTCTGCATCCGTGTCACAAAGTCTAGTTCTGCCTGCGTGTCACAAAGTCTTGTTCTGCCTGCGTGTCACAAAATCTTATTCTGCCTGCGTGTCACAAAGTCTGTTTCTATGGAACGTCAGGACTGCCATAATGAATTAATTAAATACACCATTAAATAATTAATTAAATGTGTCAATAATTAATTAATTAAATTTGTCAATAATTAATTAATTAAATGTGTCAATAATTAATTAATTATATGTGTCATAACTATTTATTTAATTAATTAATTCCAATTTTAATTAATTATTGCCACATTTAATTAATTATTTAATGGTGTATTTAATTAATTCATTATGGCAGTCCTGGCATTCCATATATTTCTGCCTGCGTGTCACAAATTCTTTTTCTACCTGCGTGTCACAAAGTCTAGTTCTGCCTGCGTGTCACAAAGTCTAGTTCTGCCTGCGTGTCACAAAGTCTTTTTCTGCCTGCGTGTCACAAAGTCTTTTTCTGCTTGCGTGTCACAAAGTCTTGTTCTGCCTGCGTGTCAGAAATTCTTTTTCTACCTGCGTGTCACAAAGTCTAGTTCTGCCTGCGTGTCACAAAGTCTAGTTCTGCCTGCGTGTCACAAAGTCTTGTTCTGCACGCGTGTCACAAAGTCTTGTTCTGCACGCGTGTCACAAAGTCTAGTTCTGCCTGCGTGTCACAAAGTCTTGTTCTGCACGCGTCACAAAGTCTAATTCTGCACGCGTGTCACAAAGTCTAGTTCTGCATGCGTGTCACAAAGTCTTGTTCTGCACGCGTGTCACAAAGTCTAGTTCTGCACGCGTGTCACAAAGTCTAGTTCTGCCTGCGTGTCACAAAGTCTTGTTCTGCATGCGTGTCACAAAGTCTTGTTCTGCACGCGTGTCACAAAGTCTAGTTCTGTATGCGTGTCACAAAGTCTAGTTCTGCCTGCGTGTCACAAAGTCTTGTTCTGCACGCGTGTCACAAAGTCTAGTTCTGCATGCGTGTCACAAAGTCTAATTCTGCATGCGTGTCACAAAGTTTTGTTCTGCACGCGTGTCACAAAGTCTAGTTCTGCATGCGTGTCACAAAGTCTAGTTCTGCATGCGTGTCACAAAATCTTGTTCTGCCTGCGTGTCACAAAGTCTAGTTCCTATGGAACGCCAGGACTGCCATAATGAATTAAGTACACCATTAAATAATTAATTAAATGTGTCAATAATTAATTGATTAAATGTGTCAATAATTAATTAATTAAATGTATCAATAAGTAATTAAAATGTGAAATACATAAATAATTAATTAAATGTGTCAATAATTAATTAATTACATGTGACATAACTATTTATTTAATTAATTAATTCCAATTTTAATTAATTATTGACAGATTTAATTAATTATTTAATGGTGTATTTAATTAATTCATTATGGCAGTCCTGGCGTTTCATATATTTCTGCCTGCGTGTCACAAAGTCTTTTTCTACCTGCGTGTCACAAAGACTTTTTCTGCCTGCGTGTCACAAAGTCTAGTTCTGCCTGCGTGTCACAAAGTCTAGTTCTGCATGCGTGTCACAGTCTTGTTCTGCATGCGTGTCACAAAATCTTGTTCTGCCTGCGTGTCACAAAGTCTATTCCTATGGAACGCCAGGACTGCCATAATGAATTAAGTACACCATTAAATAATTAATTAAATCTGTCAATAATTAATTGATTAAATGTGTCAATAATTAAATAATTAAATGTATCAATAAGTAATTAAAATGTGAAATACATAAATAATTAATTAAATGTGTCAATAATTAATTAATTACATGTGTCATAACTATTTATTTAATTAATTAATTCCAATTTTAATTAATTATTGCCACATTTAATTAATTATTTAATGGTGTATTTAATTAATTCATTATGGCAGTCCTGGCGTTCCATATATTTCTGCCTGCGTGTCACAAATTCTTTTTCTACCTGCGTGTCACAAAGTCTAGTTCTGCCTGCGTGTCACAAAGTCTAGTTCCGCATGCGTGTCACAAAGTCTAGTTCTGCCTGCGTGTCACAAAGTCTATTTCCGCATGCGTGTCACAAAGTCTTTTTATGCTTGCGTGTCACAAAGTCTTGTTCTGCCTGCGTGTCACAAAGTCTTTTTCTACCTGCGTGTCACAAAGTCTAGTTCTGCTTGCGTGTCACAAAGTCATGTTCTCCCTGCGTGTCACAAAGTCTTGTTCTGCCTGCGTGTCACAAAGTCTTTTTCTGCTTGCGTGTCACAAAGTCTTTTTCTGCTTGCGTGTCACAAAGTCTTTTTCTGCTTGCGTGTCACAAAGTCTTGTTCTGCCTGCGTGTCACAAAGTCTTTTTCTACCTGCGTGTCACAAAGTCTTTTTCTGCTTGCGTGTCACAAAGTCTTGTTCTGCCTGCGTGTCACAAAGTCTTGTTCTGCCTGCGTGTCACAAAGTCTAGTTCTGCATGCGTGTCACAAAGTCTAGTTCTGCCTGCGTGTCACAAAGTCTAGTTCTGCCTGCGTGTCACAAAGTCTTTTTCTGCCTGCGTGTCACAAAGTCTTTTTCTGCTTGCGTGTCACAAAGTCTTGTTCTGCCTGCGTGTCAGAAATTCTTTTTCTACCTGCGTGTCACAAAGTCTAGTTCTGCCTGCGTGTCACAAAGTCTAGTTCTGCCTGCGTGTCACAAAGTCTTGTTCTGCACGCGTGTCACAAAGTCTTGTTCTGCACGCGTGTCACAAAGTCTAGTTCTGCCTGCGTGTCACAAAGTCTTGTTCTGCACGCGTCACAAAGTCTAATTCTGCACGCGTGTCACAAAGTCTAGTTCTGCATGCGTGTCACAAAGTCTTGTTCTGCACGCGTGTCACAAAGTCTAGTTCTGCACGCGTGTCACAAAGTCTAGTTCTGCCTGCGTGTCACAAAGTCTTGTTCTGCATGCGTGTCACAAAGTCTTGTTCTGCACGCGTGTCACAAAGTCTAGTTCTGTATGCGTGTCACAAAGTCTAGTTCTGCCTGCGTGTCACAAAGTCTTGTTCTGCACGCGTGTCACAAAGTCTAGTTCTGCATGCGTGTCACAAAGTCTAATTCTGCATGCGTGTCACAAAGTTTTGTTCTGCACGCGTGTCACAAAGTCTAGTTCTGCATGCGTGTCACAAAGTCTAGTTCTGCATGCGTGTCACAAAATCTTGTTCTGCCTGCGTGTCACAAAGTCTAGTTCCTATGGAACGCCAGGACTGCCATAATGAATTAAGTACACCATTAAATAATTAATTAAATGTGTCAATAATTAATTGATTAAATGTGTCAATAATTAATTAATTAAATGTATCAATAAGTAATTAAAATGTGAAATACATAAATAATTAATTAAATGTGTCAATAATTAATTAATTACATGTGACATAACTATTTATTTAATTAATTAATTCCAATTTTAATTAATTATTGACAGATTTAATTAATTATTTAATGGTGTATTTAATTAATTCATTATGGCAGTCCTGGCGTTCCATATATTTCTGCCTGCGTGTCACAAAGTCTTTTTCTACCTGCGTGTCACAAAGACTTTTTCTGCCTGCGTGTCACAAAGTCTAGTTCTGCCTGCGTGTCACAAAGTCTAGTTCTGCATGCGTGTCACAGTCTTGTTCTGCATGCGTGTCACAAAATCTTGTTCTGCCTGCGTGTCACAAAGTCTATTCCTATGGAACGCCAGGACTGCCATAATGAATTAAGTACACCATTAAATAATTAATTAAATCTGTCAATAATTAATTGATTAAATGTGTCAATAATTAAATAATTAAATGTATCAATAAGTAATTAAAATGTGAAATACATAAATAATTAATTAAATGTGTCAATAATTAATTAATTACATGTGTCATAACTATTTATTTAATTAATTAATTCCAATTTTAATTAATTATTGCCACATTTAATTAATTATTTAATGGTGTATTTAATTAATTCATTATGGCAGTCCTGGCGTTCCATATATTTCTGCCTGCGTGTCACAAATTCTTTTTCTACCTGCGTGTCACAAAGTCTAGTTCTGCCTGCGTGTCACAAAGTCTAGTTCCGCATGCGTGTCACAAAGTCTAGTTCTGCCTGCGTGTCACAAAGTCTATTTCCGCATGCGTGTCACAAAGTCTTTTTATGCTTGCGTGTCACAAAGTCTTGTTCTGCCTGCGTGTCACAAAGTCTTTTTCTACCTGCGTGTCACAAAGTCTAGTTCTGCTTGCGTGTCACAAAGTCATGTTCTCCCTGCGTGTCACAAAGTCTTGTTCTGCCTGCGTGTCACAAAGTCTTTTTCTGCTTGCGTGTCACAAAGTCTTTTTCTGCTTGCGTGTCACAAAGTCTTTTTCTGCTTGCGTGTCACAAAGTCTTGTTCTGCCTGCGTGTCACAAAGTCTTTTTCTACCTGCGTGTCACAAAGTCTTTTTCTGCTTGCGTGTCACAAAGTCTTGTTCTGCCTGCGTGTCACAAAGTCTTGTTCTGCCTGCGTGTCACAAAGTCTTGTTCTCCCTGCGTGTCACAAAGTCTTGTTCTGCCTGCGTGTCACAAAGTCTTTTTCTACCTGCGTGTCACAAAGTCTTTTTCTGCTTGCGTGTCACAAAGTCTTGTTCTGCCTGCGTGTCACAAAGTCTTGTTCTGCCTGCGTGTCACAAAGTCTTGTTCTCCCTGCGTGTCAGAAAGTCTTGTTCTGCCTGCGTGTCACAAAGTCTTGTTCTCCCTGCGTGTCACAAAGTCTTTTTCTACCTGCGTGTCACAAAGACTTTTTCTGCCTGCGTGTCACAAAGTCTTTTTCTGCTTGCGTGTCACAAAGTCTTTTTCTGCTTGCGTGTCACAAAGTCTTGTTCTGCCTGCGTGTCACAAAGTCTTTTTCTGCCTGCGTGTCACAAAGTCTTGTTCTGACTGCGTGTCACAAAGTCTTTTTCTACCTGCGTGTCACAAAGTCTTTTTCTGCCAGCGTGTCACAAAGTCTAGTTCTGCCTGCGTGTCACAAAGTCTAGTTCTGCATGCGTTTCACAAAGTCTTGTTCTGCACGCGTGTCACAAAGTCTAGTTCTGCATGCGTGTCACAAAGTCTAGTTCTGCATGCGTGTCACAAAGTCTATTTCTATGGAACGCCAGGACTGCCATAATGAATTAATGAAATACACCATTAAATACACCATTAAATAATTAATTAAATGTGTCAATAATTAATTAATTACATGTGTCATAACTATTTATTTCATTAATTAATTCCAATTTTAATTAATTATTGCCACCTTTAATGTTGTATTTAATTAATTCATTATGGCAATCCTGGCGTTCCATATATTTCTGCCTGCCTGTCACAAAGTCTTGTTCTGCATGCGTGTCACAAAGTCTTGTTCTGCATGCGTGTCACAAAATCTAGTTCTTCCTGCGTGTCACAAAGTCTTTTTTCTATGGAACGCCAGGACTGCCATAATGAATTAATTAAATACACCATAAAACAATTAATTAAATGTGTCAATAATTAATTAATTAAATGTGTCAATAATTAATTAATTAAATGTGTCAATAATTAATTAAAATGTGAAATACATAAATAATTAATTAAATGTGTCAATAATTAATTAATTACATGTGTCATAACTATTTATTTAATTAATTAATTCCAATTTTAATTAATTATTGCCACATTTAATTAATTATTTAATGGTGTATTTAATTAATTCATTATGGCAGTCCTGGCGTTCCATATATTTCTGCCTGCGTGTCACAAAGTCTTTTTCTACCTGCGTGTCACAAAGACTTTTTCTGCCTGCGTGTCACAAAGTCTAGTTCTGCCTGCGTGTCACAAAGTCTAGTTCTGCATGCGTGTCACAAAGTCTTGTTCTGCACGCGTGTCACAAAGTCTAGTTCTGCATGCGTGTCACAAAGTCTAGTTCTGCCTGCGTGTCACAAAGTCTTGTTCTGCATGCGTGTCACAAAGTCTTGTTCTGCACGCGTGTCACAAAGTCTAGTTCTGCATGCGTGTCACAAAGTCTAGTTCTGCCTGCGTGTCACAAAGTCTAGTTCTGCATGCGTGTCACAAAGTCTAGTCCTGCCTGCGTTTCACAAAGTCTAGTTCTGCATGCGTGTCACAAAGTCTAGTTCTGCATGCGTGTCACAAAGTCTTGTTCTGCACGCGTGTCACAAAGTCTAGTTCTGCACGCGTGTCACAAAGTCTAGTTCTGCCTGCGTGTCACAAAGTCTTGTTCTGCATGCGTGTCACAAAGTCTTGTTCTGCACGCGTGTCACAAAGTCTAGTTCTGCATGCGTGTCACAAAGTCTAGTTCTGCCTGCGTGTCACAAAGTCTTGTTCTGCATGCGTGTCACAAAGTCTTGTTCTGCACGCGTGTCACAAAGTCTAGTTCTGCATGCGTGTCACAAAGTCTAGTTCTGCCTGCGTGTCACAAAGTCTAGTTCTGCCTGCGTGTCACAAAGTCTAGTCCTGCCTGCGTGTCACAAAGTCTAGTTCTGCATGCGTGTCACAAAGTCTAGTTCTGCATGCGTGTCACAAAGTCTTGTTCTGCACGCGTGTCACAAAGTCTAGTTCTGCACGCGTGTCACAAAGTCTAGTTCTGCCTGCGTGTCACAAAGTCTTGTTCTGCATGCGTGTCACAAAGTTTTGTTCTGCACGCGTGTCACAAAGTCTAGTTCTGTATGCGTGTCACAAAGTCTAGTTCTGCCTGCGTGTCACAAAGTCTAGTTCTGCCTGCGTGTCACAAAGTCTAGTTCTGCCTGCGTGTCACAAAGTCTAGTTCTGCATGCGTGTCACAAAGTCTAGTTCTGCATGCGTGTCACAAAGTCTTGTTCTGCACGCGTGTCACAAAGTCTAGTTCTGCATGCGTGTCACAAAGTCTAGTTCTGCATGCGTGTCACAAAGTTTTGTTCTGCACGCGTGTCACAAAGTCTAGTTCTGCATGCGTGTCACAAAGTCTAGTTCTGCCTGCGTGTCACAAAGTCTAGTTCTGCATGCGTGTCACAAAGTCTAGTTCTGCACGCGTGTCACAAAGTCTAGTTCTGCCTGCGTGTCACAAAGTCTAGTTCTGCATCCGTGTCACAAAGTCTAGTTCTGCCTGCGTGTCACAAAGTCTTGTTCTGCCTGCGTGTCACAAAATCTTATTCTGCCTGCGTGTCACAAAGTCTGTTTCTATGGAACGTCAGGACTGCCATAATGAATTAATTAAATACACCATTAAATAATTAATTAAATGTGTCAATAATTAATTAATTAAATTTGTCAATAATTAATTAATTAAATGTGTCAATAATTAATTAATTATATGTGTCATAACTATTTATTTAATTAATTAATTCCAATTTTAATTAATTATTGCCACATTTAATTAATTATTTAATGGTGTATTTAATTAATTCATTATGGCAGTCCTGGCGTTCCATATATTTCTGCCTGCGTGTCACAAAGTCTTTTTCTACCTGCGTGTCACAAAGACTTTTTCTGCCTGCGTGTCACAAAGTCTAGTTCTGCCTGCGTGTCACAAAGTCTAGTTCTGCACGCGTGTCACAAAGTCTAGTTCTGCCTGCGTGTCACAAAGTCTAGTTCTGCATGCGTGTCACAAAGTCTAGTTCTGCATGCGTGTCACAAAGTCTTGTTCTGCACGCGTGTCACAAAGTCTAGTTCTGCATGCGTGTCACAAAGTCTAGTTCTGCATGCGTGTCACAAAGTTTTGTTCTGCACGCGTGTCACAAAGTCTAGTTCTGCATGCGTGTCACAAAGTCTAGTTCTGCCTGCGTGTCACAAAGTCTAGTTCTGCATGCGTGTCACAAAGTCTAGTTCTGCACGCGTGTCACAAAGTCTAGTTCTGCCTGCGTGTCACAAAGTCTAGTTCTGCATCCGTGTCACAAAGTCTAGTTCTGCCTGCGTGTCACAAAGTCTTGTTCTGCCTGCGTGTCACAAAATCTTATTCTGCCTGCGTGTCACAAAGTCTGTTTCTATGGAACGTCAGGACTGCCATAATGAATTAATTAAATACACCATTAAATAATTAATTAAATGTGTCAATAATTAATTAATTAAATTTGTCAATAATTAATTAATTAAATGTGTCAATAATTAATTAATTATATGTGTCATAACTATTTATTTAATTAATTAATTCCAATTTTAATTAATTATTGCCACATTTAATTAATTATTTAATGGTGTATTTAATTAATTCATTATGGCAGTCCTGGCGTTCCATATATTTCTGCCTGCGTGTCACAAAGTCTTTTTCTACCTGCGTGTCACAAAGACTTTTTCTGCCTGCGTGTCACAAAGTCTAGTTCTGCCTGCGTGTCACAAAGTCTAGTTCTGCATGCGTGTCACAAAGTCTTGTTCTGCACGCGTGTCACAAAGTCTAGTTCTGCATGCGTGTCACAAAGTCTAGTTCTGCCTGCGTGTCACAAAGTCTTGTTCTGCATGCGTGTCACAAAGTCTTGTTCTGCACGCGTGTCACAAAGTCTAGTTCTGCATGCGTGTCACAAAGTCTTGTTCTGCACGCGTGTCACAAAGTCTAGTTCTGCACGCGTGTCACAAAGTCTAGTTCTGCCTGCGTGTCACAAAGTCTTGTTCTGCATGCGTGTCACAAAGTCTTGTTCTGCACGCGTGTCACAAAGTCTAGTTCTGTATGCGTGTCACAAAGTCTAGTTCTGCCTGCGTGTCACAAAGTCTAGTTCTGCATGCGTGTCACAAAGTTTTGTTCTGCACGCATGTCACAAAGTCTAGTTCTGCATGCGTGTCACAAAGTCTAGTTCTGCCTGCGTGTCACAAAGTCTAGTTCTGCATGCGTGTCACAAAGTCTAGTTCTGCACGCGTGTCACAAAGTCTAGTTCTGCCTGCGTGTCACAAAGTCTAGTTCTGCATCCGTGTCACAAAGTCTAGTTCTGCCTGCGTGTCACAAAGTCTTGTTCTGCCTGCGTGTCACAAAATCTTATTCTGCCTGCGTGTCACAAAGTCTGTTTCTATGGAACGTCAGGACTGCCATAATGAATTAATTAAATACACCATTAAATAATTAATTAAATGTGTCAATAATTAATTAATTAAATTTGTCAATAATTAATTAATTAAATGTGTCAATAATTAATTAATTATATGTGTCATAACTATTTATTTAATTAATTAATTCCAATTTTAATTAATTATTGCCACATTTAATTAATTATTTAATGGTGTATTTAATTAATTCATTATGGCAGTCCTGGCATTCCATATATTTCTGCCTGCGTGTCACAAAGTCTTGTTCTCCCTGCGTGTCAGAAAGTCTTGTTCTGCCTGCGTGTCACAAAGTCTTGTTCTCCCTGCGTGTCACAAAGTCTTTTTCTACCTGCGTGTCACAAAGACTTTTTCTGCCTGCGTGTCACAAAGTCTTTTTCTGCTTGCGTGTCACAAAGTCTTTTTCTGCTTGCGTGTCACAAAGTCTTGTTCTGCCTGCGTGTCACAAAGTCTTTTTCTGCCTGCGTGTCACAAAGTCTAGTTCTGACTGCGTGTCACAAAGTCTTTTTCTACCTGCGTGTCACAAAGTCTTTTTCTGCCAGCGTGTCACAAAGTCTAGTTCTGCCTGCGTGTCACAAAGTCTAGTTCTGCATGCGTTTCACAAAGTCTTGTTCTGCACGCGTGTCACAAAGTCTAGTTCTGCATGCGTGTCACAAAGTCTAGTTCTGCATGCGTGTCACAAAGTCTATTTCTATGGAACGCCAGGACTGCCATAATGAATTAATGAAATACACCATTAAATACACCATTAAATAATTAATTAAATGTGTCAATAATTAATTAATTACATGTGTCATAACTATTTATTTCATTAATTAATTCCAATTTTAATTAATTATTGCCACCTTTAATGTTGTATTTAATTAATTCATTATGGCAATCCTGGCGTTCCATATATTTCTGCCTGCGTGTCACAAAGTCTTTTTCTACCTGCGTGTCACAAAGACTTTTTCTGCCTGCGTGTCACAAAGTCTAGTTCTGCCTGCGTGTCACAAAGTCTAGTTCTGCATGCGTGTCACAAAGTCTTGTTCTGCACGCGTGTCACAAAGTCTAGTTCTGCATGCGTGTCACAAAGTCTAGTTCTGCCTGCGTGTCACAAAGTCTTGTTCTGCATGCGTGTCACAAAGTCTTGTTCTGCACGCGTGTCACAAAGTCTAGTTCTGCATGCGTGTCACAAAGTCTAGTTCTGCCTGCGTGTCACAAAGTCTAGTTCTGCATGCGTGTCACAAAGTCTAGTTCTGCATGCGTGTCACAAAGTTTTGTTCTGCACGCGTGTCACAAAGTCTTGTTCTGCATGCGTGTCACAAAGTCTTGTTCTGCACGCGTGTCACAAAGTCTTGTTCTGCATGCGTGTCACAAAGTCTAGTTCTGCCTGCGTGTCACAAAGTCTAGTTCTGCATGCGTGTCACAAAGTCTAGTTCTGCATGCGTGTCACAAAGTCTTGTTCTGCACGCGTGTCACAAAGTCTAGTTCTGCATGCGTGTCACAAAGTCTAGTTCTGCATGCGTGTCACAAAGTTTTGTTCTGCACGCGTGTCACAAAGTCTAGTTCTGCATGCGTGTCACAAAGTCTAGTTCTGCCTGCGTGTCACAAAGTCTAGTTCTGCATGCGTGTCACAAAGTCTAGTTCTGCACGCGTGTCACAAAGTCTAGTTCTGCCTGCGTGTCACAAAGTCTAGTTCTGCATCCGTGTCACAAAGTCTAGTTCTGCCTGCGTGTCACAAAGTCTTGTTCTGCCTGCGTGTCACAAAGTCTGTTTCTATGGAACGTCAGGACTGCCATAATGAATTAATTAAATACACCATTAAATAATTAATTAAATGTGTCAATAATTAATTAATTAAATTTGTCAATAATTAATTAATTAAATGTGTCAATAATTAATTAATTATATGTGTCATAACTATTTATTTAATTAATTAATTCCAATTTTAATTAATTATTGCCACATTTAATTAATTATTTAATGGTGTATTTAATTAATTCATTATGGCAGTCCTGGCGTTCCATATATTTCTGCCTGCGTGTCACAAAGTCTTTTTCTACCTGCGTGTCACAAAGACTTTTTCTGCCTGCGTGTCACAAAGTCTAGTTCTGCATGCGTGTCACAAAGTCTTGTTCTGCACGCGTGTCACAAAGTCTAGTTCTGCATGCGTGTCACAAAGTCTTGTTCTGCACGCGTGTCACAAAGTCTAGTTCTGCATGCGTGTCACAAAGTCTTGTTCTGCACGCGTGTCACAAAGTCTAGTTCTGCACGCGTGTCACAAAGTCTAGTTCTGCCTGCGTGTCACAAAGTCTTGTTCTGCATGCGTGTCACAAAGTTTTGTTCTGCCTGCGTGTCACAAAGTCTGTTTCTATGGAACGTCAGGACTGCCATAATGAATTAATTAAATACACCATTAAATAATTAATTAAATGTGTCAATAATTAATTAATTAAATTTGTCAATAATTAATTAATTAAATGTGTCAATAATTAATTAATTATATGTGTCATAACTATTTATTTAATTAATTAATTCCAATTTTAATTAATTATTGCCACATTTAATTAATTATTTAATGGTGTATTTAATTAATTCATTATGGCAGTCCTGGCGTTCCATATATTTCTGCCTGCGTGTCACAAAGTCTTTTTCTACCTGCGTGTCACAAAGTCTAGTTCTGCCTGCGTGTCACAAAGTCTAGTTCTGCCTGCGTGTCACAAAGTCTTTTTCTGCTTGCGTGTCACAAAGTCTTTTTCTGCTTGCGTGTCACAAAGTCTTGTTCTGCCTGCGTGTCACAAAGTCTTTTTCTGCCTGCGTGTCACAAAGTCTTGTTCTGACTGCGTGTCACAAAGTCTTTTTCTACCTGCGTGTCACAAAGTCTTTTTCTGCCAGCGTGTCACAAAGTCTAGTTCTGCCTGCGTGTCACAAAGTCTAGTTCTGCATGCGTTTCACAAAGTCTTGTTCTGCACGCGTGTCACAAAGTCTAGTTCTGCATGCGTGTCACAAAGTCTAGTTCTGCATGCGTGTCACAAAGTCTATTTCTATGGAACGCCAGGACTGCCATAATGAATTAATGAAATACACCATTAAATACACCATTAAATAATTAATTAAATGTGTCAATAATTAATTAATTACATGTGTCATAACTATTTATTTCATTAATTAATTCCAATTTTAATTAATTATTGCCACCTTTAATGTTGTATTTAATTAATTCATTATGGCAATCCTGGCGTTCCATATATTTCTGCCTGCCTGTCACAAAGTCTTGTTCTGCATGCGTGTCACAAAGTCTTGTTCTGCATGCGTGTCACAAAATCTAGTTCTTCCTGCGTGTCACAAAGTCTTTTTTTCTATGGAACGCCAGGACTGCCATAATGAATTAATTAAATACACCATAAAACAATTAATTAAATGTGTCAATAATTATCTAATTAAATGTGTCAATAATTAATTAATTAAATGTGTCAATAATTAATTAAAATGTGAAATACATAAATAATTAATTAAATGTGGCAATAATTAATTAATTACATGTGTCATAACTATTTATTTAATTAATTAATTCCAATTTTAATTAATTATTGCCACATTTAATTAATTATTTAATGGTGTATTTAATTAATTCATTATGGCAGTCCTGGCGTTCCATATATTTCTGCCTGCGTGTCACAAAGTCTTGTTCTGCATGCGTGTCACAAAGTTTTGTTCTGCACGCGTGTCACAAAGTCTAGTTCTGTATGCGTGTCACAAAGTCTAGTTCTGCCTGCGTGTCACAAAGTCTAGTTCTGCCTGCGTGTCACAAAGTCTAGTTCTGCCTGCGTGTCACAAAGTCTAGTTCTGCATGCGTGTCACAAAGTCTAGTTCTGCCTGCGTGTCACAAAGTCTAGTTCTGCCTGCGTGTCACAAAGTCTAGTTCTGCATGCGTGTCACAAAGTCTAGTTCTGCATGCGTGTCACAAAGTCTAGTTCTGCATGCGTGTCACAAAGTTTTGTTCTGCACGCGTGTCACAAAGTCTAGTTCTGCATGCGTGTCACAAAGTCTAGTTCTGCCTGCGTGTCACAAAGTCTAGTTCTGCATGCGTGTCACAAAGTCTAGTTCTGCACGCGTGTCACAAAGTCTAGTTCTGCCTGCGTGTCACAAAGTCTAGTTCTGCATCCGTGTCACAAAGTCTAGTTCTGCCTGCGTGTCACAAAGTCTTGTTCTGCCTGCGTGTCACAAAATCTTATTCTGCCTGCGTGTCACAAAGTCTGTTTCTATGGAACGTCAGGACTGCCATAATGAATTAATTAAATACACCATTAAATAATTAATTAAATGTGTCAATAATTAATTAATTAAATTTGTCAATAATTAATTAATTAAATGTGTCAATAATTAATTAATTATATGTGTCATAACTATTTATTTAATTAATTAATTCCAATTTTAATTAATTATTGCCACATTTAATTAATTATTTAATGGTGTATTTAATTAATTCATTATGGCAGTCCTGGCGTTCCATATATTTCTGCCTGCGTGTCACAAAGTCTTTTTCTACCTGCGTGTCACAAAGACTTTTTCTGCCTGCGTGTCACAAAGTCTAGTTCTGCCTGCGTGTCACAAAGTCTAGTTCTGCATGCGTGTCACAAAGTCTTGTTCTGCACGCGTGTCACAAAGTCTAGTTCTGCATGCGTGTCACAAAGTCTAGTTCTGCCTGCGTGTCACAAAGTCTTGTTCTGCATGCGTGTCACAAAGTCTTGTTCTGCACGCGTGTCACAAAGTCTAGTTCTGCATGCGTGTCACAAAGTCTTGTTCTGCACGCGTGTCACAAAGTCTAGTTCTGCACGCGTGTCACAAAGTCTAGTTCTGCCTGCGTGTCACAAAGTCTTGTTCTGCATGCGTGTCACAAAGTTTTGTTCTGCACGCGTGTCACAAAGTCTAGTTCTGTATGCGTGTCACAAAGTCTAGTTCTGCCTGCGTGTCACAAAGTCTAGTTCTGCCTGCGTGTCACAAAGTCTAGTTCTGCCTGCGTGTCACAAAGTCTAGTTCTGCATGCGTGTCACAAAGTCTAGTTCTGCATGCGTGTCACAAAGTCTTGTTCTGCACGCGTGTCACAAAGTCTAGTTCTGCATGCGTGTCACAAAGTCTAGTTCTGCATGCGTGTCACAAAGTTTTGTTCTGCACGCGTGTCACAAAGTCTAGTTCTGCATGCGTGTCACAAAGTCTAGTTCTGCCTGCGTGTCACAAAGTCTAGTTCTGCATGCGTGTCACAAAGTCTAGTTCTGCACGCGTGTCACAAAGTCTAGTTCTGCCTGCGTGTCACAAAGTCTAGTTCTGCATCCGTGTCACAAAGTCTAGTTCTGCCTGCGTGTCACAAAGTCTTGTTCTGCCTGCGTGTCACAAAATCTTATTCTGCCTGCGTGTCACAAAGTCTGTTTCTATGGAACGTCAGGACTGCCATAATGAATTAATTAAATACACCATTAAATAATTAATTAAATGTGTCAATAATTAATTAATTAAATTTGTCAATAATTAATTAATTAAATGTGTCAATAATTAATTAATTATATGTGTCATAACTATTTATTTAATTAATTAATTCCAATTTTAATTAATTATTGCCACATTTAATTAATTATTTAATGGTGTATTTAATTAATTCATTATGGCAGTCCTGGCGTTCCATATATTTCTGCCTGCGTGTCACAAAGTCTTTTTCTACCTGCGTGTCACAAAGACTTTTTCTGCCTGCGTGTCACAAAGTCTAGTTCTGCCTGCGTGTCACAAAGTCTAGTTCTGCATGCGTGTCACAAAGTCTTGTTCTGCACGCGTGTCACAAAGTCTAGTTCTGCATGCGTGTCACAAAGTCTAGTTCTGCACGCGTGTCACAAAGTCTAGTTCTGCATGCGTGTCACAAAGTCTAGTTCTGCATGCGTGTCACAAAGTTTTGTTCTGCACGCGTGTCACAAAGTCTAGTTCTGCATGCGTGTCACAAAGTCTAGTTCTGCCTGCGTGTCACAAAGTCTAGTTCTGCATGCGTGTCACAAAGTCTAGTTCTGCACGCGTGTCACAAAGTCTAGTTCTGCCTGCGTGTCACAAAGTCTAGTTCTGCATCCGTGTCACAAAGTCTAGTTCTGCCTGCGTGTCACAAAGTCTTGTTCTGCCTGCGTGTCACAAAATCTTATTCTGCCTGCGTGTCACAAAGTCTGTTTCTATGGAACGTCAGGACTGCCATAATGAATTAATTAAATACACCATTAAATAATTAATTAAATGTGTCAATAATTAATTAATTAAATTTGTCAATAATTAATTAATTAAATGTGTCAATAATTAATTAATTATATGTGTCATAACTATTTATTTAATTAATTAATTCCAATTTTAATTAATTATTGCCACATTTAATTAATTATTTAATGGTGTATTTAATTAATTCATTATGGCAGTCCTGGCGTTCCATATATTTCTGCCTGCGTGTCACAAAGTCTTTTTCTACCTGCGTGTCACAAAGACTTTTTCTGCCTGCGTGTCACAAAGTCTAGTTCTGCCTGCGTGTCACAAAGTCTAGTTCTGCATGCGTGTCACAAAGTCTTGTTCTGCACGCGTGTCACAAAGTCTAGTTCTGCATGCGTGTCACAAAGTCTAGTTCTGCACGCGTGTCACAAAGTCTAGTTCTGCCTGCGTGTCACAAAGTCTTGTTCTGCATGCGTGTCACAAAGTCTTGTTCTGCACGCGTGTCACAAAGTCTAGTTCTGTATGCGTGTCACAAAGTCTAGTTCTGCCTGCGTGTCACAAAGTCTTGTTCTGCACGCGTGTCACAAAGTCTAGTTCTGCATGCGTGTCACAAAGTCTAATTCTGCATGCGTGTCACAAAGTTTTGTTCTGCACGCGTGTCACAAAGTCTAGTTCTGCATGCGTGTCACAAAGTCTAGTTCTGCATGCGTGTCACAAAATCTTGTTCTGCCTGCGTGTCACAAAGTCTATTCCTATGGAACGCCAGGACTGCCATAATGAATTAAGTACACCATTAAATAATTAATTAAATGTGTCAATAATTAATTGATTAAATGTGTCAATAATTAATTAATTAAATGTATCAATAAGTAATTAAAATGTGAAATACATAAATAATTAATTAAATGTGTCAATAATTAATTAATTACATGTGTCATAACTATTTATTTAATTAATTAATTCCAATTTTAATTAATTATTGACAGATTTAATTAATTATTTAATGGTGTATTTAATTAATTCATTATGGCAGTCCTGGCGTTCCATATATTTCTGCCTGCGTGTCACAAAGTCTTTTTCTACCTGCGTGTCACAAAGACTTTTTCTGCCTGCGTGTCACAAAGTCTAGTTCTGCCTGCGTGTCACAAAGTCTAGTTCTGCATGCGTGTCACAGTCTTGTTCTGCATGCGTGTCACAAAATCTTGTTCTGCCTGCGTGTCACAAAGTCTTTTTTCTATGGAACGCCAGGACTGCCATAATGAATTAATTAAATACACCATAAAACAATTAATTAAATGTGTCAATAATTAATTAATTAAATGTGTCAATAATTAATTAATTAAATGTGTCAATAATTAATTAAAATGTGAAACACATAAATAATTAATTAAATGTGGCAATAATTAATTAATTACATGTGTCATAACTATTTATTTAATTAATTAATTCCAATTTTAATTAATTATTGCCACATTTAATTAATTATTTAATGGTGTATTTAATTAATTCATTATGGCAGTCCTGGCGTTCCATATATTTCTGCCTGCGTGTCACAAAGTCTTTTTCTACCTGCGTGTCACAAAGACTTTTTCTGCCTGCGTGTCACAAAGTCTAGTTCTGCCTGCGTGTCACAGAGTCTAGTTCTGCATGCGTGTCACAAAGTCTTGTTCTGCATGCGTGTCACAAAGTCTAGTTCTGCATGCGTGTCACAAAGTCTAGTTCTGCCTGCGTGTCACAAAGTCTTGTTCTGCATGCGTGTCACAAAGTCTTGTTCTGCACGCGTGTCACAAAGTCTAGTTCTGCATGCGTGTCACAAAGTCTAGTTCTGCCTGCGTGTCACAAAGTCTAGTTCTGCATGCGTGTCACAAAGTCTAGTTCTGCCTGCGTGTCACAAAGTCTAGTTCTGCCTGCGTGTCACAAAGTCTAGTTCTGCCTGCGTGTCACAAAGTCTAGTTCTGCATGCGTGTCACAAAGTCTAGTTCTGCATGCGTGTCACAAAGTCTTGTTCTGCACGCGTGTCACAAAGTCTAGTTCTGCATGCGTGTCACAAAGTCTAGTTCTGCATGCGTGTCACAAAGTTTTGTTCTGCACGCGTGTCACAAAGTCTAGTTCTGCATGCGTGTCACAAAGTCTAGTTCTGCCTGCGTGTCACAAAGTCTAGTTCTGCACGCGTGTCACAAAGTCTAGTTCTGCACGCGTGTCACAAAGTCTAGTTCTGCCTGCGTGTCACAAAGTCTTGTTCTGCCTGCGTGTCACAAAATCTTATTCTGCCTGCGTGTCACAAAGTGTGTTTCTATGGAACGTCAGGACTGCCATAATGAATTAATTAAATACACCATTAAATAATTAATTAAATGTGTCAATAATTAATTAATTAAATTTGTCAATAATTAATTAATTAAATGTGTCAATAATTAATTAATTATATGTGTCATAACTATTTATTTAATTAATTCATTCCAATTTTAATTAATTATTGCCACATTTAATTAATTATTTAATGGTGTATTTAATTAATTCATTATGGCAGTCCTGGCGTTCCATATATTTCTGCCTGCGTGTCACAAAGTCTTTTTCTACCTGCGTGTCACAAAGTCTAGTTCTGCCTGCGTGTCACAAAGTCTAGTTCTGCATGCGTGTCACAAAGTCTTGTTCTGCACGCGTGTCACAAAGTCTAGTTCTGCATGCGTGTCACAAAGTCTAGTTCTGCCTGCGTGTCACAAAGTCTTGTTCTGCATGCGTGTCACAAAGTCTTGTTCTGCACGCGTGTCACAAAGTCTAGTTCTGCATGCGTGTCACAAAGTCTTGTTCTGCACGCGTGTCACAAAGTCTAGTTCTGCACGCGTGTCACAAAGTCTAGTTCTGCCTGCGTGTCACAAAGTCTTGTTCTGCATGCGTGTCACAAAGTTTTGTTCTGCACGCGTGTCACAAAGTCTAGTTCTGTATGCGTGTCACAAAGTCTAGTTCTGCCTGCGTGTCACAAAGTCTAGTTCTGCCTGCGTGTCACAAAGTCTAGTTCTGCCTGCGTGTCACAAAGTCTAGTTCTGCACGCGTGTCACAAAGTCTAGTTCTGCATGCGTGTCACAAAGTCTTGTTCTGCACGCGTGTCACAAAGTCTAGTTCTGCATGCGTGTCACAAAGTCTAGTTCTGCATGCGTGTCACAAAGTTTTGTTCTGCACGCGTGTCACAAAGTCTAGTTCTGCATGCGTGTCACAAAGTCTAGTTCTGCCTGCGTGTCACAAAGTCTAGTTCTGCATGCGTGTCACAAAGTCTAGTTCTGCACGCGTGTCACAAAGTCTAGTTCTGCCTGCGTGTCACAAAGTCTAGTTCTGCATCCGTGTCACAAAGTCTAGTTCTGCCTGCGTGTCACAAAGTCTTGTTCTGCCTGCGTGTCACAAAATCTTATTCTGCCTGCGTGTCACAAAGTCTGTTTCTATGGAACGTCAGGACTGCCATAATGAATTAATTAAATACACCATTAAATAATTAATTAAATGTGTCAATAATTAATTAATTAAATTTGTCAATAATTAATTAATTAAATGTGTCAATAATTAATTAATTATATGTGTCATAACTATTTATTTAATTAATTAATTCCAATTTTAATTAATTATTGCCACATTTAATTAATTATTTAATGGTGTATTTAATTAATTCATTATGGCAGTCCTGGCGTTCCATATATTTCTGCCTGCGTGTCACAAAGTCTTTTTCTACCTGCGTGTCACAAAGACTTTTTCTGCCTGCGTGTCACAAAGTCTAGTTCTGCCTGCGTGTCACAAAGTCTAGTTCTGCATGCGTGTCACAAAGTCTTGTTCTGCACGCGTGTCACAAAGTCTAGTTCTGCATGCGTGTCACAAAGTCTAGTTCTGCCTGCGTGTCACAAAGTCTTGTTCTGCATGCGTGTCACAAAGTCTTGTTCTGCACGCGTGTCACAAAGTCTAGTTCTGCATGCGTGTCACAAAGTCTTGTTCTGCACGCGTGTCACAAAGTCTAGTTCTGCACGCGTGTCAGAAAGTCTAGTTCTGCCTGCGTGTCACAAAGTCTTGTTCTGCATGCGTGTCACAAAGTCTTGTTCTGCACGCGTGTCACAAAGTCTAGTTCTGTATGCGTGTCACAAAGTCTAGTTCTGCCTGCGTGTCACAAAGTCTAGTTCTGCATGCGTGTCACAAAGTTTTGTTCTGCACGCATGTCACAAAGTCTAGTTCTGCATGCGTGTCACAAAGTCTAGTTCTGCCTGCGTGTCACAAAGTCTAGTTCTGCATGCGTGTCACAAAGTCTAGTTCTGCACGCGTGTCACAAAGTCTAGTTCTGCCTGCGTGTCACAAAGTCTAGTTCTGCATCCGTGTCACAAAGTCTAGTTCTGCCTGCGTGTCACAAAGTCTTGTTCTGCCTGCGTGTCACAAAATCTTATTTTGCCTGCGTGTCACAAAGTCTGTTTCTATGGAACGTCAGGACTGCCATAATGAATTAATTAAATACACCATTAAATAATTAATTAAATGTGTCAATAATTAATTAATTAAATTTGTCAATAATTAATTAATTAAATGTGTCAATAATTAATTAATTATATGTGTCATAACTATTTATTTAATTAATTAATTCTAATTTTAATTAATTATTGCCACATTTAATTAATTATTTAATGGTGTATTTAATTAATTCATTATGGCAGTCCTGGCATTCCATATATTTCTGCCTGCGTGTCACAAATTCTTTTTCTACCTGCGTGTCACAAAGTCTAGTTCTGCCTGCGTGTCACAAAGTCTAGTTCTGCCTGCGTGTCACAAAGTCTTTTTCTGCCTGCGTGTCACAAAGTCTTTTTCTGCTTGCGTGTCACAAAGTCTTGTTCTGCCTGCGTGTCAGAAATTCTTTTTCTACCTGCGTGTCACAAAGTCTAGTTCTGCCTGCGTGTCACAAAGTCTAGTTCTGCCTGCGTGTCACAAAGTCTTGTTCTGCACGCGTGTCACAAAGTCTTGTTCTGCACGCGTGTCACAAAGTCTAGTTCTGCCTGCGTGTCACAAAGTCTTGTTCTGCACGCGTGTCACAAAGTCTAGTTCTGCATGCGTGTCACAAAGTCTTGTTCTGCACGCGTGTCACAAAGTCTTGTTCTGCACGCGTGTCACAAAGTCTAGTTCTGCCTGCGTGTCACAAAGTCTAATTCTGCACGCGTGTCACAAAGTCTAGTTCTGCATGCGTGTCACAAAGTCTTGTTCTGCACGCGTGTCACAAAGTCTAATTCTGCACGCGTGTCACAAAGTCTAGTTCTGCCTGCGTGTCACAAAGTCTTTTTCTGCCTGCGTGTCACAAAGTCTTTTTCTGCCTGCGTGTCACAAAGTCTAGTTCTGCCTGCGTGTCACAAAGTCTTGTTCTGCCTGCGTGTCACAAAGTCTAGTTCTGCATGCGTGTCACAAAGTCTAGTTCTGCCTGCGTGTCACAAAGTCTAGTTCTGCACGCGTGTCACAAAGTCTAGTTCTGCATGCGTGTCACAAAGTCTAGTTCTGCATGCGTGTCACAAAGTCTTTATTCTGCATGCGTGTCACAAAGTCTTTTTCCTGCTTGCGTGTCACAAAGTCTTTGTTCTGCCTGCGTGTCACAAAGTCTAGTTCTGCCAGCGTGTCACAAAGTCTAGTTCTGCATGCGTGTCACAAAGTCTTTTTCTACCTGCGTGTCACAAAGTCTAGTTCTGCATGCGTGTCACAAAGTCTTTATTCTGCTTGCGTGTCACAAAGTCTAGTTCTGCATGCGTGTCACAAAGTCTTTTTCTGCCTGCGTGTCACAAAGTCTACTTCTGCCAGCGTGTCACAAAGTCTAGTTCTGCCAGCGTGTCACAAACTCTAGTTCTGCATCCGTGTCACAAAGTCTAGTTCTTTCAGCGTGTCACAAAGTCTAGTTCTGCCAGCGTGTCACAAAGTCTAGTTCTGCCTGCGTGTCACAAAGTCTTTTGCTATGGAACGCCAGGACTGCCATAATGAATTAATTAAATACACAATTAAATAATTAATTAAATGTGTCAATAATTAATTAATTAAATGTGTCAATAATTAATTAATTAAATGTGGCAATAATTAATTAAAATGTGAAATACATAAATAATTAATTAAATGTGGCAATAATTAAGTAATTAAATGTGTCAATAATTAATTAATTACATGTGTCATAACTATTTATTTAATTAATTAATTCCAATTTTAATTAATTATTGCCACATTTAATTAATTATTTAATGGTGTATTTAATTAATTCATTATGGCAATCCTGGCGTTCCATATATTTCTGCCTGAGTGTCACAAAGTCTTTTTCTGCCTACGTGTCACAAAGTCTAGTTCTGCCTGCGTGTCACAAAGTCTAGTTCTGCCTGCGTGTCACAAAGTCTTTTTTCTGCCTGCGTGTCACAAAGTCTTGTTCTGCACGCGTGTCACAAAGTCTTGTTCTGCCTGCGTGTCACAAAATCTTGTTCTGCCTGCGTGTCACAAAGTCTATTTCTATGGAACGCCAGGACTGCCATAATGAATTAATTAAATACACCATTAAATAATTAATTAAATGTGGCAATAATTAATTAATTAAATGTGTCAATAATTAATTAATTAAATGTATCAATAAGTAATTAAAATGTGAAATACATAAATAATTAATTAAATGTGTCAATAATTAATTAATTACATGTGTCATAACTATTTATTTAATTAATTAATTCCAATTTTAATTAATTATTGCCACATTTAATTAATTATTTAATGGTGTATTTAATTAATTCATTATGGCAGTCCTGGCGTTCCATATATTTCTGCCTGCGTGTCACAAAGTCTTTTTCTACCTGCGTGTCACAAAGACTTTTTCTGCCTGCGTGTCACAAAGTCTGGTTCCGCATGCGTGTCACAAAGTCTAGTTCTGCCTGCGTGTCACAAAGTCTATTTCCGCATGCGTGTCACAAAGTCTTTTTATGCTTGCGTGTCATAAAGTCTTGTTCTGCCTGCGTGTCACAAAGTCTTTTTCTACCTGCGTGTCACAAAGTCTAGTTCTGCACGCGTGTCACAAAGTCTAGTTCTGCCTGCGTGTCACAAAGTCTAGTTCTGCCTGCGTGTCACAAAGTCTTGTTCTGCACGCGTCACAAAGTCTAGTTCTGCACGCGTGTCACAAAGTCTAGTTCTGCATGCGTGTCACAAAGTCTTTTTCTGCCTGCGTGTCACAAAGTATAGTTCTGCCAGCGTGTCACAGTCTTGTTCTGCATGCGTGTCACAAAATCTTGTTCTGCCTGCGTGTCACAAAGTCTATTCCTATGGAACGCCAGGACTGCCATAATGAATTAAGTACACCATTAAATAATTAATTAAATGTGTCAATAATTAATTGATTAAATGTGTCAATAATTAATTAATTAAATGTATCAATAAGTAATTAAAATGTGAAATACATAAATAATTAATTAAATGTGTCAATAATTAATTAATTACATGTGTCATAACTATTTATTTAATTAATTAATTCCAATTTTAATTAATTATTGCCACATTTAATTAATTATTTAATGGTGTATTTAATTAATTCATTATGGAAGTCCTGGCGTTCCATATATTTCTGCCTGCGTGTCACAAAGTCTTTTTCTACCTGCGTGTCACAAAGACTTTTTCTGCCTGCGTGTCACAAAGTCTAGTTCTGCCTGCGTGTCACAAAGTCTAGTTCTGCTTGCGTGTCACAAAGTCTTGTTCTGCCTGCGTGTCACAAAGTCTAGTTCTGCACGCGTGTCACAAAGTCTAGTTCTGCCTGCGTGTCACAAAGTCTAGTTCTGCATCCGTGTCACAAAGTCTAGTTCTGCCTGCGTGTCACAAAGTCTTGTTCTGCCTGCGTGTCACAAAGTATAGTTCTGCCAGCGTGTCACAGTCTTGTTCTGCATGCGTGTCACAAAATCTTGTTCTGCCTGCGTGTCACAAAGTCTATTCCTATGGAACGCCAGGACTGCCATAATGAATTAAGTACACCATTAAATAATTAATTAAATGTGTCAATAATTAATTGATTAAATGTGTCAATAATTAATTAATTAAATGTATCAATAAGTAATTAAAATGTGAAATACATAAATAATTAATTAAATGTGTCAATAATTAATTAATTACATGTGTCATAACTATTTATTTAATTAATTAATTCCAATTTTAATTAATTATTGCCACATTTAATTAATTATTTAATGGTGTATTTAATTAATTCATTATGGAAGTCCTGGCGTTCCATATATTTCTGCCTGCGTGTCACAAAGTCTTTTTCTACCTGCGTGTCACAAAGACTTTTTCTGCCTGCGTGTCACAAAGTCTAGTTCTGCCTGCGTGTCACAAAGTCTAGTTCTGCTTGCGTGTCACAAAGTCTTGTTCTGCCTGCGTGTCACAAAGTCTAGTTCTGCACGCGTGTCACAAAGTCTAGTTCTGCCTGCGTGTCACAAAGTCTAGTTCTGCATCCGTGTCACAAAGTCTAGTTCTGCCTGCGTGTCACAAAGTCTTGTTCTGCCTGCGTGTCACAAAATCTTATTCTGCCTGCGTGTCACAAAGTCTGTTTCTATGGAACGTCAGGACTGCCATAATGAATTAATTAAATACACCATTAAATAATTAATTAAATGTGTCAATAATTAATTAATTAAATTTGTCAATAATTAATTAATTAAATGTGTCAATAATTAATTAATTATATGTGTCATAACTATTTATTTAATTAATTAATTCCAATTTTAATTAATTATTGCCACATTTAATTAATTATTTAATGGTGTATTTAATTAATTCATTATGGCAGTCCTGGCGTTCCATATATTTCTGCCTGCGTGTCACAAAGTCTTTTTCTACCTGCGTGTCACAAAGACTTTTTCTGCCTGCGTGTCACAAAGTCTAGTTCTGCCTGCGTGTCACAAAGTCTAGTTCTGCATGCGTGTCACAAAGTCTTGTTCTGCACGCGTGTCACAAAGTCTAGTTCTGCATGCGTGTCACAAAGTCTAGTTCTGCCTGCGTGTCACAAAGTCTTGTTCTGCATGCGTGTCACAAAGTCTTGTTCTGCACGCGTGTCACAAAGTCTAGTTCTGCATGCGTGTCACAAAGTCTTGTTCTGCACGCGTGTCACAAAGTCTAGTTCTGCACGCGTGTCAGAAAGTCTAGTTCTGCCTGCGTGTCACAAAGTCTTGTTCTGCATGCGTGTCACAAAGTCTTGTTCTGCACGCGTGTCACAAAGTCTAGTTCTGTATGCGTGTCACAAAGTCTAGTTCTGCCTGCGTGTCACAAAGTCTAGTTCTGCATGCGTGTCACAAAGTTTTGTTCTGCACGCATGTCACAAAGTCTAGTTCTGCATGCGTGTCACAAAGTCTAGTTCTGCCTGCGTGTCACAAAGTCTAGTTCTGCATGCGTGTCACAAAGTCTAGTTCTGCACGCGTGTCACAAAGTCTAGTTCTGCCTGCGTGTCACAAAGTCTAGTTCTGCATCCGTGTCACAAAGTCTAGTTCTGCCTGCGTGTCACAAAGTCTTGTTCTGCCTGCGTGTCACAAAATCTTATTCTGCCTGCGTGTCACAAAGTCTGTTTCTATGGAACGTCAGGACTGCCATAATGAATTAATTAAATACACCATTAAATAATTAATTAAATGTGTCAATAATTAATTAATTAAATTTGTCAATAATTAATTAATTAAATGTGTCAATAATTAATTAATTATATGTGTCATAACTATTTATTTAATTAATTAATTCCAATTTTAATTAATTATTGCCACATTTAATTAATTATTTAATGGTGTATTTAATTAATTCATTATGGCAGTCCTGGCATTCCATATATTTCTGCCTGCGTGTCACAAATTCTTTTTCTACCTGCGTGTCACAAAGTCTAGTTCTGCCTGCGTGTCACAAAGTCTAGTTCTGCCTGCGTGTCACAAAGTCTTTTTCTGCCTGCGTGTCACAAAGTCTTTTTCTGCTTGCGTGTCACAAAGTCTTGTTCTGCCTGCGTGTCAGAAATTCTTTTTCTACCTGCGTGTCACAAAGTCTAGTTCTGCCTGCGTGTCACAAAGTCTAGTTCTGCCTGCGTGTCACAAAGTCTTGTTCTGCACGCGTGTCACAAAGTCTTGTTCTGCACGCGTGTCACAAAGTCTAGTTCTGCCTGCGTGTCACAAAGTCTTGTTCTGCACGCGTGTCACAAAGTCTAGTTCTGCATGCGTGTCACAAAGTCTTGTTCTGCACGCGTGTCACAAAGTCTTGTTCTGCACGCGTGTCACAAAGTCTAGTTCTGCCTGCGTGTCACAAAGTCTAATTCTGCACGCGTGTCACAAAGTCTAGTTCTGCATGCGTGTCACAAAGTCTTGTTCTGCACGCGTGTCACAAAGTCTAGTTCTGCACGCGTGTCACAAAGTCTAGTTCTGCCTGCGTGTCACAAAGTCTTGTTCTGCATGCGTGTCACAAAGTCTTGTTCTGCACGCGTCACAAAGTCTAATTCTGCACGCGTGTCACAAAGTCTAGTTCTGCATGCGTGTCACAAAGTCTAGTTCTGCATGCGTGTCACAAAGTCTTGTTCTGCATGCGTGTCACAAAGTCTTGTTCTGCATGCGTGTCACAAAGTCTAGTTCTGCATGCGTGTCACAAAGTCTAGTTCTGCCTGCGTGTCACAAAGTCTTGTTCTGCACGCGTGTCACAAAGTCTAGTTCTGCATGCGTGTCACAAAGTCTAATTCTGCATGCGTGTCACAAAGTTTTGTTCTGCACGCGTGTCACAAAGTCTAGTTCTGCATGCGTGTCACAAAGTCTAGTTCTGCATGCGTGTCACAAAATCTTGTTCTGCCTGCGTGTCACAAAGTCTATTCCTATGGAACGCCAGGACTGCCATAATGAATTAAGTACACCATTAAATAATTAATTAAATGTGTCAATAATTAATTGATTAAATGTGTCAATAATTAATTAATTAAATGTATCAATAAGTAATTAAAATGTGAAATACATAAATAATTAATTAAATGTGTCAATAATTAATTAATTACATGTGTCATAACTATTTATTTAATTAATTAATTCCAATTTTAATAAATTATTGACAGATTTAATTAATTATTTAATGGTGTATTTAATTAATTCATTATGGCAGTCCTGGCGTTCCATATATTTCTGCCTGCGTGTCACAAAGTCTTTTTCTACCTGCGTGTCACAAAGACTTTTTCTGCCTGCGTGTCACAAAGTCTAGTTCTGCCTGCGTGTCACAAAGTCTAGTTCTGCATGCGTGTCACAGTCTTGTTCTGCATGCGTGTCACAAAATCTTGTTCTGCCTGCGTGTCACAAAGTCTATTCCTATGGAACGCCAGGACTGCCATAATGAATTAAGTACACCATTAAATAATTAATTAAATGTGTCAATAATTAATTGATTAAATGTGTCAATAATTAATTAATTAAATGTATCAATAAGTAATTAAAATGTGAAATACATAAATAATTAATTAAATGTGTCAATAATTAATTAATTACATGTGTCATAACTATTTATTTAATTAATTAATTCCAATTTTAATTAATTATTGCCACATTTAATTAATTATTTAATGGTGTATTTAATTAATTCATTATGGCAGTCCTGGCGTTCCATATATTTCTGCCTGCGTGTCACAAATTCTTTTTCTACCTGCGTGTCACAAAGTCTAGTTCTGCCTGCGTGTCACAAAGTCTAGTTCCGCATGCGTGTCACAAAGTCTAGTTCTGCCTGCGTGTCACAAAGTCTATTTCCGCATGCGTGTCACAAAGTCTTTTTATGCTTGCGTGTCACAAAGTCTTGTTCTGCCTGCGTGTCACAAAGTCTTTTTCTACCTGCGTGTCACAAAGTCTAGTTCTGCTTGCGTGTCACAAAGTCTTGTTCTCCCTGCGTGTCACAAAGTCTTGTTCTGCCTGCGTGTCACAAAGTCTTTTTCTGCTTGCGTGTCACAAAGTCTTTTTCTGCCTGCGTGTCACAAAGTCTTTTTCTGCTTGCGTGTCACAAAGTCTTGTTCTGCCTGCGTGTCACAAAGTCTTTTTCTACCTGCGTGTCACAAAGTCTTTTTCTGCTTACGTGTCACAAAGTCTTGTTCTGCCTGCGTGTCACAAAGTCTTGTTCTGCCTGCGTGTCACAAAGTCTTGTTCTCCCTGCGTGTCACAAAGTCTTGTTCTGCCTGCGTGTCACAAAGTCTTTTTCTACCTGCGTGTCACAAAGTCTTTTTCTGCTTGCGTGTCACAAAGTCTTGTTCTGCCTGCGTGTCACAAAGTCTTGTTCTGCCTGCGTGTCACAAAGTCTTGTTCTCCCTGCGTGTCAGAAAGTCTTGTTCTGCCTGCGTGTCACAAAGTCTTGTTCTCCCTGCGTGTCACAAAGTCTTTTTCTACCTGCGTGTCACAAAGACTTTTTCTGCCTGCGTGTCACAAAGTCTTTTTCTGCTTGCGTGTCACAAAGTCTTTTTCTGCTTGCGTGTCACAAAGTCTTGTTCTGCCTGCGTGTCACAAAGTCTTTTTCTGCCTGCGTGTCACAAAGTCTTGTTCTGACTGCGTGTCACAAAGTCTTTTTCTACCTGCGTGTCACAAAGTCTTTTTCTGCCAGCGTGTCACAAAGTCTAGTTCTGCCTGCGTGTCACAAAGTCTAGTTCTGCATGCGTTTCACAAAGTCTTGTTCTGCACGCGTGTCACAAAGTCTAGTTCTGCATGCGTGTCACAAAGTCTAGTTCTGCATGCGTGTCACAAAGTCTATTTCTATGGAACGCCAGGACTGCCATAATGAATTAATGAAATACACCATTAAATACACCATTAAATAATTAATTAAATGTGTCAATAATTAATTAATTACATGTGTCATAACTATTTATTTCATTAATTAATTCCAATTTTAATTAATTATTGCCACCTTTAATGTTGTATTTAATTAATTCATTATGCCAATCCTGGCGTTCCATATATTTCTGCCTGCCTGTCACAAAGTCTTGTTCTGCATGCGTGTCACAAAGTCTTGTTCTGCATGCGTGTCACAAAATCTAGTTCTTCCTGCGTGTCACAAAGTCTTTTTTCTATGGAACGCCAGGACTGCCATAATGAATTAATTAAATACACCATAAAACAATTAATTAAATGTGTCAATAATTAATTAATTAAATGTGTCAATAATTAATTAATTAAATGTGTCAATAATTAATTAAAATGTGAAATACATAAATAATTAATTAAATGTGGCAATAATTAATTAATTACATGTGTCATAACTATTTATTTAATTAATTAATTCCAATTTTAATTAATTATTGTCACATTTAATTAATTATTTAATGGTGTATTTAATTAATTCATTATGGCAGTCCTGGCGTTTCATATATTTCTGCCTGCGTGTCACAAAGCCTTTTTCTGCCTGCGTGTCACAAAGTCTAGTTCTGCATGCGTGTCACAAAGTCTAGTTCTGCATGCGTGTCACAAAGACTTTTTCTGCTTGCGTGTCACAAAGTCTTTTTCTGCTTGCGTGTCACAAAATCTTGTTCTGCCTGCGTGTCACAAAGTCTTCTTCTGCTTGCGTGTCACAAAGTCTTTTTCTGCTTGCGTGTCACAAAGTCTTTTTCTGCTTGCGTGTCACAAAATCTTGTTCTGCCTGCGTGTCACAAAGTCTTCTTCTGCTTGCGTGTCACAAAGTCTTGTTCTGCCTGCGTGTCACAAAGTCTTTTTCTACCTGCGTGTCACAAAGTCTTTTTCTGCTTGCGTGTCACAAAGTCTTGTTCTGCCTGCGTGTCACAAAGTCTTTTTCTACCTGCGTGTCACAAAGTCTTTTTCTGCCTGCGTGTCACAAAGTCTTTTTCTGCTTGCGTGTCACAAAGTCTTGTTCTGCCTGCGTGTCACAAAGTCTTTTTCTGCCTGCGTGTCACAAAGTCTAGTTCTGCCTGCGTGTCACAAAGTCTAGTTCTGCATGCGTGTCACAAAGTCTTTTTCTGCTTGCGTGTCACAAAGTCTTGTTCTGCCTGCGTGTCACAAAGTCTTTTTCTACCTGCGTGTCACAAAGTCTTTTTCTGCTTGCGTGTCACAAAGTCTTTTTCTGCTTGCGTGTCACAAAGTCTTTTTCTGCCTGCGTGTCACAAAGTCTTTTTCTGCCTGCGTGTCACAAAGTCGTGTTCTGCTTGCGTGTCACAAAGTCTTGTTCTGCCTGCGAGTCACAAAGTCTTTTTCTACCTGCGTGTCACAAAGTCTTTTTCTGCTTGCGTGTCACAAAGTCTTTTTCTACCTGCGTATCACAAAGTCTTTTTCTGCTTGCGTGTCACAAAGTCTTTTTCTGCTTGCGTGTCACAAAGTCTAGTTCCGCATGTGTGTCACAAAGTCTTGTTCTGCCTGCGTGTCACAAAGTCTAGTTCCGCATGTGTGTCACAAAGTCTTGTTCTGCCTGCGTGTCACAAAGTCTTGTTCTGCATGCGTGTCACAAAGTCTATTCCTATGGAACGCCAGGACTGCCATAATGAATTAATTAAATACACCATTAAATAATTAATTAAATGTGTCTATAATTAATTAATTAAATGTGGCAATAATTAATTAATTAAATGTGGCAATAATTAATTAAAATGTGAAATACATAAATAATTAATTAAATGTGTCAAAAATTAATTAATTAAATGTGTCAATAATTAATTAATTACATGTGTCATAACTATTTATTTAATTAATTAATTCCAATTTTAATTAATTACTGCCACATTTAATTAATTATTTAATGGTGTATTTAATTAATTCATTCTACCTGCGTGTCACAAAGTCTTTTTCTGCTTGCGTGTCACAAAGTCTTGTTCTGCCTGCGTGTCACAAAGTCTTTTTCTGCCTAAGTGTCACAAAGTCTAGTTCTGCCAGTGTGTCACAAAGTCTTTTTCTGCCAGCGTGTCACAAAATCTAGTTCTGCCAGTGTGTCACAAAGTCTTTTTCTATTTGTATGGAACGCCAGGATTGCCATAATGAATTGATTAAATACACCATTAAATAATTAATTAAATGTGTCAATAATTAATTAAATGTGTCAATAATTAATTAATTAAATGTGTCAATAAGTAATTAAAATGTGAAATACATAAATAATTAATTAAATGTGTCAATAATTAATTAATTACATGTGTCATAACTATTTATTTAATTAATTAATTCCAATTTTAATTAATTATTGCCACATTTAATTAATTATTTAATGGTGTATTTAATTAATTCATTATGGCAGTCCTGGCGTTCCATATATTTCTGCCTGCGTGTCACAAAGTCTAGTTCTGCCTGCGTGTCACAAAGTCTTTTTCCAGCTTGCGTGTCACAAAGTCTTTTTTCTGCCTGCGTGTCACAAAGTCTAGTTCTGCAGGCGTGTCACAAAGTCTTTTTCTGCATGCGTGTCACAAAGTCTTGTTCTGCCTGCGTGTCACAAATTCTTTTTCTACCTGCGTGTCACAAAGTCTAGTTCTGCCTGCGTGTCACAAAGTCTTTTTCTGCCTGCGTGTCACAAAGTCTTGTTCTGCCTGCGTGTCACAAAGTCAAGTTCTGCCTGCGTGTCACAAAGTCTTTTTCTGCCTGCGTGTCACAAAGTCTTGTTCTGCACGCGTGTCACAAAGTCTAGTTCTGCCTGCGTGTCACAAAGTCTTGTTCTGCACGCGTCACAAAGTCTAGTTCTGCACGCGTGTCACAAAGTCTAGTTCTGCATGCGTGTCACAAAGTCTTTTTCTGCATGCGTGTCACAAAGTCTAGTTCTGCCTGCGTGTCACAAAGTCTTGTTCTGCCTGCGTGTCACAGTCTTGTTCTGCATGCGTGTCACAAAATCTTGTTCTGCCTGCGTGTCACAAAGTCTATTCCTATGGAACGCCAGGACTGCCATAATGAATTAAGTACACCATTAAATAATTAATTAAATGTGTCAATAATTAATTGATTAAATGTGTCAATAATCAATTAATTAAATGTATCAATAAGTAATTAAAATGTGAAATACATAAATAATTAATTAAATGTGTCAATAATTAATTAATTACATGTGTCATAACTATTTATTTAATTAATTAATTCCAATTTTAATTAATTATTGCCACATTTAATTAATTATTTAATGGTGTATTTAATTAATTCATTATGGCAGTCCTGGCGTTCCATATATTTCTGCCTGCGTGTCACAAAGTCTTTTTCTACCTGCGTGTCACAAAGACTTTTTCTTTCTGCGTGTCACAAAGTCTAGTTCCGCATGCGTGTCACAAAGTCTAGTTCTGCCTGCGTGTCACAAAGTCTATTTCCGCATGCGTGTCACAAAGTCTTTTTATGCTTGCGTGTCACAAAGTCTTGTTCTGCCTGCGTGTCACAAAGTCTTTTTCTACCTGCGTGTCACAAAGTCTAGTTCTGCACGCGTGTCACAAAGTCTAGTTCTGCCTGCGTGTCACAAAGTCTAGTTCTGCCTGCGTGTCACAAAGTCTAGTTCTGCCTGCGTGTCACAAAGTCTTGTTCTGCACGCGTCACAAAGTCTAGTTCTGCACGCGTGTCACAAAGTCTAGTTCTGCATGCGTGTCACAAAGTCTTTTTCTGCCTGCGTGTCACAAAGTATAGTTCTGCCAGCGTGTCACAGTCTTCTTCTGCATGCGTGTCACAAAATCTTGTTCTGCCTGCGTGTCACAAAGTCTATTCCTATGGAACGCCAGGACTGCCATAATGAATTAAGTACACCATTAAATAATTAATTAAATGTGTCAATAATTAATTGATTAAATGTGTCAATAATTAATTAATTAAATGTATCAATAAGTAATTAAAATGTGAAATACATAAATAATTAATTAAATGTGTCAATAATTAATTAATTACATGTGTCATAAGTATTTATTTAATTAATTAATTCCAATTTTAATTAATTATTGCCACATTTAATTAATTATTTAATGGTGTATTTAATTAATTCATTATGGCAGTCCTGGCGTTCCATATATTTCTGCCTGCGTGTCACAAAGTCTAGTTCTGCATGCGTGTCACAAAGTCTTTTTCTGCTTGCGTGTCACAAAGTCTTGTTCTGCCTGCGTGTCACAAAGTCTTTTTCTACCTGCATGTCACAAAATCTTGTTCTGCCTGCGTGTCACAAAGTCTTTTTCTGCTTGCGTGTCACAAAGTCTTGTTCTGCCTGCGTGTCACAAAGTCTTTTTCTGCTTGCGTGTCACAAAGTCTTTTTCTGCTTGCGTGTCACAAAGTCTTGTTCTGCCTGCGTGTCACAAAGTCTTTTTCTGCCTGCGTGTCACAAAGTCTTGTTCTGACTGCGTGTCACAAAGTCTTTTTCTACCTGCGTGTCACAAAGTCTTTTTCTGCCTGCGTGTCACAAAGTCTAGTTCTGCCTGCGTGTCACAAAGTCTAGTTCTGCATGCGTGTCACAAAGTCTTGTTCTGCACGCGTGTCACAAAGTCTAGTTCTGCATGCGTGTCACAAAGTCTATTTCTATGGAACGCCAGGACTGCCATAATGAATTAATTAAATACACCATTAAATACACCATTAAATAATTAATTAAATGTGTCAATAATTAATTAATTACATGTGTCATAACTATTTATTTAATTAATTAATTCCAATTTTAATTAATTATTGCCACCTTTAATGTTGTATTTAATTAATTCATTATGGCAATCCTGGCGTTCCATATATTTCTGCCTGCCTGTCACAAAGTCTTGTTCTGCATGCGTGTCACAAAGTCTTGTTCTGCATGCGTGTCACAAAATCTAGTTCTTCCTGCGTGTCACAAAGTCTTTTTTTCCTATGGAACGCCAGGACTGCCATAATGAATTAATTAAATACACCATAAAACAATTAATTAAATGTGTCAATAATGAATTAATTAAATGTGTCAATAATTAATTAATTAAATGTGTCAATAATTAATTAAAATGTGAAATACATAAATAATTAATTAAATATGGCAATAATTAATTAATTACATGTGTCATAACTATTTATTTAATTAATTAATTCCAATTTTAATTAATTATTGTCACATTTAATTAATTATTTAATGGTGTATTTAATTAATTCATTATGGCAGTCCTGGCGTTCCATATATTTCTGCCTGCGTGTCACAAAGCCTTTTTCTGCCTGCGTGTCACAAAGTCTAGTTCTGCATGCGTGTCACAAAGACTTTTTCTTCTTGCGTGTCACAAAGTCTTGTTCTGCCTGCGTGTCACAAAGTCTTTTTCTACCTGCGTGTCACAAAGTCTTTTTCTGCTTGCGTGTCACAAAGTCTTTTTCTGCTTGCGTGTCACAAAGTCTTGTTCTGCCTGCGTGTCACAAAGTCTTCTTCTGCTTGCGTGTCACAAAGTCTTGTTCTGCCTGCGTGTCACAAAGTCTTTTTCTACCTGCGTGTCACAAAGTCTTTTTCTGCTTGCGTGTCACAAAGTCTTGTTCTGCCTGCGTGTCACAAAGTCTTTTTCTACCTGCGTGTCACAAAGTCTTTTTCTGCTTGCGTGTCACAAAGTCTTTTTCTGCTTGCGTGTCACAAAGTCTTGTTCTGCCTGCGTGTCACAAAGTCTAGTTCTGCACGCGTGTCACAAAGTCTTTTTCTGCCTGCGTGTTACAAAGTCTAGTTCTGCCTGCGTGTCACAAAGTCTTTTTGTGCCTGCGTGTCACAAAGTCTTTTTCTGCCAGCGTGTCACAAAGTCTAGTTCTGCCAGTGTGTCACAAAGTCTTTTTCTGCCTGCGTGTCACAAAGTCTTTTTCTGCCTGCGTGTCACAAAGTCTTGTTTTGCATGCGTGTCACAAAGTCTTTTTCTGCCTGCGTGTCACAAAATCTTGTTCTGCCTGCGTGTCACAAAGTCTTTTTCTATGGAACGCCAGGACTGCCATAATGAATTAATTAAATACACCAGTAAATAATTAATTAAATGTGGCAATAATTAATTAATTAAATGTGGCAATAATTAATTAATTAAATGTGTCAATAAATAATTAATTACATGTGTCATAACTATTTATTTAATTAATTAATTCCAATTTTAATTAATTATTGCTGCATTTAATTAATTATTTAATGGTGTATTTAATTAATTCATTATGGCAGTCCTGGCGTTCCATATTTTTCTACCTGCGTTTCACAAAGTCTTTTTCTGCCTACGTGTCACAAAGTCTTTTTCTGCCTACGTGTCACAAATTCTTTTTCTGCCTGCGTGTCACAAAGTCTTTTTCTGCCTGCGTGTCACAAAGTCTTTTTCTGCCTGCGTGTCACAAAGTCTAGTTCTGCCTGCGTGTCACAAAGTCTTGTTCTGCCTGCGTGTCACAAAGTCTAGTTCTGCATGCGTGTCACAAAGTCTAGTTCTGCCTGCGTGTCACAAAGTCTAGTTCTGCACGCGTGTCACAAAGTCTAGTTCTGCATGCGTGTCACAAAGTCTAGTTCTGCATGCGTGTCACAAAGTCTTTATTCTGCATGCGTGTCACAAAGTCTTTTTCCTGCTTGCGTGTCACAAAGTCTTTGTTCTGCCTGCGTGTCACAAAGTCTAGTTCTGCCAGCGTGTCACAAAGTCTAGTTCTGCATGCGTGTCACAAAGTCTTTTTCTACCTGCGTGTCACAAAGTCTAGTTCTGCATGCGTGTCACAAAGTCTTTATTCTGCTTGCGTGTCACAAAGTCTAGTTCTGCATGCGTGTCACAAAGTCTAGTTCTGCCTGCGTGTCACAAAGTCTTGTTCTGCATGCGTGTCACAAAGTCTTGTTCTGCACGCGTGTCACAAAGTCTAGTTCTGCATGCGTGTCACAAAGTCTAGTTCTGCCTGCGTGTCACAAAGTCTAGTTCTGCATGCGTGTCACAAAGTCTAGTCCTGCCTGCATGTCACAAAGTCTAGTTCTGCATGCGTGTCACAAAGTCTAGTTCTGCATGCGTGTCACAAAGTCTTGTTCTGCACGCGTGTCACAAAGTCTAGTTCTGCCTGCGTGTCACAAAGTCTAGTTCTGCATCCGTGTCACAAAGTCTAGTTCTGCCTGCGTGTCACAAAGTCTTGTTCTGCCTGCGTGTCACAAAATCTTATTCTGCCTGCGTGTCACAAAGTCTGTTTCTATGGAACGTCAGGACTGCCATAATGAATTAATTAAATACACCATTAAATAATTAATTAAATGTGTCAATAATTAATTAATTAAATTTGTCAATAATTAATTAATTAAATGTGTCAATAATTAATTAATTATATGTGTCATAACTATTTATTTAATTAATTAATTCCAATTTTAATTAATTATTGCCACATTTAATTAATTATTTAATGGTGTATTTAATTAATTCATTATGGCAGTCCTGGCGTTCCATATGTTTCTGCCTGCGTGTCACAAAGTCTTTTTCTACCTGCGTGTCACAAAGACTTTTTCTGCCTGCGTGTCACAAAGTCTAGTTCTGCCTGCGTGTCACAAAGTCTAGTTCTGCATGCGTGTCACAAAGTCTTGTTCTGCACGCGTGTCACAAAGTCTAGTTCTACATGCGTGTCACAAAGTCTAGTTCTGCCTGCGTGTCACAAAGTCTTGTTCTGCATGCGTGTCACAAAGTCTTGTTCTGCACGCGTGTCACAAAGTCTAGTTCTGCATGCGTGTCACAAAGTCTAGTTCTGCCTGCGTGTCACAAAGTCTAGTTCTGCATGCGTGTCACAAAGTCTAGTTCTGCCTGCGTGTCACAAAGTCTAGTTCTGCATGCGTGTCACAAAGTCTAGTTCTGCATGCGTGTCACAAAGTCTTGTTCTGCACGCGTGTCACAAAGTCTAGTTCTGCACGCGTGTCACAAAGTCTAGTTCTGCCTGCGTGTCACAAAGTCTTGTTCTGCATGCGTGTCACAAAGTCTTGTTCTGCACGCGTGTCACAAAGTCTAGTTCTGTATGCGTGTCACAAAGTCTAGTTCTGCCTGCGTGTCACAAAGTCTAGTTCTGCATGCGTGTCACAAAGTTTTGTTCTGCACGCATGTCACAAAGTCTAGTTCTGCATGCGTGTCACAAAGTCTAGTTCTGCCTGCGTGTCACAAAGTCTAGTTCTGCATGCGTGTCACAAAGTCTAGTTCTGCACGCGTGTCACAAAGTCTAGTTCTGCCTGCGTGTCACAAAGTCTAGTTCTGCATCCGTGTCACAAAGTCTAGTTCTGCCTGCGTGTCACAAAGTCTTGTTCTGCCTGCGTGTCACAAAATCTTATTCTGCCTGCGTGTCACAAAGTCTGTTTCTATGGAACGTCAGGACTGCCATAATGAATTAATTAAATACACCATTAAATAATTAATTAAATGTGTCAATAATTAATTAATTAAATTTGTCAATAATTAATTAATTAAATGTGTCAATAATTAATTAATTATATGTGTCATAACTATTTATTTAATTAATTAATTCCAATTTTAATTAATTATTGCCACATTTAATTAATTATTTAATGGTGTATTTAATTAATTCATTATGGCAGTCCTGGCATTCCATATATTTCTGCCTGCGTGTCACAAATTCTTTTTCTACCTGCGTGTCACAAAGTCTAGTTCTGCCTGCGTGTCACAAAGTCTAGTTCTGCCTGCGTGTCACAAAGTCTTTTTCTGCCTGCGTGTCACAAAGTCTTTTTCTGCTTGCGTGTCACAAAGTCTTGTTCTGCCTGCGTGTCAGAAATTCTTTTTCTACCTGCGTGTCACAAAGTCTAGTTCTGCCTGCGTGTCACAAAGTCTAGTTCTGCCTGCGTGTCACAAAGTCTTCTTCTGCACGCGTGTCACAAAGTCTTGTTCTGCACGCGTGTCACAAAGTCTAGTTCTGCCTGCGTGTCACAAAGTCTTGTTCTGCACGCGTCACAAAGTCTAATTCTGCACGCGTGTCACAAAGTCTAGTTCTGCATGCGTGTCACAAAGTCTTGTTCTGCACGCGTGTCACAAAGTCTAGTTCTGCACGCGTGTCACAAAGTCTAGTTCTGCCTGCGTGTCACAAAGTCTTGTTCTGCATGCGTGTCACAAAGTCTTGTTCTGCACGCGTGTCACAAAGTCTAGTTCTGTATGCGTGTCACAAAGTCTAGTTCTGCCTGCGTGTCACAAAGTCTTGTTCTGCACGCGTGTCACAAAGTCTAGTTCTGCATGCGTGTCACAAAGTCTAATTCTGCATGCGTGTCACAAAGTTTTGTTCTGCACGCGTGTCACAAAGTCTAGTTCTGCATGCGTGTCACAAAGTCTAGTTCTGCATGCGTGTCACAAAATCTTGTTCTGCCTGCGTGTCACAAAGTCTATTCCTATGGAACGCCAGGACTGCCATAATGAATTAAGTACGCCATTAAATAATTAATTAAATGTGTCAATAATTAATTGATTAAATGTGTCAATAATTAATTGATTAAATGTGTCAATAATTAATTAATTAAATGTATCAATAAGTAATTAAAATGTGAAATACATAAATAATTAATTAAATGTGTCAATAATTAATTAATTACATGTGTCATAACTATTTATTTAATTAATTAATTCCAATATTAATTAATTATTGCCACATTTAATTAATTATTTAATGGTGTATTTAATTAATTCATTATGGCAGTCCTGGCGTTCCATATATTTCTGCCTGCGTGTCACAAAGTCTTTTTCTACCTGCGTGTCACAAAGACTTTTTCTGCCTGCGTGTCACAAAGTCTAGTTCCGCATGCGTGTCACAAAGTCTAGTTCCGCCTGCGTGTCACAAAGTCTATTTCCGCATGCGTGTCACAAAGTCTTTTTATGCTTGCGTGTCACAAAGTCTTGTTCTGCCTGCGTGTCAAAAAGTCTTTTTCTACCTGCGTGTCACAAAGTCTAGTTCTGCACGCGTGTCACAAAGTCTAGTTCTGCCTGCGTGTCACAAAGTCTAGTTCTGCCTGCGTGTCACAAAGTCTAGTTCTGCCTGCGTGTCACAAAGTCTTTTTCTACCTGCGTGTCACAAAGTCTTTTTCTGCTTGCGTGTCACAAAGTCTTGTTCTGCCTGCGTGTCACAAATTCTTTTTCTACCTGCGTGTCACAAAGTCTAGTTCTGCCTGCGTGTCACAAAGTCTAGTTCTGCCTGCGTGTCACAAAGTCTTGTTCTGCACGCGTGTCACAAAGTCTTGTTCTGCACGCGTGTCACAAAGTCTAGTTCTGCCTGCGTGTCACAAAGTCTTGTTCTGCACGCGTCACAAAGTCTAGTTCTGCACGCGTGTCACAAAGTCTAGTTCTGCATGAGTGTCACAAAGTCTAGTTCTGCACGCGTGTCACAAAGTCTAGTTCTGCCTGCGTGTCACAAAGTCTTGTTCTGCACGCGTGTCACAAAGTCTAGTTCTGCATGCGTGTCAAAAACTCTAGTTCTGCCTGCGTGTCACAAAGTCTAGTTCCGCATGCGTGTCACAAAGTCTAGTTCTGCCTGCGTGTCACAAAGTCTATTTCCGCATGCGTGTCACAAAGTCTTTTTATGCTTGCGTGTCACAAAGTCTTGTTCTGCCTGCGTGTCACAAAGTCTTTTTCTACCTGCGTGTCACAAAGTCTAGTTCTGCACGCGTGTCACAAAGTCTAGTTCTGCCTGCGTGTCACAAAGTCTAGTTCTGCCTGCGTGTCACAAAGTCTAGTTCTGCCTGCGTGTCACAAAGTCTAGTTCTGCCTGCGTGTCACAAAGTCTTGTTCTGCACGCGTCACAAAGTCTAGTTCTGCACGCGTGTCACAAAGTCTAGTTCTGCATGCATGTCACAAAGTCTTTTTCTGCCTGCGTGTCACAAAGTATAGTTCTGCCAGCGTGTCACAGTCTTGTTCTGCATGCGTGTCACAAAATCTTGTTCTGCCTGCGTGTCACAAAGTCTATTCCTATGGAACGCCAGGACTGCCATAATGAATTAAGTACATCATTAAATAATTAATTAAATGTGTCACTAATTAATTGATTAAATGTGTCAATAATTAATTAATTAAATGTATCACTAAGTAATTAAAATGTGAAATACATAAATAATTAATTAAATGTGTCAATAATTAATTAATTACATGTGTCATAACTATTTATTTAATTAATTAATTCCAATTTTAATTAATTATTGCCACATTTAATTAATTATTTAATGGTGTATTTAATTAATTCATTATGGCAGTCCTGGCGTTCCATATATTTCTGCCTGCGTGTCACAAAGTCTTTTTCTACCTGCGTGTCACAAAGTCTAGTTCTGCCTGCGTGTCACAAAGTCTAGTTCTGCATGCGTGTCACAAAGTCTTGTTCTGCACGCGTGTCACAAAGTCTAGTTCTGCATGCGTGTCACAAAGTCTAGTTCTGCCTGCGTGTCACAAAGTCTTGTTCTGCATGCGTGTCACAAAGTCTTGTTCTGCACGCGTGTCACAAAGTCTAGTTCTGCATGCGTGTCACAAAGTCTAGTTCTGCCTACGTGTCACAAAGTCTAGTTCTGCATGCGTGTCACAAAGTCTAGTTCTGCCTGCGTGTCACAAAGTCTAGTTCTGCATGCGTGTCACAAAGTCTAGTTCTGCATGCGTGTCACAAAGTCTTGTTCTGCACGCGTGTCACAAAGTCTAGTTCTGCACGCGTGTCACAAAGTCTTGATCTGCACGCGTGTCACAAAGTCTTGTTCTGCATGCGTGTCACAAAGTCTTGTTCTGCACGCGTGTCACAAAGTCTTGTTCTGCACGCGTGTCACAAAGTCTTGTTCTGCACGCGTGTCACAAAGTCTAGTTCTGCCTGCGCGTCACAAAGTCTAGTTCTGCCTGCGTGTCACAAAGTCTTGTTCTGCATGCGTGTCACAAAGTCTAGTTCTGCACGCGTGTCACAAAGTCTTGATCTGCACGCGTGTCACAAAGTCTTGTTCTGCATGCGTGTCACAAAGTCTTGTTCTGCACGCGTGTCACAAAGTCTTGTTCTGCACGCGTGTCACAAAGTCTTGTTCTGCACGCGTGTCACAAAGTCTAGTTCTGCCTGCGCGTCACAAAGTCTAGTTCTGCCTGCGTGTCACAAAGTCTTGTTCTGCATGCGTGTCACAAAGTCTAGTTCTGCACGCGTGTCACAAAGTCTAGTTCTGCCTGCGTGTCACAAAGTCTAGTTCTGCCTGCGTGTCACAAAGTATAGTTCTGCCAGCGTGTCACAGTCTTGTTCTGCATGCGTGTCACAAAATCTTGTTCTGCCTGCGTGTCACAAAGTCTATTCCTATGGAACGCCAGGACTGCCATAATGAATTAAGTACATCATTAAATAATTAATTAAATGTGTCACTAATTAATTGATTAAATGTGTCAATAATTAATTAATTAAATGTATCACTAAGTAATTAAAATGTGAAATACATAAATAATTAATTAAATGTGTCAATAATTAATTAATTACATGTGTCATAACTATTTATTTAATTAATTAATTCCAATTTTAATTAATTATTGCCACATTTAATTAATTATTTAATGGTGTATTTAATTAATTCATTATGGCAGTCCTGGCGTTCCATATATTTCTGCCTGCGTGTCACAAAGTCTTTTTCTACCTGCGTGTCACAAAGTCTAGTTCTGCCTGCGTGTCACAAAGTCTAGTTCTGCATGCGTGTCACAAAGTCTTGTTCTGCACGCGTGTCACAAAGTCTAGTTCTGCATGCGTGTCACAAAGTCTAGTTCTGCCTGCGTGTCACAAAGTCTTGTTCTGCATGCGTGTCACAAAGTCTTGTTCTGCACGCGTGTCACAAAGTCTAGTTCTGCATGCGTGTCACAAAGTCTAGTTCTGCCTACGTGTCACAAAGTCTAGTTCTGCATGCGTGTCACAAAGTCTAGTTCTGCCTGCGTGTCACAAAGTCTAGTTCTGCATGCGTGTCACAAAGTCTAGTTCTGCATGCGTGTCACAAAGTCTTGTTCTGCACGCGTGTCACAAAGTCTAGTTCTGCACGCGTGTCACAAAGTCTTGATCTGCACGCGTGTCACAAAGTCTTGTTCTGCATGCGTGTCACAAAGTCTTGTTCTGCACGCGTGTCACAAAGTCTTGTTCTGCACGCGTGTCACAAAGTCTTGTTCTGCACGCGTGTCACAAAGTCTAGTTCTGCCTGCGCGTCACAAAGTCTAGTTCTGCCTGCGTGTCACAAAGTCTTGTTCTGCATGCGTGTCACAAAGTCTAGTTCTGCACGCGTGTCACAAAGTCTTGATCTGCACGCGTGTCACAAAGTCTTGTTCTGCATGCGTGTCACAAAGTCTTGTTCTGCACGCGTGTCACAAAGTCTTGTTCTGCACGCGTGTCACAAAGTCTTGTTCTGCACGCGTGTCACAAAGTCTAGTTCTGCCTGCGCGTCACAAAGTCTAGTTCTGCCTGCGTGTCACAAAGTCTTGTTCTGCATGCGTGTCACAAAGTCTAGTTCTGCACGCGTGTCACAAAGTCTAGTTCTGTATGCGTGTCACAAAGTCTAGTTCTGCCTGCGTGTCACAAAGTCTAGTTCTGCATGCGTGTCACAAAGTCTTGTTCTGCACGCGTGTCACAAAGTCTAGTTCTGCACGCGTGTCACAAAGTCTAGTTCTGCATGCGTGTCACAAAGTTTTGTTCTGCCTGCGTGTCACAAAGTCTTGTTCTGCCTGCGCGTCACAAAGTCTTGTTCTGCATGCGTGTCACAAAGTCTTGTTCTGCCTGCGCGTCACAAAGTCTTGTTCTGCATGCGTGTCACAAAGTCTTGTTCTGCCTGCGTGTCACAAAGTCTTGTTCTGCACGCGTGTCACAAAGTCTTGTTCTGCACGCGTGTCACAAAGTCTTGTTCTGCACGCGTGTCACAAAGTCTAGTTCTGCCTGCGTGTCACAAAGTCTAGTTCTGCCTGCGTGTCACAAAGTCTTGTTCTGCATGCGTGTCACAAAGTCTTGTTCTGCACGCGTGTCACAAAGTCTAGTTCTGTATGCGTGTCACAAAGTCTAGTTCTGCCTGCGTGTCACAAAGTCTAGTTCTGCATGCGTGTCACAAAGTCTAGTTCTGCCTGCGTGTCACAAAGTCTAGTTCTGCATGCGTGTCACAAAGTCTTGTTCTGCACGCGTGTCACAAAGTCTAGCTCTGCATGCGTGTCACAAAGTCTAGTTCTGCATGCGTGTCACAAAGTTTTGTTCTGCACGCGTGTCACAAAGTCTAGTTCTTCATGCGTGTCACAAAGTCTAGTTCTGCACGCGTGTCACAAAGTCTAGTTCTGCCTGCGTGTCACAAAGTCTAGTTCTGCATCCGTGTCACAAAGTCTAGTTCTGCCTGCGTGTCACAAAGTCTTGTTCTGCCTGCGTGTCACAAAATCTTATTCTGCCTGCGTGTCACAAAGTCTGTTTCTATGGAACGTCAGGACTGCCATAATGAATTAATTAAATACACCATTAAATAATTAATTAAATGTGTCAATAATTAATTAATTAAATTTGTCAATAATTAATTAATTAAATGTGTCAATAATTAATTAATTATATGTGTCATAACTATTTATTTAATTAATTAATTCCAATTTTAATTAATTATTGCCACATTTAATTAATTATTTAATGGTGTATTTAATTAATTCATTATGGCAGTCCTGGCATTCCATATATTTCTGCCTGCGTGTCACAAATTCTTTTTCTACCTGCGTGTCACAAAGTCTTGTTCTGCCTGCGTGTCACAAAGTCTAGTTCTGCCTGCGTGTCACAAAGTCTTGTTCTGCACGCGTGTCACAAAGTCTAGTTCTGCATGCGTGTCACAAACTCTAGTTCTGCATGCGTGTCACAAAGTCTTGTTCTGCACGCGTGTCACAAAGTCTAGTTCTGCACGCGTGTCACAAAGTCTTGTTCTGCACGCGTGTCACAAAGTCTTGTTCTGCACGCGTGTCACAAAGTCTAGTTCTGCCTGCGTGTCACAAAGTCTAGTTCTGCCTGCGTGTCACAAAGTCTTGTTCTGCATGCGTGTCACAAAGTCTTGTTCTGCACGCGTGTCACAAAGTCTAGTTCTGTATGCGTGTCACAAAGTCTAGTTCTGCCTGCGTGTCACAAAGTCTAGTTCTGCATGCGTGTCACAAAGTCTAGTTCTGCCTGCGTGTCACAAAGTCTAGTTCTGCATGCGTGTCACAAAGTCTTGTTCTGCACGCGTGTCACAAAGTCTAGCTCTGCATGCGTGTCACAAAGTCTAGTTCTGCATGCGTGTCACAAAGTTTTGTTCTGCACGCGTGTCACAAAGTCTAGTTCTACATGCGTGTCACAAAGTCTAGTTCTGCACGCGTGTCACAAAGTCTAGTTCTGCCTGCGTGTCACAAAGTCTAGTTCTGCATCCGTGTCACAAAGTCTAGTTCTGCCTGCGTGTCACAAAGTCTTGTTCTGCCTGCGTGTCACAAAATCTTATTCTGCCTGCGTGTCACAAAGTCTGTTTCTATGGAACGTCAGGACTGCCATAATGAATTAATTAAATACACCATTAAATAATTAATTAAATGTGTCAATAATTAATTAATTAAATTTGTCAATAATTAATTAATTAAATGTGTCAATAATTAATTAATTATATGTGTCATAACTATTTATTTAATTAATTAATTCCAATTTTAATTAATTATTGCCACATTTAATTAATTATTTAATGGTGTATTTAATTAATTCATTATGGCAGTCCTGGCATTCCATATATTTCTGCCTGCGTGTCACAAATTCTTTTTCTACCTGCGTGTCACAAAGTCTAGTTCTGCCTGCGTGTCACAAAGTCTAGTTCTGCCTGCGTGTCACAAAGTCTTGTTCTGCACGCGTGTCACAAAGTCTAGTTCTGCATGCGTGTCACAAACTCTAGTTCTGCATGCGTGTCACAAAGTTTTGTTCTGCACGCGTGTCACAAAGTCTAGTTCTGCATGCGTGTCACAAAGTCTTTTTCTGCATGCGTGTCACAAAATCTTGTTCTGCCTGCGTGTCACAAAGTCTATTCCTATGGAACGCCAGGACTGCCATAATGAATTAAGTACACCATTAAATAATTAATTAAATGTGTCAATAATTAATTGATTAAATGTGTCAATAATTAATTAATTAAATGTATCAATAAGTAATTAAAATGTGAAATACATAAATAATTAATTAAATGTGTCAATAATTAATTAATTACATGTGTCATAACTATTTATTTAATTAATTAATTCCAATTTTAATTAATTATTGCCACATTTAATTAATTATTTAATGGTGTATTTAATTAATTCATTATGGCAGTCCTGGCGTTCCATATATTTCTGCCTGCGTGTCACAAAGTCTTTTTCTACCTGCGTGTCACAAAGACTTTTTCTGCCTGCGTGTCACAAAGTCTATTTCCGCATGCGTGTCACAAAGTCTTTTTATGCTTGCGTGTCACAAAGTCTTGTTCTGCCTGCGTGTCACAAAGTCTTTTTCTACCTGCGTGTCACAAAGTCTAGTTCTGCACGCGTGTCACAAAGTCTAGTTCTGCCTGCGTGTCACAAAGTCTAGTTCTGCCTGCGTGTCACAAAGTCTAGTTCTGCCTGCGTGTCACAAAGTCTAGTTCTGCCTGCGTGTCACAAAGTCTTGTTCTGCACGCGTCACAAAGTCTAGTTCTGCACGCGTGTCACAAAGTCTAGTTCTGCATGCGTGTCACAAAGTCTTTTTCTGCCTGCGTGTCACAAAGTATAGTTCTGCCAGCGTGTCACAGTCTTGTTCTGCATGCGTGTCACAAAATCTTGTTCTGCCTGCGTGTCACAAAGTCTATTCCTATGGAACGCCAGGACTGCCATAATGAATTAAGTACATCATTAAATAATTAATTAAATGTGTCACTAATTAATTGATTAAATGTGTCAATAATTAATTAATTAAATGTATCAATAAGTAATTAAAATGTGAAATACATAAATAATTAATTAAATGTGTCAATAATTAATTAATTACATGTGTCATAACTATTTATTTAATTAATTAATTCCAATTTTAATTAATTATTGACACATTTAATTAATTATTTAATGGTGTATTTAATTAATTCATTATGGCAGTCCTGGCGTTCCATATATTTCTGCCTGCGTGTCACAAAGTCTTTTTCTACCTGCGTGTCACAAAGTCTAGTTCTGCCTGCGTGTCACAAAGTCTAGTTCTGCATGCGTGTCACAAAGTCTTGTTCTGCACGCGTGTCACAAAGTCTAGTTCTGCATGCGTGTCACAAAGTCTAGTTCTGCCTGCGTGTCACAAAGTCTTGTTCTGCATGCGTGTCACAAAGTCTTGTTCTGCACGCGTGTCACAAAGTCTAGTTCTGCATGCGTGTCACAAAGTCTAGTTCTGCCTGCGTGTCACAAAGTCTAGTTCTGCATGCGTGTCACAAAGTCTAGTTCTGCCTGCGTGTCACAAAGTCTAGTTCTGCATGCGTGTCACAAAGTCTAGTTCTGCATGCGTGTCACAAAGTCTTGTTCTGCACGCGTGTCACAAAATCTAGTTCTGCACGCGTGTCACAAAGTCTTGATCTGCACGCGTGTCACAAAGTCTTGTTCTGCATGCGTGTCACAAAGTCTAGTTCTGCATGCGTGTCACAAAGTCTAGTTCTGCACGCGTGTCACAAAGTCTAGTTCTGCCTGCGTGTCACAAAGTCTAGTTCTGCATCCGTGTCACAAAGTCTAGTTCTGCCTGCGTGTCACAAAGTCTTGTTCTGCCTGCGTGTCACAAAATCTTATTCTGCCTGCGTGTCACAAAGTCTGTTTCTATGGAACGTCAGGACTGCCATAATGAATTAATTAAATACACCATTAAATAATTAATTAAATGTGTCAATAATTAATTAATTAAATTTGTCAATAATTAATTAATTAAATGTGTCAATAATTAATTAATTATATGTGTCATAACTATTTATTTAATTAATTAATTCCAATTTTAATTAATTATTGCCACATTTAATTAATTATTTAATGGTGTATTTAATTAATTCATTATGGCAGTCCTGGCATTCCATATATTTCTGCCTGCGTGTCACAAATTCTTTTTCTACCTGCGTGTCACAAAGTCTAGTTCTGCCTGCGTGTCACAAAGTCTAGTTCTGCCTGCGTGTCACAAAGTCTTTTTCTACCTGCGTGTCACAAAGTCTTTTTCTGCTTGCGTGTCACAAAGTCTAGTTCTGCCTGCGTGTCACAAAGTCTAGTTCTGCCTGCGTGTCACAAAGTCTTTTTCTGCACGCGTGTCACAAAGTCTTGTTCTGCACGCGTGTCACAAAGTCTAGTTCTGCCTGCGTGTCACAAAGTCTTGTTCTGCACGCGTCACAAAGTCTAGTTCTGCACGCGTGTCACAAAGTCTAGTTCTGCATGCGTGTCACAAAGTCTTTTTCTGCATGCGTGTCACAAAGTCTAGTTCTGCCTGCGTGTCACAAAGTCTAGTTCTGCCTGCGTGTCACAGTCTTGTTCTGCATGCGTGTCACAAAATCTTGTTCTGCTTGCGTGTCACAAAGTCTATTCCTATGGAACGCCAGGACTGCCATAATGAATTAAGTACACCATTAAATAATTAATTAAATGTGTCAATAATTAATTGATTAAATGTGTCAATAATTAATTAATTAAATGTATCAATAAGTAATTAAAATGTGAAATACATAAATAATTAATTAAATGTGTCAATAATTAATTAATTACATGTGTCATAACTATTTATTTAATTAATTAATTCCAATTTTAATTAATTATTGCCACATTTAATTAATTATTTAATGGTGTATTTAATTAATTCATTATGGCAGTCCTGGCGTTCCATATATTTCTGCCTGCGTGTCACAAAGTCTTTTTCTGCCTGCGTGTCACAAAGACTTTTTCTGCCTGCGTGTCACAAAGTCTAGTTCCGCATGCGTGTCACAAAGTCTAGTTCTGCCTGCGTGTCACAAAGTCTATTTCCGCATGCGTGTCACAAAGTCTTTTTATGCTTGCGTGTCACAAAGTCTTGTTCTGCCTGCGTGTCACAAAGTCTAGTTCTGCACGCGTGTCACAAAGTCTAGTTCTGCATGCGTGTCACAAAGTCTTTTTCTGCCTGCGTGTCACAAAGTATAGTTCTGCCAGCGTGTCACAGTCTTGTTCTGCATGCGTGTCACAAAATCTTGTTCTGCCTGCGTTTCACAAAATCTTGTTCTGCCTGCGTGTCACAAAGTCTATTCCTATGGAACGCCAGGACTGCCATAATGAATTAAGTACACCATTAAATAATTAATTAAATGTGTCAATAATTAATTGATTAAATGTGTCAATAATTAATTAATTAAATGTATCAATAAGTAATTAAAATGTGAAATACATAAATAATTAATTAAATGTGTCAATAATTAATTAATTACATGTGTCATAACTATTTATTTAATTAATTAATTCCAATTTTAATTAATTATTGACAGATTTAATTAATTATTTAATGGTGTATTTAATTAATTCATTATGGCAGTCCTGGCGTTCCATATATTTCTGCCTGCGTGTCACAAAGTCTTTTTCTACCTGCGTGTCACAAAGACTTTTTCTGCCTGCGTGTCACAAAGTCTAGTTCTGCCTGCGTGTCACAAAGTCTAGTTCTGCATGCGTGTCACAGTCTTGTTCTGCATGCGTGTCACAAAATCTTGTTCTGCCTGCGTGTCACAAAGTCTATTCCTATGGAACGCCAGGACTGCCATAATGAATTAAGTACACCATTAAATAATTAATTAAATGTGTCAATAATTAATTGATTAAATGTGTCAATAATTAATTAATTAAATGTATCAATAAGTAATTAAAATGTGAAATACATAAATAATTAATTAAATGTGTCAATAATTAATTAATTACATGTGTCATAACTATTTATTTAATTAATTAATTCCAATTTTAATTAATTATTGACACATTTAATTAATTATTTAATGGTGTATTTAATTAATTCATTATGGCAGTCCTGGCGTTCCATATATTTCTGCCTGCGTGTCACAAATTCTTTTTCTACCTGCGTGTCACAAAGTCTAGTTCTGCCTGCGTGTCACAAAGTCTAGTTCCGCATGCGTGTCACAAAGTCTAGTTCTGCCTGCGTGTCACAAAGTCTATTTCCGCATGCGTGTCACAAAGTCTTTTTATGCTTGCGTGTCACAAAGTCTTGTTCTGCCTGCGTGTCACAAAGTCTTTTTCTACCTGCGTGTCACAAAGTCTAGTTCTGCTTGCGTGTCACAAAGTCTTGTTCTCCCTGCGTGTCACAAAGTCTTGTTCTGCCTGCGTGTCACAAAGTCTTTTTCTGCTTGCGTGTCACAAAGTCTTTTTCTGCTTGCGTGTCACAAAGTCTTTTTCTGCTTGCGTGTCACAAAGTCTTGTTCTGCCTGCGTGTCACAAAGTCTTTTTCTACCTGCGTGTCACAAAGTCTTGTTCTGCCTGCGTGTCACAAAGTCTTTTTCTACCTGCGTGTCACAAAGTCTTTTTCTGCTGGCGTGTCACAAAGTCTTGTTCTCCCTGCGTGTCAAAAAGTCTTGTTCTGCCTGCGTGTCACAAAGTCTTTTTCTGCTTGCGTGTCACAAAGTCTTTTTCTGCTTGCGTGTCACAAAGTCTTGTTCTGCCTGCGTGTCACAAAGTCTTGTTCTCCCTGCGTGTCACAAAGTCTTGTTCTGCCTGCGTGTCACAAAGTCTTTTTCTACCTGCGTGTCACAAAGTCTTTTTCTGCTTGCGTGTCACAAAGTCTTGTTCTGCCTGCGTGTCACAAAGTCTTGTTCTGCCTGCGTGTCACAAAGTCTTGTTCTCCCTGCGTGTCAGAAAGTCTTGTTCTGCCTGCGTGTCACAAAGTCTTGTTCTCCCTGCGTGTCACAAAGTCTTTTTCTACCTGCGTGTCACAAAGACTTTTTCTGCCTGCGTGTCACAAAGTCTTTTTCTGCTTGCGTGTCACAAAGTCTTTTTCTGCTTGCGTGTCACAAAGTCTTGTTCTGCCTGCGTGTCACAAAGTCTTTTTCTGCCTGCGTGTCACAAAGTCTTGTTCTGACTGCGTGTCACAAAGTCTTTTTCTACCTGCGTGTCACAAAGTCTTTTTCTGCCAGCGTGTCACAAAGTCTAGTTCTGCCTGCGTGTCACAAAGTCTATTTCTATGGAACGCCAGGACTGCCATAATGAATTAATGAAATACACCATTAAATACACCATTAAATAATTAATTAAATGTGTCAATAATTAATTAATTACATGTGTCATAACTATTTATTTCATTAATTAATTCCAATTTTAATTAATTATTGCCACCTTTAATGTTGTATTTAATTAATTCATTATGGCAATCCTGGCGTTCCATATATTTCTGCCTGCCTGTCACAAAGTCTTGTTCTGCATGCGTGTCACAAAGTCTTGTTCTGCATGCGTGTCACAAAATCTAGTTCTTCCTGCGTGTCACAAAGTCTTTTTTCTATGGAACGCCAGGACTGCCATAATGAATTAATTAAATACACCATAAAACAATTAATTAAATGTGTCAATAATTAATTAATTAAATGTGTCAATAATTAATTAATTAAATGTGTCAATAATTAATTAAAATGTGAAATACATAAATAATTAATTAAATGTGGCAATAATTAATTAATTACATGTGTCATAACTATTTATTTAATTAATTAATTCCAATTTTAATTAATTATTGTCACATTTAATTAATTATTTAATGGTGTATTTAATTAATTCATTATGGCAGTCCTGGCGTTCCATATATTTCTGCCTGCGTGTCACAAAGCCTTTTTCTGCCTGCGTGTCACAAAGTCTTTTTCTACCTGCGTGTCACAAAGTCTTTTTCTGCTTGCGTGTCACAAAGTCTTTTTCTGCTTGCGTGTCACAAAATCTTGTTCTGCCTGCGTGTCACAAAGTCTTCTTCTGCTTGCGTGTCACAAAGTCTTGTTCTGCCTGCGTGTCACAAAGTCTTTTTCTACCTGCGTGTCACAAAGTCTTTTTCTGCTTGCGTGTCACAAAGTCTTGTTCTGCCTGCGTGTCACAAAGTCTTTTTCTACCTGCGTGTCACAAAGTCTTTTTCTGCCTGCGTGTCACAAAGTCTTTTTCTGCTTGCGTGTCACAAAGTCTTGTTCTGCCTGCGTGTCACAAAGTCTTTTTCTGCCTGCGTGTCACAAAGTCTAGTTCTGCCTGCGTGTCACAAAGTCTAGTTCTGCATGCGTGTCACAAAGTCTTTTTCTGCTTGCGTGTCACAAAGTCTTGTTCTGCCTGCGTGTCACAAAGTCTTTTTCTACCTGCGTGTCACAAAGTCTTTTTCTGCTTGCGTGTCACAAAGTCTTTTTCTGCTTGCGTGTCACAAAGTCTTGTTCTGCCTGCGTGTCACAAAGTCTTTTTCTGCCTGCGTGTCACAAAGTCGTGTTCTGCTTGCGTGTCACAAAGTCTTGTTCTGCCTGCGAGTCACAAAGTCTTTTTCTACCTGCGTGTCACAAAGTCTTTTTCTGCTTGCGTGTCACAAAGTCTTTTTCTACCTGCGTATCACAAAGTCTTTTTCTGCTTGCGTGTCACAAAGTCTTTTTCTGCTTGCGTGTCACAAAGTCTAGTTCCGCATGTGTGTCACAAAGTCTTGTTCTGCCTGCGTGTCATAAAGTCTAGTTCCGCATGTGTGTCACAAAGTCTTGTTCTGCCTGCGTGTCACAAAGTCTTGTTCTGCATGCGTGTCACAAAGTCTATTCCTATGGAACGCCAGGACTGCCATAATGAATTAATTAAATACACCATTAAATAATTAATTAAATGTGTCTATAATTAATTAATTAAATGTGGCAATAATTAATTAAAATGTGAAATACATAAATAATTTATTAAATGTGGCAATAATTAAGTAATTAAATGTTTCAATAATTAATTAATTACATGTGTCATAACTATTTATTTAATTAATTAATTCCAATTTTAATTAATTACTGCCACATTTAATTAATTATTTAATGGTGTATTTAATTAATTCATTCTACCTGCGTGTCACAAAGTCTTTTTCTGCTTGCGTGTCACAAAGTCTTGTTCTGCCTGCGTGTCACAAAGTCTTTTTCTACCTGCGTGTCACAAAGTCTTTTTCTGCTTGCGTGTCACAAAGTCTTTTTCTGCTTGCGTGTCACAAAGTCTTGTTCTGCCTGCGTGTCACAAAGTCTTTTTCTGCCTAAGTGTCACAAAGTCTAGTTCTGCCAGTGTGTCACAAAGTCTTGTTCTGCCTGCGTGTCACAAAGTCTTGTTCTCCCTGCGTGTCACAAAGTCTTTTTCTACCTGCGTGTCACGAAGACTTTTTCTGCCTGCGTGTCACAAAGTCTTTTTCTGCTTGCGTGTCACAAAGTCTTTTTCTGCTTGCGTGTCACAAAGTCTTGTTCTGCCTGCGTGTCACAAAGTCTTTTTCTGCCTGCGTGTCACAAAGTCTTGTTCTGACTGCGTGTCACAAAGTCTTTTTCTACCTGCGTGTCACAAAGTCTTTTTCTGCCAGCGTGTCACAAAGTCTAGTTCTGCCTGCGTGTCACAAAGTCTTTTTCTGCCTGCGTGTCACAAAGTCTAGTTCTGCATGCGTGTCACAAAGTCTAGTTCTGCCTGCGTGTCACAAAGTCTAGTTCTGCATGCGTTTCACAAAGTCTTGTTCTGCACGCGTGTCACAAAGTCTAGTTCTGCATGCGTGTCACAAAGTCTAGTTCTGCATGCGTGTCACAAAGTCTATTTCTATGGAACGCCAGGACTGCCATAATGAATTAATGAAATACACCATTAAATACACCATTAAATAATTAATTAAATGTGTCAATAATTAATTAATTACATGTGTCATAACTATTTATTTCATTAATTAATTCCAATTTTAATTAATTATTGCCACCTTTAATGTTGTATTTAATTAATTCATTATGGCAATCCTGGCGTTCCATATATTTCTGCCTGCCTGTCACAAAGTCTTGTTCTGCATGCGTGTCACAAAGTCTTGTTCTGCATGCGTGTCACAAAATCTAGTTCTTCCTGCGTGTCACAAAGTCTTTTTTCTATGGAACGCCAGGACTGCCATAATGAATTAATTAAATACACCATAAAACAATTAATTAAATGTGTCAATAATTAATTAATTAAATGTGTCAATAATTAATTAATTAAATGTGTCAATAATTAATTAAAATGTGAAATACATAAATAATTAATTAAATGTGGCAATAATTAATTAATTACATGTGTCATAACTATTTATTTAATTAATTAATTCCAATTTTAATTAATTATTGTCACATTTAATTAATTATTTAATGGTGTATTTAATTAATTCATTATGGCAGTCCTGGCGTTCCATATATTTCTGCCTGCGTGTCACAAAGCCTTTTTCTGCCTGCGTGTCACAAAGTCTAGTTCTGCATGCGTGTCACAAAGTCTATTTCTGCATGCGTGTCACAAAGACTTTTTCTGCTTGCGTGTCACAAAGTCTTGTTCTGCCTGCGTGTCACAAAGTCTTTTTCTACCTGCGTGTCACAAAGTCTTTTTCTGCTTGCGTGTCACAAAGTCTTTTTCTGCTTGCGTGTCACAAAATCTTGTTCTGCCTGCGTGTCACAAAGTCTTCTTCTGCTTGCGTGTCACAAAGTCTTGTTCTGCCTGCGTGTCACAAAGTCTTTTTCTACCTGCGTGTCACAAAGTCTTTTTCTGCTTGCGTGTCACAAAGTCTTGTTCTGCCTGCGTGTCACAAAGTCTTTTTCTACCTGCGTGTCACAAAGTCTTTTTCTGCTTGCGTGTCACAAAGTCTTTTTCTGCTTGCGTGTCACAAAGTCTTGTTCTGCCTGCGTGTCACAAAGTCTTTTTCTGCCTGCGTGTCACAAAGTCGTGTTCTGCTTGCGTGTCACAAAGTCTTGTTCTGCCTGCGAGTCACAAAGTCTTTTTCTACCTGCGTGTCACAAAGTCTTTTTCTGCTTGCGTGTCACAAAGTCTTTTTCTACCTGCGTATCACAAAGTCTTTTTCTGCTTGCGTGTCACAAAGTCTTTTTCTGCTTGCGTGTCACAAAGTCTAGTTCCGCATGTGTGTCACAAAGTCTTGTTCTGCCTGCGTGTCATAAAGTCTAGTTCCGCATGTGTGTCACAAAGTCTTGTTCTGCCTGCGTGTCACAAAGTCTTGTTCTGCATGCGTGTCACAAAGTCTATTCCTATGGAACGCCAGGACTGCCATAATGAATTAATTAAATACACCATTAAATAATTAATTAAATGTGTCTATAATTAATTAATTAAATGTGGCAATAATTAATTAATTAAATGTGGCAATAATTAATTAAAATGTGAAATACATAAATAATTTATTAAATGTGGCAATAATTAAGTAATTAAATGTTTCAATAATTAATTAATTACATGTGTCATAACTATTTATTTAATTAATTAATTCCAATTTTAATTAATTACTGCCACATTTAATTAATTATTTAATGGTGTATTTAATTAATTCATTCTACCTGCGTGTCACAAAGTCTTTTTCTGCTTGCGTGTCACAAAGTCTTGTTCTGCCTGCGTGTCACAAAGTCTTTTTCTACCTGCGTGTCACAAAGTCTTTTTCTGCTGGCGTGTCACAAAGTCTTTTTCTGCTTGCGTGTCACAAAGTCTTTTTCTGCCTAAGTGTCACAAAGTCTAGTTCTGCCAGTGTGTCACAAAGTCTTTTTCTGCCAGCGTGTCACAAAATCTAGTTCTGCCAGTGTGTCACAAAGTCTTTTTTTTTCTATGGAACGCCAGGACTGCCATAATGAATTAATTAAATACACCATAAAACAATTAATTAAATGTGTCAATAATGAATTAATTAAATGTGTCAATAATTAATTAAAATGTGAAATACATAAATAATTAATTAAATATGGCAATAATTAATTAATTACATGTGTCATAACTATTTATTTAATTAATTAATTCCAATTTTAATTAATTATTGTCACATTTAATTAATTATTTAATGGTGTATTTAATTAATTCATTATGGCAGTCCTGGCGTTCCATATATTTCTGCCTGCGTGTCACAAAGCCTTTTTCTGCCTGCGTGTCACAAAGTCTAGTTCTGCATGCGTGTCACAAAGACTTTTTCTTCTTGCGTGTCACAAAGTCTTGTTCTGCCTGCGTGTCACAAAGTCTTTTTCTACCTGCGTGTCACAAAGTCTTTTTCTGCTTGCGTGTCACAAAGTCTTTTTCTGCTTGCGTGTCACAAAGTCTTGTTCTGCCTGCGTGTCACAAAGTCTTCTTCTGCTTGCGTGTCACAAAGTCTTGTTCTGCCTGCGTGTCACAAAGTCTTTTTTTACCTGCGTGTCACAAAGTCTTTTTCTGCTTGCGTGTCACAAAGTCTTGTTCTGCCTGCGTGTCACAAAGTCTTTTTCTACCTGCGTGTCACAAAGTCTTTTTCTGCTTGCATGTCACAAAGTCTTTTTCTGCTTGCGTGTCACAAAGTCTTGTTCTGCCTGCGTGTCACAAAGTCTAGTTCTGCACGCGTGTCACAAAGTCTTTTTCTGCCTGCGTGTTACAAAGTCTAGTTCTGCCTGCGTGTCACAAAGTCTAGTTCTGCATGCGTGTCACAAAGTCTTGTTCTGCACGCGTGTCACAAAGTCTAGTTCTGCATGCGTGTCACAAAGTCTAGTTCTGCATGCGTGTCACAAAGTCTAGTTCTGCATGCGTGTCACAAAGTCTAGTTCTGCATGCGTGTCACAAAGTCTTGTTCTGCCTGCGTGTCACAAAGTCTTTTTCTGCTTGCGTGTCACAAAGTCTTTTTCTGCTTGCGTGTCACAAAGTCTTTTTCTGCTTGCGTGTCACAAAGTCTTGTTCTGCCTGCGTGTCACAAAGTCTTTTTCTGCCTGCGTGTCACAAAGTCTTTTTTCTACCTGCGTGTCACAAAGTCTTTTTCTACCTGCGTGTCACAAAGTCTAGTTCTGCCTGCGTGTCACAAAGTCTAGTTCTGCATGCGTGTCACAAAGTCTAGTTCTGCATGCGTGTCACAAAGTCTATTTCTATGGAACGCCAGGACTGCCATAATGAATTAATTAAATACACCATTAAATACACCATAGAATAATTATTTAAATGTGTCAATAATTAATTAATTACATGTGTCATAACTATTTATTTAATGATTAATTCCAATTTTAATTAATTATTGCCACATTTAATGTTGTATTTAATTAATTCATTATGGAAATCCTGGCGTTCCATATATTTCTGCCTGCGTGTCACAAAGTCTTGTTCTGCATGCGTGTCACAAAGTCTTTTTCTGCCTGCGTGTCACAAAATCTAGTTCTGCCTGCGTGTCACATAGTCTTTTTTCTATGGAACGCCAGGACTGCCATAATGAATTAATTAAATACACCATAAAATAATTAATTAAATGTGTCAATAATTAATTAATTAAATGTGTCAATAATTAATTAATTAAATGTGTCAATAATTAATTAAAATGTGAAATACATAAATAATTAATTAAATGTGGCAATAATTAATTAATTACATGTGTCATAACTATTTATTTAATTATTTAATTCCAATTTTAATTAATTATTGTCACATTTAATTAATTATTTAATGGTGTATTTAATTAATTCATTATGGCAGTCCTGGCGTTCCATATATTTCTGCCTGCGTGTCACAAAGCCTTGTTCTGCCTGCGTGTCACAAAGTCTTGTTCTGCCTGCGTGTCACAAAGTCTTTTTCTGCTTGCGTGTCACAAAGTCTACTTCTGCCAGTGTGTCACAAAGCCCTTTTCTGCCTGCGTGTCACAAAGTCTTTTTGTGCCTGCGTGTCACAAAGTCTTTTTCTGCCAGCGTGTCACAAAGTCTTTTTCTGCCTGCGTGTCACAAAGTCTTGTTTTGCATGCGTGTCACAAAGTCTTTTTCTGCCTGCGTGTCACAAAATCTTGTTCTGCCTGCGTGTCACAAAGTCTTTTTCTATGGAACGCCAGGACTGCCATAATGAATTAATTAAATACACCAGTAAATAATTAATTAAATGTGGCAATAATTAATTAATTAAATGTGGCAATAATTAATTAATTAAATGTGTCAATAAATAATTAATTACATGTGTCATAACTATTTATTTAATTAATTAATTCCAATTTTAATTAATTATTGCTGCATTTAATTAATTATTTAATGGTGTATTTAATTAATTCATTATGGCAGTCCTGGCGTTCCATATTTTTCTACCTGCGTTTCACAAAGTCTTTTTCTGCCTACGTGTCACAAAGTCTTTTTCTGCCTACGTGTCACAAATTCTTTTTCTGCCTGCGTGTCACAAAGTCTTTTTCTGCCTGCGTGTCACAAAGTCTTTTTCTGCCTGCGTGTCACAAAGTCTAGTTCTGCCTGCGTGTCACAAAGTCTTGTTCTGCCTGCGTGTCACAAAGTCTAGTTCTGCATGCGTGTCACAAAGTCTAGTTCTGCCTGCGTGTCACAAAGTCTAGTTCTGCACGCGTGTCACAAAGTCTAGTTCTGCATGCGTGTCACAAAGTCTAGTTCTGCATGCGTGTCACAAAGTCTTTATTCTGCATGCGTGTCACAAAGTCTTTTTCCTGCTTGCGTGTCACAAAGTCTTTGTTCTGCCTGCGTGTCACAAAGTCTAGTTCTGCCAGCGTGTCACAAAGTCTAGTTCTGCATGCGTGTCACAAAGTCTTTTTCTACCTGCGTGTCACAAAGTCTAGTTCTGCATGCGTGTCACAAAGTCTTTATTCTGCTTGCGTGTCACAAAGTCTAGTTCTGCATGCGTGTCACAAAGTCTTTTTCTGCCTGTGTGTCACAAAGTCTACTTCTGCCAGCGTGTCACAAAGTCTAGTTCTGCCAGCGTGTCACAAACTCTAGTTCTGCATCCGTGTCACAAAGTCTAGTTCTTTCAGCGTGTCACAAAGTCTAGTTCTGCCAGCGTGTCACAAAGTCTAGTTCTGCCTGCGTGTCACAAAGTCTTTTGCTATGGAACGCCAGGACTGCCATAATGAATTAATTAAATACACAATTAAATAATTAATTAAATGTGTCAATAATTAATTAATTAAATGTGTCAATAATTAATTAATTAAATGTGGCAATAATTAATTAAAATGTGAAATACATAAATAATTAATTAAATGTGGCAATAATTAAGTAATTAAATGTGTCAATAATTAATTAATTACATGTGTCATAACTATTTATTTAATTAATTAATTCCAATTTTAATTAATTATTGCCACATTTAATTAATTATTTAATGGTGTATTTAATTAATTCATTATGGCAATCCTGGCGTTCCATATATTTCTGCCTGAGTGTCACAAAGTCTTTTTCTGCCTACGTGTCACAAAGTCTAGTTCTGCCTGCGTGTCACAAAGTCTAGTTCTGCCTGCGTGTCACAAAGTCTTTTTTCTGCCTGCGTGTCACAAAGTCTTGTTCTGCACGCGTGTCACAAAGTCTTGTTCTGCCTGCGTGTCACAAAATCTTGTTCTGCCTGCGTGTCACAAAGTCTATTTCTATGGAACGCCAGGACTGCCATAATGAATTAATTAAATACACCATTAAATAATTAATTAAATGTGGCAATAATTAATTAATTAAATGTGTCAATAATTAATTAATTAAATGTATCAATAATTAATTAAAATGTGAAATACATAAATAATTTATTAAATGTGGCAATAATTAAGTAATTAAATGTTTCAATAATTAATTAATTACATGTGTCATAACTATTTATTTAATTAATTAATTCCAATTTTAATTAATTACTGCCACATTTAATTAATTATTTAATGGTGTATTTAATTAATTCATTCTACCTGCGTGTCACAAAGTCTTTTTCTGCTTGCGTGTCACAAAGTCTTGTTCTGCCTGCGTGTCACAAAGTCTTTTTCTACCTGCGTGTCACAAAGTCTTTTTCTGCTTGCGTGTCACAAAGTCTTTTTCTGCTTGCGTGTCACAAAGTCTTTTTCTGCTTGCGTGTCACAAAGTCTTGTTCTGCCTGCGTGTCACAAAGTCTTTTTCTGCCTAAGTGTCACAAAGTCTAGTTCTGCCAGTGTGTCACAAAGTCTTGTTCTGCCTGCGTGTCACAAAGTCTTGTTCTCCCTGCGTGTCACAAAGTCTTTTTCTACCTGCGTGTCACAAAGACTTTTTCTGCCTGCGTGTCACAAAGTCTTTTTCTGCTTGCGTGTCACAAAGTCTTTTTCTGCTTGCGTGTCACAAAGTCTTGTTCTGCCTGCATGTCACAAAGTCTTTTTCTGCCTGCGTGTCACAAAGTCTTGTTCTGACTGCGTGTCACAAAGTCTTTTTCTACCTGCGTGTCACAAAGTCTTTTTCTGCCAGCGTGTCACAAAGTCTAGTTCTGCCTGCGTGTCACAAAGTCTAGTTCTGCATGCGTTTCACAAAGTCTTGTTCTGCACGCGTGTCACAAAGTCTAGTTCTGCATGCGTGTCACAAAGTCTATTTCTGCATGCGTGTCACAAAGTCTATTTCTATGGAACGCCAGGACTGCCATAATGAATTAATGAAATACACCATTAAATACACCATTAAATAATTAATTAAATGTGTCAATAATTAATTAATTACATGTGTCATAACTATTTATTTCATTAATTAATTCCAATTTTAATTAATTATTGCCACCTTTAATGTTGTATTTAATTAATTCATTATGGCAATCCTGGCGTTCCATATATTTCTGCCTGCCTGTCACAAAGTCTTGTTCTGCATGCGTGTCACAAAGTCTTGTTCTGCATGCGTGTCACAAAATCTAGTTCTTCCTGCGTGTCACAAAGTCTTTTTTCTATGGAACGCCAGGACTGCCATAATGAATTAATTAAATACACCATAAAACAATTAATTAAATGTGTCAATAATTAATTAATTAAATGTGTCAATAATTAATTAATTAAATGTGTCAATAATTAATTAAAATGTGAAATACATAAATAATTAATTAAATGTGGCAATAATTAATTAATTACATGTGTCATAACTATTTATTTAATTAATTAATTCCAATTTTAATTAATTATTGTCACATTTAATTAATTATTTAATGGTGTATTTAATTAATTCATTATGGCAGTCCTGGCGTTCCATATATTTCTGCCTGCGTGTCACAAAGCCTTTTTCTGCCTGCGTGTCACAAAGTCTAGTTCTGCATGCGTGTCACAAAGTCTAGTTCTGCATGCGTGTCACAAAGACTTTTTCTGCTTGCGTGTCACAAAGTCTTGTTCTGCCTGCGTGTCACAAAGTCTTTTTCTACCTGCGTGTCACAAAGTCTTTTTCTGCTTGCGTGTCACAAAGTCTTTTTCTGCTTGCGTGTCACAAAATCTTGTTCTGCCTGCGTGTCACAAAGTCTTGTTCTGCTTGCGTGTCACAAAGTCTTGTTCTGCCTGCGTGTCACAAAGTCTTTTTCTACCTGCGTGTCACAAAGTCTTTTTCTGCTTGCGTGTCACAAAGTCTTGTTCTGCCTGCGTGTCACAAAGTCTTTTTCTACCTGCGTGTCACAAAGTCTTTTTCTGCTTGCGTGTCACAAAGTCTTTTTCTGCTTGCGTGTCACAAAGTCTTGTTCTGCCTGCGTGTCACAAAGTCTTTTTCTGCCTGCGTGTCACAAAGTCGTGTTCTGCTTGCGTGTCACAAAGTCTTGTTCTGCCTGCGAGTCACAAAGTCTTTTTCTACCTGCGTGTCACAAAGTCTTTTTCTACCTGCGTATCACAAAGTCTTTTTCTGCTTGCGTGTCACAAAGTCTTTTTCTGCTTGCGTGTCACAAAGTCTAGTTCCGCATGTGTGTCACAAAGTCTTGTTCTGCCTGCGTGTCATAAAGTCTAGTTCCGCATGTGTGTCACAAAGTCTTGTTCTGCCTGCGTGTCACAAAGTCTTGTTCTGCATGCGTGTCACAAAGTCTATTCCTATGGAACGCCAGGACTGCCATAATGAATTAATTAAATACACCATTAAATAATTAATTAAATGTGTCTATAATTAATTAATTAAATGTGGCAATAATTAATTAATTAAATGTGGCAATAATTAATTAAAATGTGAAATACATAAATAATTTATTAAATGTGGCAATAATTAAGTAATTAAATGTTTCAATAATTAATTAATTACATGTGTCATAACTATTTATTTAATTAATTAATTCCAATTTTAATTAATTACTGCCACATTTAATTAATTATTTAATGGTGTATTTAATTAATTCATTCTACCTGCGTGTCACAAAGTCTTTTTCTGCTTGCGTGTCACAAAGTCTTGTTCTGCCTGCGTGTCACAAAGTCTTTTTCTACCTGCGTGTCACAAAGTCTTTTTCTGCTTGCGTGTCACAAAGTCTTTTTCTGCTTGCGTGTCACAAAGTCTTGTTCTGCCTGCGTGTCACAAAGTCTTTTTCTGCCTAAGTGTCACAAAGTCTAGTTCTGCCAGTGTGTCACAAAGTCTTTTTCTGCCAGCGTGTCACAAAATCTAGTTCTGCCAGTGTGTCACAAAGTCTTTTTTTTTCTATGGAACGCCACGACTGCCATAATGAATTAATTAAATACACCATAAAACAATTAATTAAATGTGTCAATAATGAATTAATTAAATGTGTCAATAATTAATTAAAATGTGAAATACATAAATAATTAATTAAATATGGCAATAATTAATTAATTACATGTGTCATAACTATTTATTTAATTAATTAATTCCAATTTTAATTAATTATTGTCACATTTAATTAATTATTTAATGGTGTATTTAATTAATTCATTATGGCAGTCCTGGCGTTCCATATATTTCTGCCTGCGTGTCACAAAGCCTTTTTCTGCCTGCGTGTCACAAAGTCTAGTTCTGCATGCGTGTCACAAAGACTTTTTCTTCTTGCGTGTCACAAAGTCTTGTTCTGCCTGCGTGTCACAAAGTCTTTTTCTACCTGCGTGTCACAAAGTCTTTTTCTGCTTGCGTGTCACAAAGTCTTTTTCTGCTTGCGTGTCACAAAGTCTTGTTCTGCCTGCGTGTCACAAATTCTTTTTCTGCCTGCGTGTCACAAAGTCTTTTTCTGCCTGCGTGTCACAAAGTCTTTTTCTGCCTGCGTGTCACAAAGTCTAGTTCTGCCTGCGTGTCACAAAGTCTTGTTCTGCCTGCGTGTCACAAAGTCTTTTTCTACCTGCGTGTCACAAAGTCTTTTTCTGCTTGCGTGTCACAAAGTCTTTTTCTGCTTGCGTGTCACAAAGTCTTGTTCTGCCTGCGTGTCACAAAGTCTAGTTCTGCACGCGTGTCACAAAGTCTTTTTCTGCCTGCGTGTTACAAAGTCTAGTTCTGCCTGCGTGTCACAAAGTCTAGTTCTGCATGCGTGTCACAAAGTCTTGTTCTGCACGCGTGTCACAAAGTCTAGTTCTGCATGCGTGTCACAAAGTCTAGTTCTGCATGCGTGTCACAAAGTCTAGTTCTGCATGCGTGTCACAAAGTCTAGTTCTGCATGCGTGTCACAAAGTCTCGTTCTGCCTGCGTGTCACAAAGTCTTTTTCTGCTTGCGTGTCACAAAGTCTTTTTCTGCCTGCGTGTCACAAAGTCTTTTTTCTACCTGCGTGTCACAAAGTCTTTTTCTACCTGCGTGTCACAAAGTCTAGTTCTGCCTGCGTGTCACAAAGTCTAGTTCTGCATGCGTGTCACAAAGTCTAGTTCTGCATGCGTGTCACAAAGTCTATTTCTATGGAACGCCAGGACTGCCATAATGAATTAATTAAATACACCATTAAATACACCATAGAATAATTATTTAAATGTGTCAATAATTAATTAATTACATGTGTCATAACTATTTATTTAATGATTAATTCCAATTTTAATTAATTATTGCCACATTTAATGTTGTATTTAATTAATTCATTATGGAAATCCTGGCGTTCCATATATTTCTGCCTGCGTGTCACAAAGTCTTGTTCTGCATGCGTGTCACAAAGTCTTTTTCTGCCTGCGTGTCACAAAATCTAGTTCTGCCTGCGTGTCACATAGTCTTTTTTCTATGGAACGCCAGGACTGCCATAATGAATTAATTAAATACACCATAAAATAATTAATTAAATGTGTCAATAATTAATTAATTAAATGTGTCAATAATTAATTAATTAAATGTGTCAATAATTAATTAAAATGTGAAATACATAAATAATTAATTAAATGTGGCAATAATTAATTAATTACATGTGTCATAACTATTTATTTAATTATTTAATTCCAATTTTAATTAATTATTGTCACATTTAATTAATTATTTAATGGTGTATTTAATTAATTCATTATGGCAGTCCTGGCGTTCCATATATTTCTGCCTGCGTGTCACAAAGCCTTGTTCTGCCTGCGTGTCACAAAGTCTTGTTCTGCCTGCGTGTCACAAAGTCTTTTTCTGCTTGCGTGTCACAAAGTCTACTTCTGCCAGTGTGTCACAAAGCCCTTTTCTGCCTGCGTGTCACAAAGTCTTTTTGTGCCTGCGTGTCACAAAGTCTTTTTCTGCCAGCGTGTCACAAAGTCTAGTTCTGCCAGTGTGTCACAAAGTCTTTTTCTGCCTGCGTGTCACAAAGTCTTTTTCTGCCTGCGTGTCACAAAGTCTTGTTTTGCATGCGTGTCACAAAGTCTTTTTCTGCCTGCGTGTCACAAAATCTTGTTCTGCCTGCGTGTCACAAAGTCTTTTTCTATGGAACGCCAGGACTGCCATAATGAATTAATTAAATACACCAGTAAATAATTAATTAAATGTGGCAATAATTAATTAATTAAATGTGGCAATAATTAATTAATTAAATGTGTCAATAAATAATTAATTACATGTGTCATAACTATTTATTTAATTAATTAATTCCAATTTTAATTAATTATTGCTGCATTTAATTAATTATTTAATGGTGTATTTAATTAATTCATTATGGCAGTCCTGGCGTTCCATATTTTTCTACCTGCGTTTCACAAAGTCTTTTTCTGCCTACGTGTCACAAAGTCTTTTTCTGCCTACGTGTCACAAATTCTTTTTCTGCCTGCGTGTCACAAAGTCTTTTTCTGCCTGCGTGTCACAAAGTCTTTTTCTGCCTGCGTGTCACAAAGTCTAGTTCTGCCTGCGTGTCACAAAGTCTTGTTCTGCCTGCGTGTCACAAAGTCTAGTTCTGCATGTGTGTCACAAAGTCTAGTTCTGCCTGCGTGTCACAAAGTCTAGTTCTGCACGCGTGTCACAAAGTCTAGTTCTGCATGCGTGTCACAAAGTCTAGTTCTGCATGCGTGTCACAAAGTCTTTATTCTGCATGCGTGTCACAAAGTCTTTTTCCTGCTTGCGTGTCACAAAGTCTTTGTTCTGCCTGCGTGTCACAAAGTCTAGTTCTGCCAGCGTGTCACAAAGTCTAGTTCTGCATGCGTGTCACAAAGTCTTTTTCTACCTGCGTGTCACAAAGTCTAGTTCTGCATGCGTGTCACAAAGTCTTTATTCTGCTTGCGTGTCACAAAGTCTAGTTCTGCATGCGTGTCACAAAGTCTTTTTCTGCCTGCGTGTCACAAAGTCTACTTCTGCCAGCGTGTCACAAAGTCTAGTTCTGCCAGCGTGTCACAAACTCTAGTTCTGCATCCGTGTCACAAAGTCTAGTTCTTTCAGCGTGTCACAAAGTCTAGTTCTGCCAGCGTGTCACAAAGTCTAGTTCTGCCTGCGTGTCACAAAGTCTTTTGCTATGGAACGCCAGGACTGCCATAATGAATTAATTAAATACACAATTAAATAATTAATTAAATGTGTCAATAATTAATTAATTAAATGTGTCAATAATTAATTAATTAAATGTGGCAATAATTAATTAAAATGTGAAATACATAAATAATTAATTAAATGTGGCAATAATTAAGTAATTAAATGTGTCAATAATTAATTAATTACATGTGTCATAACTATTTATTTAATTAATTAATTCCAATTTTAATTAATTATTGCCACATTTAATTAATTATTTAATGGTGTATTTAATTAATTCATTATGGCAATCCTGGCGTTCCATATATTTCTGCCTGAGTGTCACAAAGTCTTTTTCTGCCTACGTGTCACAAAGTCTAGTTCTGCCTGCGTGTCACAAAGTCTTTTTTCTGCCTGCGTGTCACAAAGTCTTGTTCTGCACGCGTGTCACAAAGTCTTGTTCCACCTGCGTGTCACAAAATCTTGTTCTGCCTGCGTGTCACAAAGTCTATTTCTATGGAACGCCAGGACTGCCATAATGAATTAATTAAATACACCATTAAATAATTAATTAAATGTGGCAATAATTAATTAATTAAATGTGTCAATAATTAATTAATTAAATGTATCAATAAGTAATTAAAATGTGAAATACATAAATAATTAATTAAATGTGTCAATAATTAATTAATTACATGTGTCATAACTATTTATTTAATTAATTAATTCCAATTTTAATTAATTATTGCCACATTTAATTAATTATTTAATGGTGTATTTAATTAATTCATTATGGCAGTCCTGGCGTTCCATATATTTCTGCCTGCGTGTCACAAAGTCTTTTTCTACCTGCGTGTCACAAAGACTTTTTCTGCCTGCGTGTCACAAAGTCTGGTTCCGCATGCGTGTCACAAAGTCTAGTTCTGCCTGCGTGTCACAAAGTCTATTTCCGCATGCGTGTCACAAAGTCTTTTTATGCTTGCGTGTCATAAAGTCTTGTTCTGCCTGCGTGTCACAAAGTCTTTTTCTACCTGCGTGTCACAAAGTCTAGTTCTGCACGCGTGTCACAAAGTCTAGTTCTGCCTGCGTGTCACAAAGTCTAGTTCTGCCTGCGTGTCACAAAGTCTTGTTCTGCACGCGTCACAAAGTCTAGTTCTGCACGCGTGTCACAAAGTCTAGTTCTGCATGCGTGTCACAAAGTCTTTTTCTGCCTGCGTGTCACAAAGTATAGTTCTGCCAGCGTGTCACAGTCTTGTTCTGCATGCGTGTCACAAAATCTTGTTCTGCCTGCGTGTCACAAAGTCTATTCCTATGGAACGCCAGGACTGCCATAATGAATTAAGTACACCATTAAATAATTAATTAAATGTGTCAATAATTAATTGATTAAATGTGTCAATAATTAATTAATTAAATGTATCAATAAGTAATTAAAATGTGAAATACATAAATAATTAATTAAATGTGTCAATAATTAATTAATTACATGTGTCATAACTATTTATTTAATTAATTAATTCCAATTTTAATTAATTATTGCCACATTTAATTAATTATTTAATGGTGTATTTAATTAATTCATTATGGAAGTCCTGGCGTTCCATATATTTCTGCCTGCGTGTCACAAAGTCTTTTTCTACCTGCGTGTCACAAAGACTTTTTCTGCCTGCGTGTCACAAAGTCTAGTTCTGCCTGCGTGTCACAAAGTCTAGTTCTGCTTGCGTGTCACAAAGTCTTGTTCTGCCTGCGTGTCACAAAGTCTTTTTCTACCTGCGTGTCACAAAGTCTTTTTCTGCTTGCGTGTCACAAAGTCTTGTTCTGCCTGCGTGTCACAAAGTCTTTTTCTACCTGCGTGTCACAAAGTCTTTTTCTGCTTGCGTGTCACAAAGTCTTTTTCTGCTTGCGTGTCACAAAGTCTTTTTCTACCTGCGTGTCACAAAGTCTAGTTCTGCACGCGTGTCACAAAGTCTTTTTCTGCCTGCGTGTCACAAAGTCTAGTTCTGCCTGCGTGTCACAAAGTCTACTTCTGCATGCGTGTAACAAAGTCTTGTTCTGCACGCGTGTCACAAAGTCTAGTTCTGCATGCGTGTCACAAAGTCTAGTTCTGCATGCGTGTCACAAAGTCTATTTCTATGGAACGCCAGGACTGCCATAATGAATTAATTAAATACACCATTAAATACACCATTAAATAATTATTTAAATGTGTCAATAATTAATTAATTACATGTGTCATAACTATTTATTTAATGATTAATTCCAATTTTAATTAATTATTGCCACATTTAATGTTGTATTTAATTAATTCATTATGGAAATCCTGGCGTTCCATATATTTCTGCCTGCGTGTCACAAAGTCTTGTTCTGCCTGCGTGTCACAAAGTCTTTTTCTACCTGCGTGTCACAAAGTCTAGTTCTGCACGCGTGTCACAAAGTCTTTTTCTGCCTGCGTGTCACAAAGTCTAGTTCTGCCTGCGTGTCACAAAGTCTAGTTCTGCATGCGTGTCACAAAGTCTTGTTCTGCACGCGTGTCACAAAGTCTAGTTCTGCATGCGTGTCACAAAGTCTAGTTCTGCATGCGTGTCACAAAGTCAATTTCTATGGAACGCCAGGACTGCCATAATGAATTAATTAAATACACCATTAAATAATTATTTAAATGTGTCAATAATTAATTAATTACATGTGTCATAACTATTTATTTAATGATTAATTCCAATTTTAATTAATTATTGCCACATTTAATGTTGTATTTAATTAATTCATTATGGAAATCCTGGCGTTCCATATATTTCTGCCTGCGTGTCACAAAGTCTTGTTCTGCCTGCCTGTCACAAAGTCTAGTTCTGCATGCATGTCACAAAGTCTTGTTCTGCATGCGTGTCACAAAGTCTTTTTCTGCCTGCGTGTCACAAAATCTAGTTCTGCCTGCGTGTCACAAAGTCTTTTTCTATGGAACGCCAGGACTGCCATAATGAATTAATTAAATACACCATAAAATAATTAATTAAATGTGTCAATAATTAATTAATTAAATGTGTCAATAATTAATTAATTAAATGTGTCAATAATTAATTAAAATGTGAAATACATAAATAATTAAGTAAATGTGGCAATAATTAATTAATTACATGTGTCATAACTATTTATTTAATTATTTAATTCCAATTTTAATTAATTATTGTCACATTTAATTAATTATTTAATGGTGTATTTAATTAATTCATTATGGCAGTCCTGGCGTTCCATATATTTCTGCCTGCGTGTCACAAAGCCTTGTTCTGCCTGCGTGTCACAAAGTCTTGTTCTGCCTGCGTGTCACAAAGTCTTTTTCTGCTTGCGTGTCACAAAGTCTTTTTCTGCTTGCGTGTCACAAAGTCTTTTTCTGCTTGCGTGTCACAAAGTCTTGTTCTGCCTGCGTGTCACAAAGTCTTTTTCTGCCTGCGTGTCACAAAGTCTTTTTTTTACCTGCGTGTCACAAAGTCTTTTTCTGCCTGCGTGTCACAAAGTCTAGTTCTGCCTGCGTGTCACAAAGTCTAGTTCTGCATGCGTGTCACAAAGTCTAGTTCTGCATGCGTGTCACAAAGTCTATTTCTATGGAACGCCAGGACTGCCATAATGAATTAATTAAATACACCATTAAATACACCATTAAATAATTAATTAAATGTGTCAATAATTAATTAATTACATGTGTCATAACTATTTATTTAATGATTAATTCCAATTTTAATTAATTATTGCCACATTTAATGTTGTATTTAATTAATTCATTATGGAAATCCTGGCGTTCCATATATTTCTGCCTGCGTGTCACAAAGTCTTGTTCTGCCTGCGTGTCACAAAATCTAGTTCTGCCTGCGTGTCACAAAGTCTTTTTCTATGGAACGCCAGGACTGCCATAATGAATTAATTAAATACACCATAAAATAATTAATTAAATGTGTCAATAATTAATTAATTAAATGTGTCAATAATTAATTAATTAAATGTGTCAATAATTAATTAAAATGTGAAATACATAAATAATTAATTAAATGTGGCAATAATTAATTAATTACATGTGTCATAACTATTTATTTAATTAATTAATTCCAATTTTAATTAATTATTGTCACATTTAATTAATTATTTAATGGTATATTTAATTAATTCATTATGGCAGTCCTGGCGTTCCATATATTTCTGCCTGCGTGTCACAAAGCCTTTTTCGGCCTGCGTGTCACAAAGTCTTTTTCTGCCTGCGTGTCACAAAGTCTACTTCTGCCAGTGTGTCACAAAGTCTTTTTCTGCCAGCGTGTCACAAAGTCTAGTTCTGCCAGTGTGTCACAAAGTCTTTTTCTGCCTGCGTGTCACAAAGTCTTTTTCTGCCTGCGTGTCACAAAGTCTTGTTTTGCATGCGTGTCACAAAGTCTTTTTCTGCCTGCGTGTCACAAAATCTTGTTCTGCCTGCGTGTCACAAAGTCTTTTTCTATGGAACGCCAGGACTGCCATAATGAATTAATTAAATACACCAGTAAATAATTAATTAAATGTGGCAATAATTAATTAATTAAATGTGGCAATAATTAATTAATTAAATGTGGCAATAATTAATTAATTACATGTGTCATAACTATTTATTTAATTAATTAATTCCAATTTTAATTAATTATTGCTGCATTTAATTAATTATTTAATGGTGTATTTAATTAATTCATTATGGCAGTCCTGGCGTTCCATATATTTCTACCTGCGTTTCACAAAGTCTTTTTCTGCCTACGTGTCACAAAGTCTTTTTCTGCCTACGTGTCACAAATTCTTTTTCTGCCTGCGTGTCACAAAGTCTTTTTCTGCCTGCGTGTCACAAAGTCTTTTTCTGCCTGCGTGTCACAAAGTCTAGTTCTGCCTGCGTGTCACAAAGTCTTGTTCTGCCTGCGTGTCACAAAGTCTAGTTCTGCATGCGTGTCACAAAGTCTAGTTCTGCATGCGTGTCACAAAATCTTTATTCTGCATGCGTGTTACAAAGTCTTTGTTCTGCCTGCGTGTCACAAAGTCTAGTTCTGCCAGCGTGTCACAAAGTCTAGTTCTGCATGCGTGTCACAAAGTCTTTTTCTGCCTGCGTGTCACAAAGTCTAGTTCTGCCTGCGTGTCACAAAGTCTAGTTCTGCATGCGTGTCACAAAGTCTTTATTCTGCTTGCGTGTCACAAAGTCTAGTTCTGCCAGCGTGTCACAAAGTCTAGTTCTGCATGCGTGTCACAAAGTCTTTTTCTACCTGCGTGTCACAAAGTCTAGTTCTGCATGCGTGTCACAAAGTCTTTATTCTGCTTGCGTGTCACAAAGTCTAGTTCTGCATGCGTGTCACAAAGTCTTTTTCTGCCTGCGTGTCACAAAGTCTACTTCTGCCAGCGTGTCACAAAGTCTAGTTCTGCCAGCGTGTCACAAAGTCTAGTTCTGCATCCGTGTCACAAAGTCTAGTTCTGCCAGCGTGTCACAAAGTCTAGTTCTGCCAGCGTGTCACAAAGTCTAGTTCTGCCTGCGTGTCACAAAGTCTTTTGCTATGGAACGCCAGGACTGCCATAATGAATTAATTAAATACACAATTAAATAATTAATTAAATGTGTCAATAATTAATTAATTAAATGTGGCAATAATTAATTAATTAAATGTGGCAATAATTAATTAAAATGTGAAATACATAAATAATTAATTAAATGTGGCAATAATTAAGTAATTAAATGTGTCAATAATTAATTAATTACATGTGTCATAACTATTTATTTAATTAATTAATTCCAATTTTAATTAATTATTGCCACATTTAATTAATTATTTAATGGTGTATTTAATTAATTCATTATGGCAATCCTGGCGTTCCATATATTTCTGCCTGAGTGTCACAAAGTCTTTTTCTGCCTGCGTGTCACAAAGTCTAGTTCTGCCTGCGTGTCACAAAGTCTAGTTCTGCCTGCGTGTCACAAAGTCTTTTTTCTGCCTGCGTGTCACAAAGTCTTGTTCTGCACGCGTGTCACAAAGTCTTGTTCTGCCTGCGTGTCACAAAATCTTGTTCTGCCTGCGTGTCACAAAGTCTATTCCTATGGAACGCCAGGACTGCCATAATGAATTAATTAAATACACCATTAAATAATTAATTAAATGTGGCAATAATTAATTAATTAAATGTGTCAATAAGTAATTAAAATGTGAAATACATAAATAATTAATTAAATGTGTCAATAATTAATTAATTACATGTGTCATAACTATTTATTTAATTAATTAATTCCAATTTTAATTAATTATTGCCACATTTAATAAATTATTTAATGGTGTATTTAATTAATTCATTATGGCAGTCCTGGCGTTCCATATATTTCTGCCTGCGTGTCACAAAGTCTTTTTCTACCTGCGTGTCACAAAGTCTAGTTCTGCCTGCGTGTCACAAAGTCTAGTTCTGCATGCGTGTCACAAAGTCTAGTTCTGCATGCGTGTCACAAAGTCTTTTTCTGCTTGCGTGTCACAAAGTCTTGTTCTGCCTGCGTGTCACAAAATCTTTTTCTACCTGCGTGTCACAAAGTCTAGTTCTGCCTGCGTGTCACAAAGTCTAGTTCTGCCTGCGTGTCACAAAGTCTTGTTCTGCACGCGTCACAAAGTCTAGTTCTGCACGCGTGTCACAAAGTCTAGTTCTGCATGCGTGTCACAAAGTCTTTTTCTGCCTGCGTGTCACAGTCTTGTTCTGCATGCGTGTCACAAAATCTTGTTCTGCCTGCGTGTCACAAAGTCTTTTTCCAGCTTGCGTGTCACAAAGTCATGTTTTGCATGCGTGTCACAAAGTCTTTTTCTGCCTGCGTGTCACAAAGTCTAGTTCTGCCTGCGTGTCACAAAGTCTAGTTCTGCATGCGTGTCACAAAGTCTTTTTCCCGCTTGCGTGTCACAAAGTCTTTGTTCTGCCTGCGTGTCACAAAGTCTAGTTCTGCATGCGTGTCACAAAGTCTTTTTCCCGCTTGCGTGTCACAAAGTCTTTGTTCTGCCTGCGTGTCACAAAGTCTTTGTTCTGCATGCGTGTCACAAAGTCTTTTTCTGCCTGCGTGTCACAAAGTCTAGTTCTGCCAGCGTGTCACAAAGTCTAGTTCTGCCTGCGTGTCACAAAGTCTAGTTCTGCATGCGTGTCACAAAGTCTAGTTCTGCTTGCGTGTCACAAAGTCTTGTTCTGCCTGCGTGTCACAAAGTCTAGTTCTGCCTGCGTGTCACAAAGTCTTGTTCTGCACGCGTCACAAAGTCTAGTTCTGCACGCGTGTCACAAAGTCTAGTTCTGCATGCGTGTCACAAAGTCTTTTTCTGCCTGCGTGTCACAGTCTTGTTCTGCATGCGTGTCAAAAAATCTTGTTCTGCCTGCGTGTCACAAAGTCTTTTTCCAGCTTGCGTGTCACAAAGTCTAGTTCTGCATGCGTGTCACAAAGTCTAGTTCTGCCTGCGTGTCACAAAGTCTAGTTCTGCCTGCGTGTCACAAAGTCTAGTTCTGCATGCGTGTCACAAAGTCTAGTTCTGCATGCGTGTCACAAAGTCTTTATTCTGCATGCGTGTCACAAAGTCTTTTTCCCGCTTGCGTGTCACAAAGTCTTTGTTCTGCCTGCGTGTCACAAAGTCTAGTTCTGCATGCGTGTCACAAAGTCTTTTTCCCGCTTGCGTGTCACAAAGTCTTTGTTCTTCCTGCGTGTCACAAAGTCTTTGTTCTGCATGCGTGTCACAAAGTCTTTTGCTATGGAACGCCAGGACTGCCATAATGAATTAATTAAATACACAATTAAATAATTAATTAAATGTGTCAATAATTAATTAATTAAATGTGTCAATAATTAATTAAAATGTGAAATACATAAATAATTAATTAAATGTGGCAATAATTAAGTAATTAAATGTGTCAATAATTAATTAATTACATGTGTCATAACTATTTATTTAATTAATTAATTCCAATTTTAATTAATTATTGCCACATTTAATTTATTATTTAATTAATTCATTATGGCAGTCCTGGCGTTCCATATATTTCTGCCTGCGTGTCACAAAGTCTTTTTCTACCTGCGTGTCACAAAGTCTAGTTCTGCATGCGTGTCACAAAGTCTAGTTCTGCATGCGTGTCACAAAGTCTAGTTCTGCATGCGTGTCACAAAGTCTTTTTCTGCTTGCGTGTCACAAAGTCTTGTTCTGCCTGCGTGTCACAAAATCTTTTTCTACCTGCGTGTCACAAAGTCTAGTTCTGCACGCGTGTCACAAAGTCTAGTTCTGCCTGCGTGTCACAAAGTCTAGTTCTGCCTGCGTGTCACAAAGTCTTGTTCTGCACGCGTCACAAAGTCTAGTTCTGCATGCGTGTCACAAAGTCTTTTTCTGCCTGCGTGTCACAAAGTCTAGTTCTGCACGCGTGTCACAAAGTCTAGTTCTGCCTGCGTGTCACAAAGTCTATTCCTATGGAACGCCAGGACTGCCATAATGAATTAAGTACACCATTAAATAATTAATTAAATGTGTCAATAATTAATTGATTAAATGTGTCAATAATTAATTAATTAAATGTATCAATAAGTAATTAAAATGTGAAATACATAAATAATTAATTAAATGTGTCATTAATTAATTAATTACATGTGTCATAACTATTTATTTAATTAATTAATTCCAATTTTAATTAATTATTGCCACATTTAATTAATTATTTAATGGTGTATTTAATTAATTCATTATGGCAATCCTGGCGTTCCATATATTTCTGCCTGCGTGTCACAAAGACTTTTTCTGCCTGCGTGTCACAAAGTCTAGTTCTGCCTGCGTGTCACAAAGTCTAGTTCTGCATGCGTGTCACAAAGTCTAGTTCTGCTTGCGTGTCACAAAGTCTTTTTCTGCCTGCGTGTCACAAAGTCTTTTTCTACCTCCGTGTCACAAAGTCTAGTTCTGCATGCGTGTCACAAAGTCTATTCCTATGGAACGCCAGGACTGCCATAATGAATTAATTAAATACACCATTAAATAATTAATTAAATGTGTCAATAATTAATTAATTAAATGTGGCAATAATTAATTAATTAAATGTGGCAATAATTAATTAATTAAATGTGGATATAATTAATTAAAATGTGAAATACATAAATAATTAATTAAATGTGTCAATAATTAAGTAATTAAATGTGTCAATAATTAATTAATTACATGTGTCATAACTATTTATTTAATTAATTAATTCCAATTTTAATTAATTATTGCCACATTTAATTAATTATTTAATGGTGTATTTAATTAATTCATTATGGCAATCCTGGCGTTCCATATATTTCTGCCTGAGTGTCACAAAGTCTTTTTCTGCCTGCGTGTCACAAAGTCTAGTTCTGCCTGCGTGTCACAAAGTCTAGTTCTGCCTGCGTGTCACAAAGTCTTTTTCCAGCTTGCGTGTCACAAAGTCTTTGTTCTGCCTGCGTGTCACAAAGTCTAGTTCTGCCTGCGTGTCACAAAGTCTAGTTCTGCATGCGTGTCACAAAGTCTAGTTTTGCCTGCGTGTCACAAAGTCTAGTTCTGCCTGCGTGTCACAAACTCTAGTTCTGCATGCGTGTCACAAAGTCTAGTTCTGCATGCGTGTCACAAAGTCTTTATTCTGCATGCGTGTCACAAAGTCTTTTTCCCGCTTGCGTGTCACAAAGTCTTTGTTCTGCCTGCGTGTCACAAAGTCTAGTTCTGCATGCGTGTCACAAAGTCTAGTTCTGCATGCGTGTCACAAAGTCTAGTTCTGCCTGCGTGTCACAAAGTCTTGTTCTGCACGCGTCACAAAGTCTAGTTCTGCACGCGTGTCACAAAGTCTAGTTCTGCATGCGTGTCACAAAGTCTTTTTCTGCCTGCGTGTCACAGTCTTGTTCTGCATGCGTGTCAAAAAATCTTGTTCTGCCTGCGTGTCACAAAGTCTTTTTCCAGCTTGCGTGTCACAAAGTCTAGTTCTGCATGCGTGTCACAAAGTCTAGTTCTGCCTGCGTGTCACAAAGTCTAGTTCTGCCTGCGTGTCACAAAGTCTAGTTCTGCATGCGTGTCACAAAGTCTAGTTCTGCATGCGTGTCACAAAGTCTTTATTCTGCATGCGTGTCACAAAGTCTTTTTCCCGCTTGCGTGTCACAAAGTCTTTGTTCTGCCTGCGTGTCACAAAGTCTAGTTCTGCATGCGTGTCACAAAGTCTTTTTCCCGCTTGCGTGTCACAAAGTCTTTGTTCTTCCTGCGTGTCACAAAGTCTTTGTTCTGCATGCGTGTCACAAAGTCTTTTGCTATGGAACGCCAGGACTGCCATAATGAATTAATTAAATACACAATTAAATAATTAATTAAATGTGTCAATAATTAATTAATTAAATGTGTCAATAATTAATTAAAATGTGAAATACATAAATAATTAATTAAATGTGGCAATAATTAAGTAATTAAATGTGTCAATAATTAATTAATTACATGTGTCATAACTATTTATTTAATTAATTAATTCCAATTTTAATTAATTATTGCCACATTTAATTTATTATTTAATGGTGTATTTAATTAATTCATTATGGCAGTCCTGGCGTTCCATATATTTCTGCCTGCGTGTCACAAAGTCTTTTTCTACCTGCGTGTCACAAAGTCTAGTTCTGCATGCGTGTCACAAAGTCTAGTTCTGCATGCGTGTCACAAAGTCTAGTTCTGCATGCGTGTCACAAAGTCTTTTTCTGCTTGCGTGTCACAAAGTCTTGTTCTGCCTGCGTGTCACAAAATCTTTTTCTACCTGCGTGTCACAAAGTCTAGTTCTGCACGCGTGTCACAAAGTCTAGTTCTGCCTGCGTGTCACAAAGTCTAGTTCTGCCTGCGTGTCACAAAGTCTTGTTCTGCACGCGTCACAAAGTCTAGTTCTGCATGCGTGTCACAAAGTCTTTTTCTGCCTGCGTGTCACAAAGTCTAGTTCTGCACGCGTGTCACAAAGTCTAGTTCTGCCTGCGTGTCACAAAGTCTATTCCTATGGAACGCCAGGACTGCCATAATGAATTAAGTACACCATTAAATAATTAATTAAATGTGTCAATAATTAATTGATTAAATGTGTCAATAATTAATTAATTAAATGTATCAATAAGTAATTAAAATGTGAAATACATAAATAATTAATTAAATGTGTCATTAATTAATTAATTACATGTGTCATAACTATTTATTTAATTAATTAATTCCAATTTTAATTAATTATTGCCACATTTAATTAATTATTTAATGGTGTATTTAATTAATTCATTATGGCAATCCTGGCGTTCCATATATTTCTGCCTGCGTGTCACAAAGACTTTTTCTGCCTGCGTGTCACAAAGTCTAGTTCTGCCTGCGTGTCACAAAGTCTAGTTCTGCATGCGTGTCACAAAGTCTAGTTCTGCTTGCGTGTCACAAAGTCTTTTTCTGCCTGCGTGTCACAAAGTCTTTTTCTACCTCCGTGTCACAAAGTCTAGTTCTGCATGCGTGTCACAAAGTCTATTCCTATGGAACGCCAGGACTGCCATAATGAATTAATTAAATACACCATTAAATAATTAATTAAATGTGTCAATAATTAATTAATTAAATGTGGCAATAATTAATTAATTAAATGTGGCAATAATTAATTAATTAAATGTGGATATAATTAATTAAAATGTGAAATACATAAATAATTAATTAAATGTGTCAATAATTAAGTAATTAAATGTGTCAATAATTAATTAATTACATGTGTCATAACTATTTATTTAATTAATTAATTCCAATTTTAATTAATTATTGCCACATTTAATTAATTATTTAATGGTGTATTTAATTAATTCATTATGGCAATCCTGGCGTTCCATATATTTCTGCCTGCGTGTCACAAAGTCTAGTTCTGCCTGCGTGTCACAAAGTCTTTTTCCAGCTTGCGTGTCACAAAGTCTTTGTTCTGCCTGCGTGTCACAAAGTCTAGTTCTGCCTGCGTGTCACAAAGTCTAGTTCTGCATGCGTGTCACAAAGTCTAGTTTTGCCTGCGTGTCACAAAGTCTAGTTCTGCCTGCGTGTCACAAACTCTAGTTCTGCATGCGTGTCACAAAGTCTAGTTCTGCATGCGTGTCACAAAGTCTTTATTCTGCATGCGTGTCACAAAGTCTTTTTCCCGCTTGCGTGTCACAAAGTCTTTGTTCTGCCTGCGTGTCACAAAGTCTAGTTCTGCATGCGTGTCACAAAGTCTTTTTCCCGCTTGCGTGTCACAATGTCTTTGTTCTGCCAGCGTGTCACAAAGTCTAGTTCTGCATGCGTGTCACAAAGTCTAGTTCTGCATGCGTGTCACAAAGTCTTTTTCTGCCTGCGTGTCACAAAGTCTAGTTCTGCCTGCGTGTCACAAAGTCTTGTTCTGCCTGCGTGTCACAAAGTGTTTTTCTGCCTGCGTGTCACAAAGTCTAGTTCTGCCTGCGTGTCACAAAGTCTTGTTCTGCCTGCGTGTCACAAAGTCTTGTTCTGCATGCGTGTCACAAAATCTTGTTCTGCCTGCGTGTCACAAAGTCTATTCCTATGGAACGCCAGGACTGCCATAATGAATTAATTAAATACACCATTAAATAATTAATTAAATGTGTCAATAATTAATTAATTAAATGTGGCAATAATTAATTAATTAAATGTGGATATAATTAATTAAAATGTGAAATACATAAATAATTAATTAAATGTGGCAATAATTAAGTAATTAAATGTGTCAATAATTAATTAATTACATGTGTCATAACTATTTATTTAATTAATTAATTCCAATTTTAATTAATTATTGCCACATTTAATTAATTATTTAATGGTGTATTTAATTAATTCATTATGGCAATCCTGGCGTTCCATATATTTCTGCCTGCGTGTCACAAAGTCTAGTTCTGCCTGCGTGTCACAAAGTCTAGTTCTGCCTGCGTGTCACAAAGTCTTTTTCCAGCTTGCGTGTCACAATGTCTAGTTCTGCCTGCGTGTCACAAAGTCTAGTTCTGCATGCGTGTCACAAAGTCTAGTTCTGCCTGCGTGTCACAAAGTCTAGTTCTGCCTGCGTGTCACAAAGTCTAGTTCTGCATGCGTGTCACAAAGTCTAGTTCTGCATGCGTGTCACAAAGTCTTTATTCTGCATGCGTGTCACAAAGTCTTTTTCCCGCTTGCGTGTCACAAAGTCTTTGTTCTGCCTGCGTGTCACAAAGTCTAGTTCTGCATGCGTGTCACAAAGTCTAGTTCTGCACGCGTGTCACAAAGTCTTTTTCTGCCTGCGTGTCACAAAGTCTAGTTCTGCCTGCGTGTCACAAAGTCTAGTTCTGCCTGCGTGTCACAAAGTCTTTTTCTCTCTGCGTGTCACAAAGTCTTTTGCTATGGAACGCCAGGACTGCCATAATGAATTAATTAAATACACCATTAAATAATTAATTAAATGTGTCAATAATTAATTAATTAAATGTGGCAATAATTAATTAATTAAATGTGGATATAATTAATTAAAATGTGAAATACATAAATAATTAATTAAATGTGGCAATAATTAAGTAATTAAATGTGTCAATAATTAATTAATTACTGTGTCATAACTATTTATTTAATTAATTAATTCCAATTTTAATTAATTATTGCCACATTTAATTAATTATTTAATGGTGTATTTAATTAATTCATTATGGCAATCCTGGCGTTCCATATATTTCTGCCTGCGTGTCACAAAGTCTAGTTCTGCCTGCGTGTCACAAAGTCTAGTTCTGCCTGCGTGTCACAAAGTCTTTTTCCAGCTTGCGTGTCACAAAGTCTTTGTTCTGCCTGCGTGTCACAAAGTCTAGTTCTGCATGCGTGTCACAAAGTCTAGTTCTGCCTGCGTGTCACAAAGTCTAGTTCTGCCTGCGTGTCACAAAGTCTAGTTCTGCATGCGTGTCACAAAGTCTAGTTCTGCATGCGTGTCACAAAGTCTTTATTCTGCATGCGTGTCACAAAGTCTTTTTCCCGCTTGCGTGTCACAAAGTCTTTGTTCTACCTGCGTGTCACAAAGTCTAGTTCTGCATGCGTGTCACAAAGTCTTTTTCTGCCTGCGTGTCACAAAGTCTTTTGCTATGGAACGCCAGGACTGCCATAATGAATTAATTAAATACACCATTAAATAATTAATTAAATGTGTCAATAATTAATTAATTAAATGTGGCAATAATTAATTAATTAAATGTGGCAATAATTAATTAAAATGTGAAATACATAAATAATTAATTAAATGTGGCAATAATTAAGTAATTAAATGTGTCAATAATTAATTAATTACATGTGTCATAACTATTTATTTAATTAATTAATTCCAATTTTAATTAATTATTGCCACATTTAATTAATTATTTAATGGTGTATTTAATTAATTCATTATGGCAATCCTGGCGTTCCATATATTTCTGCCTGCGTGTCACAAAGTCTAGTTCTGCCTGCGTGTCACAAAGTCTAGTTCTGCCTGCGTGTCACAAAGTCTTGTTCTGCCTGCGTGTCACAAAGTCTAGTTCTGCCTGCGTGTCACAAAGTCTAGTTCTGCATGCGTGTCACAAAGTCTAGTTCTGCCTGCGTGTCACAAAGTCTAGTTCTGCATGCGTGTCACAAAGTCTAGTTCTGCATGCGTGTCACAAAGTCTAGTTCTGCATGCGTGTCACAAAGTCTTTATTCTGCATGCGTGTCACAAAGTCTTTTTCCCGCTTGCGTGTCACAAAGTCTTTGTTCTGCCTGCGTGTCACAAAGTCTAGTTCTGCCTGCGTGTCACAAAGTCTAGTTCTGCATGCGTGTCACAAAGTCTAGTTTTGCCTGCGTGTCACAAAGTCTAGTTCTGCCTGCGTGTCACAAACTCTAGTTCTGCATGCGTGTCACAAAGTCTAGTTCTGCATGCGTGTCACAAAGTCTTTATTCTGCATGCGTGTCACAAAGTCTTTTTCCCGCTTGCGTGTCACAAAGTCTTTGTTCTGCCTGCGTGTCACAAAGTCTAGTTCTGCATGCGTGTCACAAAGTCTTTTTCCCGCTTGCGTGTCACAATGTCTTTGTTCTGCCAGCGTGTCACAAAGTCTAGTTCTGCCTGCGTGTCACAAAGTCTAGTTCTGCCTGCGTGTCACAAAGTGTAGTTCTGCATGCGTGTCACAAAGTCTAGTTCTGCCTGCGTGTCACAAAGTCTTTTTCTGCCTGCGTGTCACAAAGTCTTTTTCTGCCTGCGTGTCACAAAGTGTAGTTCTGCCAGCGTGTCACAAAGTCTAGTTCTGCATGCGTGTCACAAAGTCTAGTTCTGCATGCGTGTCACAAAGTCTTTTTCTGCCTGCGTGTCACAAAGTCTAGTTCTGCCTGCGTGTCACAAAGTCTTGTTCTGCCTGCGTGTCACAAAGTGTTTTTCTGCCTGCGTGTCACAAAGTCTAGTTCTGCCTGCGTGTCACAAAGTCTTGTTCTGCCTGCGTGTCACAAAGTCTTGTTCTGCATGCGTGTCACAAAATCTTGTTCTGCCTGCGTGTCACAAAGTCTATTCCTATGGAACGCCAGGACTGCCATAATGAATTAATTAAATACACCATTAAATAATTAATTAAATGTGTCAATAATTAATTAATTAAATGTGGCAATAATTAATTAATTAAATGTGGATATAATTAATTAAAATGTGAAATACATAAATAATTAATTAAATGTGGCAATAATTAAGTAATTAAATGTGTCAATAATTAATTAATTACATGTGTCATAACTATTTATTTAATTAATTAATTCCAATTTTAATTAATTATTGCCACATTTAATTAATTATTTAATGGTGTATTTAATTAATTCATTATGGCAATCCTGGCGTTCCATATATTTCTGCCTGCGTGTCACAAAGTCTAGTTCTGCCTGCGTGTCACAAAGTCTAGTTCTGCCTGCGTGTCACAAAGTCTTTTTCCAGCTTGCGTGTCACAATGTCTAGTTCTGCCTGCGTGTCACAAAGTCTAGTTCTGCATGCGTGTCACAAAGTCTAGTTCTGCCTGCGTGTCACAAAGTCTAGTTCTGCCTGCGTGTCACAAAGTCTAGTTCTGCATGCGTGTCACAAAGTCTAGTTCTGCATGCGTGTCACAAAGTCTTTATTCTGCATGCGTGTCACAAAGTCTTTTTCCCGCTTGCGTGTCACAAAGTCTTTGTTCTGCCTGCGTGTCACAAAGTCTAGTTCTGCATGCGTGTCACAAAGTCTAGTTCTGCACGCGTGTCACAAAGTCTTTTTCTGCCTGCGTGTCACAAAGTCTAGTTCTGCCTGCGTGTCACAAAGTCTAGTTCTGCCTGCGTGTCACAAAGTCTTTTTCTCTCTGCGTGTCACAAAGTCTTTTGCTATGGAACGCCAGGACTGCCATAATGAATTAATTAAATACACCATTAAATAATTAATTAAATGTGTCAATAATTAATTAATTAAATGTGGCAATAATTAATTAATTAAATGTGGATATAATTAATTAAAATGTGAAATACATAAATAATTAATTAAATGTGGCAATAATTAAGTAATTAAATGTGTCAATAATTAATTAATTACTGTGTCATAACTATTTATTTAATTAATTAATTCCAATTTTAATTAATTATTGCCACATTTAATTAATTATTTAATGGTGTATTTAATTAATTCATTATGGCAATCCTGGCGTTCCATATATTTCTGCCTGCGTGTCACAAAGTCTAGTTCTGCCTGCGTGTCACAAAGTCTAGTTCTGCCTGCGTGTCACAAAGTCTTTTTCCAGCTTGCGTGTCACAAAGTCTTTGTTCTGCCTGCGTGTCACAAAGTCTAGTTCTGCATGCGTGTCACAAAGTCTAGTTCTGCCTGCGTGTCACAAAGTCTAGTTCTGCCTGCGTGTCACAAAGTCTAGTTCTGCATGCGTGTCACAAAGTCTAGTTCTGCATGCGTGTCACAAAGTCTTTATTCTGCATGCGTGTCACAAAGTCTTTTTCCCGCTTGCGTGTCACAAAGTCTTTGTTCTACCTGCGTGTCACAAAGTCTAGTTCTGCATGCGTGTCACAAAGTCTTTTTCTGCCTGCGTGTCACAAAGTCTTTTGCTATGGAACGCCAGGACTGCCATAATGAATTAATTAAATACACCATTAAATAATTAATTAAATGTGTCAATAATTAATTAATTAAATGTGGCAATAATTAATTAATTAAATGTGGCAATAATTAATTAAAATGTGAAATACATAAATAATTAATTAAATGTGGCAATAATTAAGTAATTAAATGTGTCAATAATTAATTAATTACATGTGTCATAACTATTTATTTAATTAATTAATTCCAATTTTAATTAATTATTGCCACATTTAATTAATTATTTAATGGTGTATTTAATTAATTCATTATGGCAATCCTGGCGTTCCATATATTTCTGCCTGCGTGTCACAAAGTCTAGTTCTGCCTGCGTGTCACAAAGTCTAGTTCTGCCTGCGTGTCACAAAGTCTTGTTCTGCCTGCGTGTCACAAAGTCTAGTTCTGCCTGCGTGTCACAAAGTCTAGTTCTGCATGCGTGTCACAAAGTCTAGTTCTGCCTGCGTGTCACAAAGTCTAGTTCTGCATGCGTGTCACAAAGTCTAGTTCTGCATGCGTGTCACAAAGTCTAGTTCTGCATGCGTGTCACAAAGTCTTTATTCTGCATGCGTGTCACAAAGTCTTTTTCCCGCTTGCGTGTCACAAAGTCTTTGTTCTGCCTGCGTGTCACAAAGTCTAGTTCTGCCAGCGTGTCACAAAGTCTTTTTCTGCCTGCGTGTCACAAAGTCTTTTCTATGGAACGCCAGGACTGCCATAATGAATTAATTAAATACACCATTAAATACTTAATTAAATGTGTCAATAATTAATTAATTAAATGTGTCAATAATTAATTAATTACATGTGTCATAACTATTTATTTAATTAATTAATTCCAATTTTAATTAATTATTGCCACATTTAATTAATTATTTAATGGTGTATTTAATTAATTCATTATGGCAGTCCTGGCGTTCCATATATTTCTGCCTGCGTGTCACAAAGTCTTTTTCTGCTTGCGTTTCACAAAGTCTTGTTCTGCCTGCGTGTCACAAAGTCTAGTTCTGCCTGCGTGTCACAAAGTCTTGTTCTGCATGCGTGTCACAAAGTCTTGTTCTGCACGCGTGTCACAAAGTCTAGTTCTGCATGCGTGTCACAAAGTCTAGTTCCGCATGCGTGTCACAAAGTCTTTTTCTGCATGCGTGTCACAAAGTCTAGTTCTGCCTGCGTGTCACAAAATCTTGTTCTGCCTGCATGTCACAAAGTCTTGTTCTGCATGCGTGTCACAAAGTCTATTTCTATGGAACGCCAGGACTGCCATAATGAATTAATTAAATACACCACTAAATAATTAATTAAATGTGTCAATAATTAATTAATTAAATGTGTCAACAATTAATTAATTAAATGTGGCAATAATTAATTAAAATGTGAATTACATAAATAATTAATTAAATGTGGCAATAATTAAGTAATTAAATGTGTCAATAAATAATTAATTACATATGTCATAACTATTTATTTAATTAATTATTTCCAATTTTAATTAATTATTGCCGCATTTAATTAATTATTTAATGGTGTATTTAATTAATTCATTATGGCAGTCCTGGCGTTCCATATATTTCTGCCTGCGTGTCACAAAGTCTTTTTCTGCTTGCGTTTCACAAAGTCTTGTTCTGCATGCGTGTCACAAAGTCTTTTTCTGCCTGCGTGTCACAAAGTCTTGTTCTACCTGCGTTTCACAAAGTCTTTTTCTGCCTGCGTGTCACAAAGTCTTGTTCTACCTGCGTTTCACAAAGTCTTTTTCTGCCTACGTGTCACAAAGTCTTTTTCTGCCTGCGTGTCACAAAGTCTTTTTCTGCCTGCGTGTCACAAATTCTTTTTCTGCCTGCGTGTCACAAAGTCTTTTTCTGCCTGCGTGTCACAAAGTCTTTCTCTGCCTGCGTGTCACAAAGTCTTGTTCTGCCTGCGTGTCACAAAGTCTTTTTCTGCCTGCGTGTCACAAAGTCTAGTTCTGCCTGCGTGTCACAAAGTCTTTTTCTGCCTGCGTGTCACAAAGTCTAATTGTATGGAACGCCAGGATTGCCATAATGAATTGATTAAATACACCATTAAATAATTAATTAAATGTGTCAATAATTAATTAAATGTGTCAATAATTAATTAATTAAATGTGTCAATAAGTAATTAAAATGTGAAATACATAAATAATTAATTAAATGTGTCAATAATTGATTAATTAATTCCAATTTTAATTAATTATTGCCACATTTAATTAATTATTTAATGGTGTATTTAATTAATTCATTATGGCAATCCTGGCGTTCCATATATTTCTGCCTGCGTGTCACAAAGTCTAGTTCTGCCTGCGTGTCACAAAGTCTAGTTCTGCATGCGTGTCACAAAGTCTAGTTCTGCATGCGTGTCACAAAGTCTTTTTCCCGCTTGCGTGTCACAAAGTCTTTGTTCTGCCTGCGTGTCACAAAGTCTAGTTCTGCCAGCGTGTCACAAAGTCTACTTCTGCATGCGTGTCACAAAGTCTTTTCTATGGAACGCCAGGACTGCCATAATGAATTAATTAAATACACCATTAAATACTTAATTAAATGTGTCAATAATTAATTAATTAAATGTGTCAATAATTAATTAATTACATGTGTCATAACTATTTATTTAATTAATTAATTCCAATTTTAATTAATTATTGCCACATTTAATTAATTATTTAATGGTGTATTTAATTAATTCATTATGGCAGTCCTGGCATTCCATATATTTCTGCCTGCGTGTCACAAAGTCTTTTTCTGCTTGCGTTTCACAAAGTCTTGTTCTGCCTGCGTGTCACAAAGTCTAGTTCTGCATGCGTGTCACAAAGTCTAGTTCCGCATGCGTGTCACAAAGTCTAGTTCTGCATGCGTGTCACAAAGTCTAGTTCTGCCTGCGTGTCACAAAATCTTGTTCTGCATGCGTGTCACAAAGTCTATTCCTATGGAACGCCAGGACTGCCATAATGAATTAATTAAATACACCACTAAATAATTAATTAAATGTGTCAATAATTAATTAATTAAATGTGTCAACAATTAATTAATTAAATGTGGCAATAATTAATTAAAATGTGAATTACATAAATAATTAATTAAATGTGGCAATAATTAAGTAATTAAATGTGTCAATAATTAATTAATTACATATGTCATAACTATTTATTTAATTAATTAATTCCAATTTTAATTAATGATTGCCGCATTTAATTAATTATTTAATGGTGTATTTAATTAATTCATTATGGCAGTCCTGGCGTTCCATATATTTCTGCCTGCGTGTCACAAAGTCTTTTTCTGCCTGCGTGTCACAAAGTCTTGTTCTACCTGCGTTTCACAAAGTCTTTTTCTGCCTACGTGTCACAAAGTCTTTTTCTGCCTGCGTGTCACAAAGTCTTTTTCTGCCTGCGTGTCACAAATTCTTTTTCTGCCTGCGTGTCACAAAGTCTTTTTCTGCCTGCGTGTCACAAAGTCTTTCTCTGCCTGCGTGTCACAAAGTCTAGTTCTGCCTGCGTGTCACAAATTCTTTTTCTGCCTGCGTGTCACAAAGTCTTTTTCTGCCTGCGTGTCACAAAGTCTTTCTCTGCCTGCGTGTCACAAAGTCTAGTTCTGCCTGCGTGTCACAAAGTCTTTTTCTGCCTGCGTGTCACAAAGTCTAGTTCTGCCTGCGTGTCACAAAGTCTTTTTCTGCCTGCGTGTCACAAAGTCTAATTGTATGGAACGCCAGGATTGCCATAATGAATTGATTAAATACACCATTAAATAATTAATTAAATGTGTCAATAATTAATTAAATGTGTCAATAATTAATTAATTAAATGTGTCAATAAGTAATTAAAATGTGAAATACATAAATAATTAATTAAATGTGTCAATAATTAATTAATTACATGTGTCATAACTATTTATTTAATTAATTAATTCCAATTTTAATTAATTATTGCCACATTTAATTAATTATTTAATGGTGTATTTAATTAATTCATTATGGCAATCCTGGCGTTCCATATATTTCTGCCTGCGTGTCACAAAGTCTAGTTCTGCCTGCGTGTCACAAAGTCTAGTTTTGCATGCGTGTCACAAAGTCTTGTTCTGCACGCGTGTCACAAAGTCTAGTTCTGCATGCGTGTCACAAAGTCTAGTTCTGCACGCGTGTCACAAAGTCTTTATCCTGCATGCGTGTCACAAAGTCTAGTTCTGCCAGCGTGTCACAAAGTCTAGTTCTGCATGCGTGTCACAAAGTCTAGTTCTGCATGCGTGTCACAAAGTCTTTTTCTGCCTGCGTGTCACAAATTCTTTTTCTGCCTGCGTGTCACAAAGTCTTTTTCTGCCTGCGTGTCACAAAGTCTTTTTCCCGCTTGCGTGTCACAAAGTCTTTGTTCTGCCTGCGTGTCACAAAGTCTAGTTCTGCCTGCGTGTCACAAAGTCTTTTTCTGCCTGCGTGTCACAAAGTCTAATTGTATGGAACGCCAGGATTGCCATAATGAATTGATTAAATACACCATTAAATAATTAATTAAATGTGTCAATAATTAATTAAATGTGTCAATAATTAATTAATTAAATGTGTCAATAAGTAATTAAAATGTGAAATACATAAATAATTAATTAAATGTGTCAATAATTAATTAATTACATGTGTCATAACTATTTATTTAATTAATTAATTCCAATTTTAATTAATTATTGCCACATTTAATTAATTATTTAATGGTGTATTTAATTAATTCATTATGGCAATCCTGGCGTTCCATATATTTCTGCCTGCGTGTCACAAAGTCTAGTTCTGCCTGCGTGTCACAAAGTCTAGTTCTGCATGCGTGTCACAAAGTCTTGTTCTGCACGCGTGTCACAAAGTCTAGTTCTGCATGCGTGTCACAAAGTCTAGTTCTGCACGCGTGTCACAAAGTCTTTATCCTGCATGCGTGTCACAAAGTCTAGTTCTGCCAGCGTGTCACAAAGTCTAGTTCTGCATGCGTGTCACAAAGTCTAGTTCTGCATGCGTGTCACAAAGTCTTTTTCTGCCTGCGTGTCACAAATTCTAGTTCTGCATGCGTGTCACAAAGTCTTTTTCCCGCTTGCGTGTCACAAAGTCTTTGTTCTGCCTGCGTGTCACAAAGTGTAGTTCTGCCAGCATGTCACAAAGTCTAGTTCTGCATGCGTGTCACAAAGTCTTTCCTATGGAACGCCAGGACTGCCATAATGAATTAATTAAATACACCATTAAATACTTAATTAAATGTGTCGATAATTAATTAATTAAATGTGTCAATAATTAATTAATTACATGTGTCATAACTATTTATTTAATTAATTAATTCCAATTTTAATTAATTATTGCCACATTTAATTAATTATTTAATGGTGTATTTAATTAATTCATTATGGCAGTCCTGGCGTTCCATATATTTCTGCCTGCGTGTCACAAAGTCTTTTTCTGCTTGCGTTTCACAAAGTCTTGTTCTGCCTGCGTGTCACAAAGTCTAGTTCTGCCTGCGTGTCACAAAGTCTAGTTCTGCATGCGTGTCACAAAGTCTAGTTCCGCATGCGTGTCACAAAGTCTAGTTCTGCATGCGTGTCACAAAGTCTAGTTCTGCCTGCGTGTCACAAAATCTATTCCTATGGAACGCCAGGACTGCCACAATGAATTAATTAAATACACCACTAAATAATTAATTAAATGTGTCAATAATTAATTAATTAAATGTGTCAACAATTAATTAATTAAATGTGGCAATAATTAATTAAAATGTGAATTACATAAATAATTAATTAAATGTGGCAATAATTAAGTAATTAAATGTGTCAATAATTAATTAATTACATATGTCATAACTATTTATTTAATTAATTAATTCCAATTTTAATTAATTATTGCCGCATTTAATTAATTATTTAATGGTGTATTTAATTAATTCATTATGGCAGTCCTGGCGTTCCATATATTTCTGCCTGCGTGTCACAAAGTCTTTTTCTGCCTGCGTGTCACAAAGTCTTGTTCTACCTGCGTTTCACAAAGTCTTTTTCTGCCTACGTGTCACAAAGTCTTTTTCTGCCTGCGTGTCACAAAGTCTTTTTCTGCCTGCGTGTCACAAATTCTTTTTCTGCCTGCGTGTCACAAAGTCTTTTTCTGCCTGCGTGTCACAAAGTCTTTCTCTGCCTGCGTGTCACAAAGTCTTTTTCTGCCTGCGTGTCACAAAGTCTAGTTCTGCCTGCGTGTCACAAAGTCTTTTTCTGCCTGCGTGTCACAAAGTCTAATTGTATGGAACGCCAGGATTGCCATAATGAATTGATTAAATACACCATTAAATAATTAATTAAATGTGTCAATAATTAATTAAATGTGTCAATAATTAATTAATTAAATGTGTCAATAAGTAATTAAAATGTGAAATACATAAATAATTAATTAAATGTGTCAATAATTAATTAATTACATGTGTCATAACTATTTATTTAATTAATTAATTCCAATTTTAATTAATTATTGCCACATTTAATTAATTATTTAATGGTGTATTTAATTAATTCATTATGGCAATCCTGGCGTTCCATATATTTCTGCCTGCGTGTCACAAAGTCTAGTTCTGCCTGCGTGTCACAAAGTCTAGTTTTGCATGCGTGTCACAAAGTCTTGTTCTGCACGCGTGTCACAAAGTCTAGTTCTGCATGCGTGTCACAAAGTCTAGTTCTGCACGCGTGTCACAAAGTCTTTATCCTGCATGCGTGTCACAAAGTCTAGTTCTGCCAGCGTGTCACAAAGTCTAGTTCTGCATGCGTGTCACAAAGTCTAGTTCTGCATGCGTGTCACAAAGTCTTTTTCTGCCTGCGTGTCACAAATTCTTTTTCTGCCTGCGTGTCACAAAGTCTTTTTCTGCCTGCGTGTCACAAAGTCTTTTTCCCGCTTGCGTGTCACAAAGTCTTTGTTCTGCCTGCGTGTCACAAAGTCTAGTTCTGCCTGCGTGTCACAAAGTCTTTTTCTGCCTGCGTGTCACAAAGTCTAATTGTATGGAACGCCAGGATTGCCATAATGAATTGATTAAATACACCATTAAATAATTAATTAAATGTGTCAATAATTAATTAAATGTGTCAATAATTAATTAATTAAATGTGTCAATAAGTAATTAAAATGTGAAATACATAAATAATTAATTAAATGTGTCAATAATTAATTAATTACATGTGTCATAACTATTTATTTAATTAATTAATTCCAATTTTAATTAATTATTGCCACATTTAATTAATTATTTAATGGTGTATTTAATTAATTCATTATGGCAATCCTGGCGTTCCATATATTTCTGCCTGCGTGTCACAAAGTCTAGTTCTGCCTGCGTGTCACAAAGTCTAGTTCTGCATGCGTGTCACAAAGTCTTGTTCTGCACGCGTGTCACAAAGTCTAGTTCTGCATGCGTGTCACAAAGTCTAGTTCTGCACGCGTGTCACAAAGTCTTTATCCTGCATGCGTGTCACAAAGTCTAGTTCTGCCAGCGTGTCACAAAGTCTAGTTCTGCATGCGTGTCACAAAGTCTAGTTCTGCATGCGTGTCACAAAGTCTTTTTCTGCCTGCGTGTCACAAATTCTAGTTCTGCATGCGTGTCACAAAGTCTTTTTCCCGCTTGCGTGTCACAAAGTCTTTGTTCTGCCTGCGTGTCACAAAGTGTAGTTCTGCCAGCATGTCACAAAGTCTAGTTCTGCATGCGTGTCACAAAGTCTTTCCTATGGAACGCCAGGACTGCCATAATGAATTAATTAAATACACCATTAAATACTTAATTAAATGTGTCGATAATTAATTAATTAAATGTGTCAATAATTAATTAATTACATGTGTCATAACTATTTATTTAATTAATTAATTCCAATTTTAATTAATTATTGCCACATTTAATTAATTATTTAATGGTGTATTTAATTAATTCATTATGGCAGTCCTGGCGTTCCATATATTTCTGCCTGCGTGTCACAAAGTCTTTTTCTGCTTGCGTTTCACAAAGTCTTGTTCTGCCTGCGTGTCACAAAGTCTAGTTCTGCCTGCGTGTCACAAAGTCTAGTTCTGCATGCGTGTCACAAAGTCTAGTTCCGCATGCGTGTCACAAAGTCTAGTTCTGCATGCGTGTCACAAAGTCTAGTTCTGCCTGCGTGTCACAAAATCTATTCCTATGGAACGCCAGGACTGCCACAATGAATTAATTAAATACACCACTAAATAATTAATTAAATGTGTCAATAATTAATTAATTAAATGTGTCAACAATTAATTAATTAAATGTGGCAATAATTAATTAAAATGTGAATTACATAAATAATTAATTAAATGTGGCAATAATTAAGTAATTAAATGTGTCAATAATTAATTAATTACATATGTCATAACTATTTATTTAATTAATTAATTCCAATTTTAATTAATTATTGCCGCATTTAATTAATTATTTAATGGTGTATTTAATTAATTCATTATGGCAGTCCTGGCGTTCCATATATTTCTGCCTGCGTGTCACAAAGTCTTTTTCTGCCTGCGTGTCACAAAGTCTTGTTCTACCTGCGTTTCACAAAGTCTTTTTCTGCCTACGTGTCACAAAGTCTTTTTCTGCCTGCGTGTCACAAAGTCTTTTTCTGCCTGCGTGTCACAAATTCTTTTTCTGCCTGCGTGTCACAAAGTCTTTTTCTGCCTGCGTGTCACAAAGTCTTTCTCTGCCTGCGTGTCACAAAGTCTAGTTCTGCCTGCGTGTCACAAAGTCTTTTTCTGCCTGCGTGTCACAAAGTCTAGTTCTGCCTGCGTGTCACAAAGTCTTTTTCTGCCTGCGTGTCACAAAGTCTAATTGTATGGAACGCCAGGATTGCCATAATGAATTGATTAAATACACCATTAAATAATTAATTAAATGAGTCAATAATTAATTAAATGTGTCAATAATTAATTAATTAAATGTGTCAATAAGTAATTAAAATGTGAAATACATAAATAATTAATTAAATGTGTCAATAATTAATTAATTACATGTGTCATAACTATTTATTTAATTAATTAATTCCAATTTTAATTAATTATTGCCACGTTTAATTAATTATTTAATGGTGTATTTAATTAATTCATTATGGCAGTCCTGGCGTTCCATATGTTCTGCCTGCGTGTCACAAAGTCTAGTTCTGCCTGCGTGTCACAAAGTCTAGTTCTGCATGCGTGTCACAAAGTCTTGTTCTGCACGCGTGTCACAAAGTCTAGTTCTGCATGCGTGTCACAAAGTCTAGTTCTGCATGCGTGTCACAAAGTCTTGTTCTGCACGCGTGTCACAAAGTCTTTTTCTGCCTGCGTGTCACAAAGTCTAGTTCTGCCTGCGTGTCACAAAGTCTTTTTCTGCCTGCGTGTCACAAAGTCTAATTGTATGGAACGCCAGGATTGCCATAATGAATTGATTAAATACACCATTAAATAATTAATTAAATGTGTCAATAATTAATTAAATGTGTCAATAATTAATTAATTAAATGTGTCAATAAGTAATTAAAATGTGAAATACATAAATAATTAATTAAATGTGTCAATAATTAATTAATTACATGTGTCATAACTATTTATTTAATTAATTAATTCCAATTTTAATTAATTATTGCCACATTTAATTAATTATTTAATGGTGTATTTAATTAATTCATTATGGCAATCCTGGCGTTCCATATATTTCTGCCTGCGTGTCACAAAGTCTAGTTCTGCCTGCGTGTCACAAAGTCTAGTTTTGCATGCGTGTCACAAAGTCTTGTTCTGCACGCGTGTCACAAAGTCTAGTTCTGCATGCGTGTCACAAAGTCTAGTTCTGCACGCGTGTCACAAAGTCTTTATCCTGCATGCGTGTCACAAAGTCTAGTTCTGCCAGCGTGTCACAAAGTCTAGTTCTGCATGCGTGTCACAAAGTCTAGTTCTGCATGCGTGTCACAAAGTCTTTTTCTGCCTGCGTGTCACAAATTCTTTTTCTGCCTGCGTGTCACAAAGTCTTTTTCTGCCTGCGTGTCACAAAGTCTTTTTCCCGCTTGCGTGTCACAAAGTCTTTGTTCTGCCTGCGTGTCACAAAGTCTAGTTCTGCCTGCGTGTCACAAAGTCTTTTTCTGCCTGCGTGTCACAAAGTCTAATTGTATGGAACGCCAGGATTGCCATAATGAATTGATTAAATACACCATTAAATAATTAATTAAATGTGTCAATAATTAATTAAATGTGTCAATAATTAATTAATTAAATGTGTCAATAAGTAATTAAAATGTGAAATACATAAATAATTAATTAAATGTGTCAATAATTAATTAATTACATGTGTCATAACTATTTATTTAATTAATTAATTCCAATTTTAATTAATTATTGCCACATTTAATTAATTATTTAATGGTGTATTTAATTAATTCATTATGGCAATCCTGGCGTTCCATATATTTCTGCCTGCGTGTCACAAAGTCTAGTTCTGCCTGCGTGTCACAAAGTCTAGTTCTGCATGCGTGTCACAAAGTCTTGTTCTGCACGCGTGTCACAAAGTCTAGTTCTGCATGCGTGTCACAAAGTCTAGTTCTGCACGCGTGTCACAAAGTCTTTATCCTGCATGCGTGTCACAAAGTCTAGTTCTGCCAGCGTGTCACAAAGTCTAGTTCTGCATGCGTGTCACAAAGTCTAGTTCTGCATGCGTGTCACAAAGTCTTTTTCTGCCTGCGTGTCACAAATTCTAGTTCTGCATGCGTCTCACAAAGTCTTTTTCCCGCTTGCGTGTCACAAAGTCTTTGTTCTGCCTGCGTGTCACAAAGTGTAGTTCTGCCAGCATGTCACAAAGTCTAGTTCTGCATGCGTGTCACAAAGTCTTTCCTATGGAACGCCAGGACTGCCATAATGAATTAATTAAATACACCATTAAATACTTAATTAAATGTGTCGATAATTAATTAATTAAATGTGTCAATAATTAATTAATTACATGTGTCATAACTATTTATTTAATTAATTAATTCCAATTTTAATTAATTATTGCCACATTTAATTAATTATTTAATGGTGTATTTAATTAATTCATTATGGCAGTCCTGGCGTTCCATATATTTCTGCCTGCGTGTCACAAAGTCTTTTTCTGCTTGCGTTTCACAAAGTCTTGTTCTGCCTGCGTGTCACAAAGTCTAGTTCTGCCTGCGTGTCACAAAGTCTAGTTCTGCATGCGTGTCACAAAGTCTAGTTCCGCATGCGTGTCACAAAGTCTAGTTCTGCATGCGTGTCACAAAGTCTAGTTCTGCCTGCGTGTCACAAAATCTATTCCTATGGAACGCCAGGACTGCCACAATGAATTAATTAAATACACCACTAAATAATTAATTAAATGTGTCAATAATTAATTAATTAAATGTGTCAACAATTAATTAATTAAATGTGGCAATAATTAATTAAAATGTGAATTACATAAATAATTAATTAAATGTGGCAATAATTAAGTAATTAAATGTGTCAATAATTAATTAATTACATATGTCATAACTATTTATTTAATTAATTAATTCCAATTTTAATTAATTATTGCCGCATTTAATTAATTATTTAATGGTGTATTTAATTAATTCATTATGGCAGTCCTGGCGTTCCATATATTTCTGCCTGCGTGTCACAAAGTCTTTTTCTGCCTGCGTGTCACAAAGTCTTGTTCTACCTGCGTTTCACAAAGTCTTTTTCTGCCTACGTGTCACAAAGTCTTTTTCTGCCTGCGTGTCACAAAGTCTTTTTCTGCCTGCGTGTCACAAAGTCTTTTTCTGCCTGCGTGTCACAAAGTCTTTTTCTGCCTGCGTGTCACAAAGTCTTTCTCTGCCTGCGTGTCACAAAGTCTAGTTCTGCCTGCGTGTCACAAAGTCTTTTTCTGCCTGCGTGTCACAAAGTCTAGTTCTGCCTGCGTGTCACAAAGTCTTTTTCTGCCTGCGTGTCACAAAGTCTAATTGTATGGAACGCCAGGATTGCCATAATGAATTGATTAAATACACCATTAAATAATTAATTAAATGTGTCAATAATTAATTAAATGTGTCAATAATTAATTAATTAAATGTGTCAATAAGTAATTAAAATGTGAAATACATAAATAATTAATTAAATGTGTCAATAATTAATTAATTACATGTGTCATAACTATTTATTTAATTAATTAATTCCAATTTTAATTAATTATTGCCACATTTAATTAATTATTTAATGGTGTATTTAATTAATTCATTATGGCAGTCCTGGCGTTCCATATGTTCTGCCTGCGTGTCACAAAGTCTAGTTCTGCCTGCGTGTCACAAAGTCTAGTTCTGCATGCGTGTCACAAAGTCTTGTTCTGCACGCGTGTCACAAAGTCTAGTTCTGCATGCGTGTCACAAAGTCTAGTTCTGCATGCGTGTCACAAAGTCTAGTTCTGCACGCGTGTCACAAAGTCTTTATCCTGCATGCGTGTCACAAAGTCTAGTTCTGCCAGCGTGTCACAAAGTCTAATTCTGCATGCGTGTCACAAAGTCTAGTTCTGCATGCGTGTCACAAAGTCTTTTTCTGCCTGCGTGTCACAAAGTCTATTTCTATGGAACGCCAGGACTGCCAAAATGAATGAATTAAATACACCATTAAACAATTAATTAAATGTGGCAATAATTAATTAATTAAATGTGTCAATAATTAATTAATTACATGTGTCATAACTATTTATTTAATTAATTAATTCCAATTCTAATTAATTATTGCCACATTTAATTAATTATTTAATGGTGTATTTAATTAATTCATTATGGCAGTCCTGGCGTTCCATATATTTCTGCCTCCGTGTCACAAAGTCTTTTTCTGCTTGCGTGTCACAAAGTCTATTCCTATGGAACGCCAGGACTGCCATAATGAATTAATTAAATACACCATTAAATAATTAATTAAATGTGGCAATAATTAATTAATTAAATGTGGCAATAATTAATTAATTAAATGTGGCAATAATTAATTAAAATGTGAAATACATAAATAATTAATTAAATGTGGCAATAATTAAGTAATTAAATGTGTCAATAATTAATTAATTACATGTGTCATAACTATTTATTTAATTAATTAATTCCAATTTTAATTAATTATTGCCACATTTAATTAATTATTTAATGGTGTATTTAATTAATTCATTATGGCAATCCTGGCGTTCCATATATTTCTGCCTGCGTGTCACAAAGTCTGGTTCTTCCTGCGTGTCACAAAGTCTAGTTCTGCATGCGTGTCACAAAGTCTTTTTCTGCCTGCGTGTCACAAAGTCTTTTTCTACCTGCGTGTCACAAAGTCTTTTTCTGCTTGCGTGTCACAAAGTCTTTTTCTGCTTGCGTGTCACAAACTCTTGTTCTGCCTGCGTGTCACAAAGTCAAGTTCTGCCTGCGTGTCACAAAGTCTTGTTCTGCCTGCGTGTCACAAAGTCTTTTTCTGCCTGCGTGTCACAAAGTCTAGTTCTGCATGCGTGTCACAAAGTCTTTTTCTGCCTGCGTGTCACAAAGTCTGGTTCTGCCTGCGTGTCACAAAGTCTAGTTCTGCATCCGTGTCACAAAGTCTTTTTCTGCCTGCGTGTCACAAAGTCTTTTACTATGGAACGCCAGGACTGCCATAATGAATTAATTAAATACACCATTAAATAATTAATTAAATGTGTCAATAATTAATTAATTAAATGTGGCAATAATTAATTAATTAAATGTGGCAATAATTAATTAAAATGTGAAATACATAAATAATTAATTAAATGTGGCAATAATTAAGTAATTAAATTTGTCAATAATTAATTAATTACATGTGTCATAACTATTTATTTAATTAATTAATTCCAATTTTAATTAATTATTGCCACATTTAATTAATTATTTAATGGTGTATTTAATTAATTCATTATGGCAATCCTGGCGTTCCATATATTTCTGCCTGCGTGTCACAAAGTCTAGTTCTGCCTGCGTGTCACAAAGTCTTGTTCTGCCTGAGTGTCACAAAGTCTTGTTCTGCACGCGTGTCACAAAGTCTAGTTCTGCCTGCGTGTCACAAAATCTTGTTCTGCCTGCGTGTCACAAAGTCTATTCCTATGGAACGCCAGGACTGCCATAATGAATTAATCAAATACACCATTAAATAATTAATTAAATGTGGCAATAATTAATTAATTAAATGTGTCAATAAGTAATTAAAATGTGAAATACATAAATAATTAATTAAATGTGTCAATAATTAATTAATTACATGTGTCAATAATTAATTAATTACATGTGTCATAACTATTTATTTAATTAATTAATTCCAATTTTAATTAATTATTGCCACATTTAATTAATTATTTAATGGTGTATTTAATTAATTCATTATGGCAGTCCTGGCGTTCCATATATTCTGCCTGCGTGTCACAAAGTCTTTTTGTACCTGCGTGTCACAAAGACTTTTTCTGCCTGCATGTCACAAAGTCTAGTTCTGCCTGCGTGTCACAAAGTCTTTTTCTGCTTGCGTGTCACAAAGTCTAGTTCTGCATGCGTGTCACAAAGTCTTTTTCTGCCTGCGTGTCACAAAGTCTAGTTCTGCCAGCGTGTCACAAAGTCTTGTTCTGCCTGCGTGTCACAAAGTCTAGTTCTGCCTGCGTGTCACAAAGTCTAGTTCTGCCTGCGTGTCACAAAGTCTTGTTCTGCACGCGTCACAAAGTCTAGTTCTGCACGCGTGTCACAAAGTCTAGTTCTGCATGCGTGTCACAAAGTCTTTTTCTGCCTGCGTGTCACAAAGTCTAGTTCTGCCTGCGTGTCACAGTCTTGTTCTGCCTGCGTGTCACAAAGTCTTGTTCTGCCTGCGTGTCACAAAGTCTATTCCTATGGAACGCCAGGACTGCCATAATGAATTAATCAAATACACCATTAAATAATTAATTAAATGTGGCAATAATTAATTAATTAAATGTGTCAATAAGTAATTAAAATGTGAAATACATAAATAATTAATTAAATGTGTCAATAATTAATTAATTACATGTGTCAATAATTAATTAATTACATGTGTCATAACTATTTATTTAATTAATTAATTCCAATTTTAATTAATTATTGCCACATTTAATTAATTATTTAATGGTGTATTTAATTAATTCATTATGGCAGTCCTGGCGTTCCATATATTCTGCCTGCGTGTCACAAAGTCTTTTTGTACCTGCGTGTCACAAAGACTTTTTCTGCCTGCGTGTCACAAAGTCTAGTTCTGCCTGCGTGTCACAAAGTCTTTTTCTGCTTGCGTGTCACAAAGTCTAGTTCTGCATGCGTGTCACAAAGTCTTTTTCTGCCTGCGTGTCACAAAGTCTAGTTCTGCCAGCGTGTCACAAAGTCTTGTTCTGCCTGCGTGTCACAAAGTGTAGTTCTGCCTGCGTGTCACAAAATCTAGTTCTGCCTGCGTGTCACAAAGTCTAGTTCTGCCTGCGTGTCACAAAGTCTTGTTCTGCACGCGTGTCACAAAGTCTAGTTCTGCATGCGTGTCACAAAGTCTTTTTCTGCCTACATGTCACAAAGTCTAGTTCTGCCTGCGTGTCACAGTCTTGTTCTGCCTGCGTGTCACAAAGTCTTGTTCTGCCTGCGTATCACAAAGTCTATTCCTATGGAACGCCAGGACTGCCATAATGAATTAAGTACACCATTAAATAATTAATATAAATGTGTCAATAATTAATTGATTAAATGTATCAATAATTAATTAATTACATGTGTCAATAATTAATTAATTACATGTGTCATAACTATTTATTTAATTAATTAATTCCAATTTTAATTAATTATTGCCACATTTAATTAATTATTTAATGGTGTATTTAATTAATTCATTATGGCAGTCCTGGCGTTCCATATATTCTGCCTGCGTGTCACAAAGTCTTTTTGTACCTGCGTGTCACAAAGACTTTTTCTGCCTGCGTGTTACAAAGTCTAGTTCTGCCTGCGTGTCACAAAGTCTAGTTCTGCCTGCGTGTCACAAAGTCTAGTTCTGCCTGCGTGTCACAAAGTCTAGTTCTGCCTGCGTGTCACAAAGTCTAGTTCTGCCTGCGTGTCACAAAGTCTTTTTCTGCTTGCGTGTCACAAAGTCTTGTTCTGCCTGCGTGTCACAAAATCTTTTTCTACCTGCGTGTCACAAAGTCTAGTTCTGCACGCGTGTCACAAAGTCTAGTTCTGCCTGCGTGTCACAAAGTCTAGTTCTGCCTGCGTGTCACAAAGTCTAGTTCTGCATGCGTGTTACAAAGTCTTGTTCTGCATGCGTGTCACAAAGTCTAGTTCTGCCTGCGTGTCACAAAGTCTTTTTCTGCCTGCGTGTCACAATACTTTTCCTATGGAACGCCAGGACTGCCATAATGAATTAATTAAATACACCATTAAATAATTAATTAAATGTGGCAATAATTAATTAATTAAATGTGTCAATAATTAATTAATTAAATGTGTCAATAAGTAATTAAAATGTGAAATACATAAATAATTAATTAAATGTGTCAATAATTAATTAATTACATGTGTCATAACTATTTATTTAATTAATTAATTCCAATTTTAATTAATTATTATCACAAAGTCTTGTTCTGCCTGCGTGTCACAAAATCTTGTTCTGCCTGCGTGTCACAAAGTCTTGTTCTGCCTGCGTGTCACAAAATCTTGTTCTGCCTGCGTGTCACAAAGTCTTGTACCAGTGTACCTACACATGTGATGTGACAATAAGTGATTTATTTGAGAGTTCAAACTCACTGCTGTAATAACTTATAATGATTAATATAATAACTAGAATATTGGCCACATATATTTACACTGACTTTAGTCTCATGAACAACATTAACTAATTGTTCAGGGCCCTAGAGTGCGACCAATTTGGTCGCAAATGCGACCAAATTTTTCAGTGGTGCGACTAAAAATAAATATTTGGTCACACCTGTGCGACCAACTGTTCCGGTAACAAATAAAAAAAATCTCTGCAACTCTCCGTGTGGTCAACAACAGACACACATTATGCCCCTATCGTGGACTAAACCAATCAGAGATAGTCAGGGGCGGGACCTCTCTGATTGGCCGTGGTCCAGTTGAAAGTGCAGGTGGAAGAGAGAGGTGAGTAGCTTGAATAAAGCATATCAATTCATTAACGGATTCCACACAAAGACCTAAACACAGAGCGGACCCGACACATCAGAATCAGCTTTGTCTTTCTCGGCTTTCTCACCCGACGGCCCGAACACGGACACGCTGTCTGAAAATCGACAGTTATCGAGGAGCTCACCCTTACCCAGCACTGCAATTACTGACAGCGGACTACAAACTCCCGAGGACATCCGGCCATATACAAAAGCTGGCCGCCGAAAACCATCCAGCAAAGGAAGAAAACGACGCAAATCAGCAATTCTAACGGTGTGTTCACACCGAACGTGATAGAGGCGGCCAGAGCGTCAGGTTTACATATAAAGTCAATGGAAAGGCGCGATGACCCGCGATTGCGGCTCCCGCGAAAATTCGGAAGCAGATTTGCGTCGCCAAAACGCCTGAAACTCGCGTCAGTCTAGCGCGTTTGGAGCATTTGACTGAAAAAAACCACGCGCGTGAGTTTTTGTGTTGCATTTTGTGCATGCGCGCGTTACGCGTCTACCGCTCAGTTGGAAAAATCTGAACTCCAGCGTCAAATCGCGCCGCGACAACCAATCAGGAGCCTAGTGACGTGGCTGTGACCTAGGTCAAAGGGGCAGATCCAGCCAAAGCCCTTCATTCTTCAATGGAAGGAAGGCTAATCAGCGCCGTAGCAAACAACCTGGAGCTGTACGACACCAGCTGCTTTCTGTACCAAGACAGGAATATAAAGGACCGAGCTTGGAGGAAGATATGTAAAGAGATCGGGCAACCTGGTAAGTTCATTCATTTCTCTTTTGAAAGTTTTCGCTGACCCGGGGAAGCCGCACAAAAGCTAGCAAGCCACCGCTATTTTCCCACTGACGTACAAATACCGTTCTGCTTTTATGCATGTTGTCATATAGGAATATATTTTGTTTATTAATAAACAGCACACAGTGGTCCCGCTGTTCATCCGTCACTGCTTCGCTTTTTCGCTGATTTTCTTTTTCTTTTTCTTTTTTTTGCACCGTACAGCATTGCATTCTGCAGCCTGATTGACAAATCTCCTTCGTGTCGTGTCTCCTGCGCTTGCCAAATTTATCACGTTTGGTTTTGATAACCATCACGTCCAATAGAAAAAACAGCACAAAAACACCCATAACTATGAGCCTCATTCGGAAATAGACACCTGCACCGCGAGGGAAAAAGGCGCACGAAAGTGGCAGGCAGATGAAGACAAACCGCGGCATAATAATACTTTTACGTTTTGCAATGTACAAAGGTTTGCACTTTGAGAATCAGTTGTGAGAACTGTGACCAATGTTCATGTGTGTGGGGAAAACAGTGTATAAAGTGCGTGACCAGGGGCTAGTTATTCTGAGAACCCCTGCTGCAATAAATGAGGGACCACTGTATATACTTTCTCTGATTATATTCAACATGTTAACATTTAATACTGTATTGATAGAGCCAACTGATTCTGCAGCAGAGCATCCCCTGTTGCTTCTCCTGGCTCCCCAGTCCCTGAGCTCCTGCTGCTGCACCTACAGGTATGTACAGCAAGCACTGATAGCTTTTTACTCGGTTGGATTCCCTTGTGATCACCTTTACTAAATATCTACAACCAATCTGATTATATCCTGTTTTTTTTTTTTCTTTCAATGTTGAAATTAAAATCTAGTAGCAGCCTTCTCATTTCTTTGTGTTTTGTGCTGTTTTACAGGCCCACAGAGGAGGACAGCTCCGAGGCAGATGAGGGACGGGTCCCAGGACGGTCCATCGGTGGTGGAGCTGGCCATCCTGGAGTCCCTGAAGAGGCCACACCAGTCTCCAATGGAGCATTTCCTCCTCAGCCTTGTTCCTGCTCTGGAGAGCAGCTGGGTCCTTTTTATTCCTGTCTCTCTGTAAATACTTATATTTTATATTTATGTTTAATGTTTTTCTGTTTGAGAATTTTAATATTATTTCAAATAAATTTTTATAATGACTAATGTCTCAGCTCTACTACACAGCAAATGTTGGCACACGACTTGACACATGTAGAATTTATTTTATATTATACTAATGACAAAATATACTAATACAGTGGGATGCAAAAGTTTGGGCAACCTTGTTAATAGACATTATTTTCCTGTATAAATCGTTGGTTGTTACAATAAAAAATGTCAGTTAAATATATCATATAGGAGACACACACAGTGATATTTGAGAAGTGAAAAGAAGTTCACTGGATTTACAAAAAGTGTGCAATAATTGTTTAAACAAAATCAAGCAGGTGCATAAATTTGGGCACCACAAAAAAAGAAATGAAATAAATATTTAGTGTATATCAATGTGTGTGTCTCCTATATGATATATGGGGTGCCTTTGTCTGGACGTGCTTCCCATCCAGAGCTCCACAGCAGAGTGGGAAGTTCCAGCGCGCCTGGAATCCCTCTGTGATGGACCACCAGTCTCCAGGTGAAGGCACAGCCATGAAGTCGTCCACTAGACAGTCCCAGATGGCCGTCGCTACCTGGGGGGTGATCTGGCTCACCGTGGACACACCGACTCTGTAACTGAACGCTTGGTCGTGAAGGAGTCCCCGGTGACAAGGAACCTGGACAAAATTGTTCAAAATTAGTATTATGTGTACTGCAGTTACAAAATACATTATTCAAATTCCAAAATACTTTTGTGATGTCAGATTTAAATCACAAAACATAAATCTTACATAAAACATTTTGTAATTATAAGGATAATTACAAAATGTATATTAGATAATATCTAAAACAGTTGTGTTTTGTTTTAACTTTAACATATCATAATTTGATTGGTAGCAACTTTTACAACTACAGTGTGCCAATCACTCATAATTCCTAAACATGTCAATCAGGTAGGAATGAAGTAAGACATTAATAGAAATAAAGAGTTGTATGTTGACATGTAGCCCTTTCCTTCCTTAAATCATTCATATTTTTGAAAAATTAATCTGTGATAAGACATAGCTTATCAAGATAGAACCATGTAACTAAAGATGAACCAAACTGTTCAGTTTTATCTAACTCTGTTTTAATAAAGGCTGGTGACCCCTGTTATAGAGTCTGACAGCTGCAGGGATTACATACAAATATTCAACTATCCCAGAATTAAACCAGGTCTAAATAAAAAGGAGTATCACTACAAAGGTTAACTCAGTGGTCCTAATGCTAGTTTGATATCAGCAAACACCGAGCGCATACATTGATGTGACACCACAGCCATGCTATCATTGCAAACACTGATAACAGCATAAATCGAATTAAATCGGGACTTGATGAGACCTTCTGAGTATCACTAGAAATATTATAAACAGTCGTCTCCGTACCACAGTTTGCTATCAGTAAACACCGAGAGCATTCACTGTTAGCATAGCACATCCATGTTAGCAGTGTATAAATGGATGGTTTAGCATATATTAGCACAGGTATCAATAAAGGACTACCGTATTAAATACTTTTACTAACCTCAGGCAGATGGACAGGCGCTCTGCAGGTGGGATTGGGCGCCTGTAATTGGTGTCTAGGCGGGCGATGCTGGGACCGACGAGGGAAAGCAGGTCCTCAAACTGGCCGGTGATATCGCTGGAATCGGCCGTCATCCAGGCACAGCTCCTGGAGCAAATGGTGAAACTCACCAAACTGCTCACGCCTCTGGAGGACCTGATGGACCCAGGTACGGCGAGGACGTCTTTTACGCCGCTGCTCTGCTCTCCACAGTACATGGAGAAGGGAGACTCTCTCTTCAAGCGCTAGCTCGACAGCTGCCATCTTGCAAAGATACTGGTCTGGCACAACTTCCTCCCACATTCCTCCCACATTTCCGGTTCACGTGCGTCAAAATCGCGCTATGGATTTTTCTTGGACACCCGTTGAGGCGCGAATGTGCAAGCGTCAAATTAGGGGCGTTTGGGGCGTTTTGTTCACGTCCATCGCGTTCGGTGTGAACAGAACGCGATAGAGGCGGCCAGAGCGTCAGGTTACATGTAAAGTCAATGGAAAGGCGCGATGACCCGCGATTGCGGCTCCCGCGAAAATTCGGAAGCAGATTTGCGTCGCCAAAACGCCAAAACGCCTGAAACTCGCGTCAGTCTAGCGCGTTTGGAGCGTTAGGATTCAGCACAGGAGGGAGGGGGTTAGTGAGACCTGAGTGATTCACTTACACTTAGGATTCAGCACAGGAGGGAGGGGGTGAGTAGCTCAAATGTGCTGTTAGCATGTTAGCAGAGCGATGCTACTGTGAATCGAGGAGCTATAGACCCTGTGCACGAGAAAATGCTAACTTCCTGGTTTGAGACCGGATGTAGGGTTGTACATTTCCGGTAGCTTTACTTTGCGGTCAATCGCTACTGCAAAGATATACTCCAAAATCATGTCCAAAACTTGAAAACGGAAAGATTGCGTTAAATTACAAAGAGCAGAAGGTGGGAACACTCACCACTGTTGTGTCATAAAAAATCTAATGATCAATTTTGATGTTTAAAGAGTTTAGATCGATCAGTTGTTTACATCACTCAACACAAGCAGAACTGCATCACTGCAGCAGAAGACACATCGTCCACATTCAGAAGCACATCTCTGTATAGTGACTGGTCTTATGATTTAAACAGGCAAATGTTCAGCATTCAAACTACAGGTGAAGAATAGTCAAACCAGATGTTTCCCCCGTTATGTCGATATCAGCTAGTCAAGTACACACTTACACAGCATGTTAACAAACCGTGAAAAAAAGCCACACAAAAAATGAATGATTGCTGGTAAGGGTTTCTATACATTAGTATTTACGAAGGGTATGTTGTGACTTACCTTCAAAATTACAGCGGTCCCTCGCTATAACGCGGTTCACCTTTCACCTCGCTGTTTTGCAGATTTTTTAGTGCAAGTTTGCATGCTTTTTTTTTTTTTTTTTACATCACATTGTGTCCTGCGTCCTGATCGCTGCAGACGATCTCCTCCGTGACGTCTCTCCTGTACAGTACAGAATCGCTGCATCGATCGCTAGCAGTGTGACTCTGAAGTGCAGTACTGTATGTCGACGATGTCGACGAAACGTTTTGCACCATCAAAAAATAACATTGGCTACTTGATTTCACCTATCGCTGGTTATTTTTAGAACATAACACCCGCGATAAACGAGGGACCGCTGTTTACAGATACTGAGAAATATAACATTTGAATCCTCCTTGAACAGAGGTGGTGGTTTACGACACCAACTGTCTGCCATCTATAATCCAGTTTTGAGTTCCCTCCCCAGACGCCTTAACGCCCACTTACATCCTGGGCCATCTGACCTCAGGAATTCGCATGATAAGGTGGGGCCAGGTTTCACAACGAGCTCATCCGAAACCCTGGCTGATTGGGACCCACACCCAGTTTCACACCTTGGCTCAGGCGATTAGAGGATCATCAGGGGGTCCTTCTGTCCCTCTGCGGGGGGATACTCCCACTACGTTTAAATCTGGGACTCCCCACCATTTGACCTTAGAACTGAAGAAGCTTCTCGGATGAGAGGTGAAACGTCTTCAAGCAACTTAAAGAAGTCCAGACACTTTTCTTTGCAAGCTCCTTTGACAACATTTGAATCCCTTTTCTCTTTTGCTCTGAGGCGCGGGGGAAAAATATCGACAAGTTGATGAACATCATTTACAGATATATTGGATAAATGCCCAAGACATCTAGAGAAATGTAAATCACCGCTTGATTCATTCATTTGCTTAACTTGTTTTGGACCGTAAACAAGGCGTGAATAGGACACCGGAAACAAAGCTCCCCACAGGAGTTTCCGCACCGGAAGTAGCATATGCTAATGTGCACATAGTCTATTGTCTTGATGTGAGCTTCTACTCAGGGTTTTTTCTTTCAGTTCAGAGCAGAAATTTTTTTGTTAAGATACTGGATGTTGTGTTTTTCTCCACAATTTTAATTATAAGCTAGATAGATTGCTGCTAACAGCAACAGGGATGAGTCAGTGAGTCAGTTGGGCTTGTGAATCATGACTCATGAGTCAGTAAAGTGATTCTCGAGTATTGAACGATTCGTTCATGATTCACACATCACTACTCAATACAGACGAGTGAGAGTGAGAGCTGTGTGTCTGTGCCGTTCTTTCACCTCTCCTCACTATTTCCCCTGTTTAAGGTAACTGCCATGCACAGATCTGTATAAATGTGTGTTACCGTTGATTATTACGTTGTTATCATTGTTCATTGTAGCGAAAGATGTGAATTGCGGACTATTTTGCTGAGAAGTTCCAGTTAATCTCTGTTGCTGTGTATGCTAGTTTTCGCTATTACTCCGCCATATTGTGTGAAGATTTTTCTGGTACTATCTGTATAAGTTAACTACTGAAAGACCTGCAGTACTTAAAGTGTTATTTCTTTGCTGTGGAAAGTTAGTGACTGTGTCAGCTAACATGTGCAAGTTAAAAAGATGTTTTTGCCTAATGCTACAGTTCATGTTATCTAAAGTATTCTCATCAGCTAATGCAGCGAACAATAGTGACTTAGTTTGGACACAGTTGTCCTGAGACTGAGTGCATCCATAAGAATATTGTTTTGGTTGTACTGCTTGTGAAACTCAATACAGACGAGTGAGAGTGAGAGTGAGAGCTGTGTGTCTGTGCCGTTCTTTCACCTCTCCTCACTATTTCCCCTGTTTAAGGGCACAACATTTGGAGGCACCGCTGTGATGATTGATTTGAGGACTGTGATGAGAAAATTGTTAGAAGGCAAATGAACTCACTCTCAGATATCTATTTTTTACATGCGCATGGGCGGTCACGGTCCGATCTGCTCTGCACCAGCGTGCACAACAGAAGTGACACAGAAAAACCGCCCAGGTCTCTCAGCGCATTCTTTATTTATACTCCGAATGAGCTTTCAAGGAAGTAGGAGTGGCATGTTCAGAATACAAAAACATTTCCATAAAAGGAGAAAAACTGTTTGCTTGTCTGCTGAAACAGGAGGTAGCTTGGTATGTATAGAAATTTAAACATTCCCATAAAAGGAGAGAGAGAGAGAGAGAGACCGTTAACTTGTCTGTTAACACAGGGGGTAGTATCGTATGTCACCGCATTCCTCTACACATCTGGTTCCACTTTCCTTTCCTGTGGTGGATCTAAATCACAAGCTCTTTTTATTTTAATGAAGCTACAACTAAACAATAATCACAAAAATAAAAATCTTTCATCAAGGACCATTCCTGACCTGTAAGAGAAATCCTCTTGTTGATCATCCCCCCCAGACGACCCAGGTATCAGAAAGGAGCATAGCGAAGCAGCAGAGACATCGCTAGACCTACGTTGGTGTCTGTATCCTGAAGTGGAAAGGTGGCCACTAGGGGGCAGTAAAAGCCAACTAAGTCTGATCATTTCTCAACTGACTGCTTGTGCTAACTCCTCTGACAACATGGAGTCTGAAGTAGAAAAGCTAGAGCTGGAGATTAAAGGAACACTGTATCAACTGACCTTAGAGCAGCTGATTAAATCATGTGATGTACTTCAAATCTCAGGACCAGGAAAAGAGTTTGTGATTAATAAAACCTGCAGCCAGCTAGTCTCACATTTAGTTAAGCACCTTGAACGCACAGAGCTGGCTACCCGAGAGGACGAAGGTATGTCAGAACTTCTTAATATCCAGGACATTATAAGTGACATTCAAATGGATAAAAAACAAAGTGTGAATGAAACAGTGGATCCAGCTGTCCAGGACCAGGAAAGTAGCCAGGAGGAGATAGAGACATTAAGACTGCTCTTACAACAAAAAGAGGGTGAAATGCATGACCTGAGAAATAGCATGAATCCTGCCCTAAGTCCTCGCACCCCAGTGAGAAACATTATTCCAACAGCACCAAACAGTTCCATGTGGCGCAAAGATTTTAAGATATCAGGCCAAATAGGAGAGCTGGGGCAAAAAGACAGGCTGACATTCCCCAGTCTGGCCAGACAAATTGAAAGCGGGATCAATAGAGGCTACCCAGAATCAGAAATCACTGATGCTGTAATTCGTGCTATCACGCCAGGCTTGCAGCTAAGGAGTTATCTTGAAGGAAAAGAAAACCTCACATTACCTGCTCTTAGGAGAATCCTCAGGTCTCATTACCAGGAGAAAGGTGCCACAGAGTTATACAAACAACTTACCTCTGAGGTTCAGAGCAGTAAAGAGACACCCCAAAATTTCTTGATCAGGACAATGGACTTGAGACAGAAAATCCTGTTTGCTTCTCAGGAAGTTGAGTCCAGTCTAAAGTATGATCCAGCTTTAGTCCAGAGCCTTCTCATGCATACTGTCCTGACTGGTCTTCAGAATGACAATATTAAAAGTGACCTGCAACCTTACCTCCTGCAAACAAATACTTCAGATGAGTTGTTGCTCGAGAAGGTAAATATTGCAGTCGCAAATGAAAAGGAAAGACAGGACAAAAAGAAACATGCCGCTCCATCACGAGTAACAGCTGTAAATACTGTCCAGTCTAATGATTCCCCAGTGGGAAAGAGAAGCACAGCCCAAGAGAAACCAGCCCCTCTAACCCCTGATCTTCTAACAGAAATAAAGGAAATGCGTGCTGACATGGTGCTGCTGAAAGACTTGAGGGCTGAAGTTTCCCAAATCAGAGAAACCATTCAAAAGACAACCCCAGCACCTCAGCACCCCCATTAAGGCTGAACAAAACTGCATGCCATTTTACCACCAGCACCCTCCTGCAGCAGCACAGGAATACCACTCATCACATGGACCTGGGCATGTGCATGGGACGGCACAGTTTCAACAAAGATTCGCACCAAGGCGATATTATCCCTCACCACGTCACCGTCCCAGATGTTTTGCAGGTGAGGCATATTGCCAGCTTTTGTTTTAGGTGTGGGAGTAGTGAGCATTTCCGTGCAGGTTGTAAAGCACCTAGACTGACCAAATCAGATAAAGGGAGCCCTTTAAACTAAGGGAGGTTGCTCCCACGGGACATGGGGCAACCGACAGCATTGAAAAGTCCCAATATTCTGCACAACCAAAGAATCCAGGCACTTTGGGACACTGGTTCACAAATTTGTGCTGTAGATGCGGCCTGACCCATTTGCCTGATGTCCAACTAAGAGATATAGCAGAACTAGTAGACCCACTTGAACCACTGCAACTTGAAGCAGCCAATGGGACAGAAATACCATATATTGGTTGGCTCGAGGTAAGCTTCAAACTTACTGCTAATGATGAAGATCTGCTAATACCTGTGTTAGTGTTAAAAGGCAACCAACAGTCATGCCCCATAATTGGCTTCAATGTGATTTCACACCTAGTTGCAAACAGAGTACAGGATAAGACAAACAATAAGAATAAAGAGAAACTCATGAAAACAGTAAAAGTAGCTTTTCCTCACCTCAGAAAGAGTAGGGCAAGAGCTTTTGTTAATGCAGTGACTGTGGGACAGCCATGTGAGCACAGGGTAAGAACAACAAATGAGAGAGTTGAAGTGCCTAAACACAGCTCCATCCAAATCGAGTGTCGAGTGCAAGCCCCACCTTTCAAAGAAGATAGAACCCTGATCTTCGAGCCTCATGAGAACCCACAGCGGCCTGAAGGACTCGAGATCTGTGATACCCTTGTTTTAGTAAAGACTGGTATGACACCAAAAATTGTCATTAGTGTACAAAATCCCACTAGCCAGGACATCATACTGCCAAGTAGGACTGTTATTGGAACTGTGCAGTCTGTTGCATCAATATATCCTGCTAATGTATTCAAAACTGACTGCCTCCCTACTGCATCAGTCCGTCCCATCCAGGCTAAGAGCTCAGGTGAGAACACACCTAAAAGTGAACAATGGGACCCACCTGTCGACTTGACTCACCTGAATGACCACCAGAGACAAGCTGTTAGTCAGATGCTAAGAGAAGAATCAGAGTCATTCTCTAAATCTGATGATGACATAGGCTGTGTTGAAAACTTGCAAATGAACATTTCATTGAAAGATAATGAGCCAGTCACACGGACTTATCTCTCTGTACCAAAACCCTTGTATCAGGAAATGAAAAACTACCTACAGGACGTAATAGCTCAGGGGTGGGTGGAAAAATCTAACTCATCTTACTCCTCTCCGGTAGTCTGTGTGAGAAAAAAAGACGGTACACTGCGCTTGTGTATTGACTACCGAGAGCTGAATAGGAAGACTCACCCAGACCGCCACCCCATTCCCAGAGTACAAGACATCATGGACAACTTAGGTGGCAACACTCTCTTTCTCTACTGGACCAGGGTAAAGCATACCACCAGGGGTTCATGGGCAAAGACAGTAAACACCTAACAGCTTTTGTGACCCCCTGGGGCCTGTATGAGTGGGTCAGAATCCCATTTGGACTGATGAATGCTCCGGCAGCATTTCAACGCTGCATGGAGGAGTGCTTAGAAGGGTTAAGGGATGAAATATGTGTGCCTTACCTCGATGATGTCCTTGTCTTTAGCAGAACGTTTGAGGATCATGTTGAGGATGTCAGGAAAGTGCTGCGCCGACTCAGGGAGTACGGAATCAAACTCATACCAAGGAAGTGTGACCTGTTTAGGACAGAAGTGAGGTACCTTGGCAGGATTGTGTCAGCAGAGGGAAGCAGGATAGAGCCCGCAGACACTGCTCCTGTAACAGCTTTGAAAAACAAACGGCCAGGTACTGTTGGTGAACTAAGAGCAATGTTGGGCCTACTAAGTTATTACAGACAATACATCAAGGATTTTGCCAGAATTGCAAATCCTCTGTATGACTTGCTCAAGGGACCTGTAGATGCTGAGACCCAGCGAAACACAAGATTAAAGTGGCAAACAAAGCGAAACAGGTGTAGTGTCCCTTCGAGCACACCTATTGAGTGGACCGACATGCACCAGTTAGCACTAGAGCAGCTGATAGACTGTCTAACTCAGCCCCCTGTTCTAGGCTTTCCAGAATTTTCACAGCCATTCACCCTTCACACTGATGCGTCAAACCAGGGATTAGGTGCCGTGTTGTACCAAAAGCAGAATGGAAAGCTTCGTGTGATTGCTTATGGTTCCCGCACTTTAACTGCAGCTGAGAATAATTACCATCTGCATTCAGGCAAGTTAGAGTTTCTTGCTCTCAAGTGGGCTATCACAGAAAAATTCCGTGATTACCTATATTATGCACCATTCTTCACCGTGTACACCGACAATAATCCACTTACCTATGTACTGTCCAAACTGAATGCAACAGGGTGTCGATGGCTAGCAGAACTGGCAGATTTTCACTTCACAATTAAATATCGCCCTGGTAAAGAAAATGTGGACGCAGACAGCCTCTCCAGGATGCCGGTAGACATGGAAACGTTTATGAATGAATGCACAGAGGAAATGGCATACGATGTAATTGGAGCAACCACACAGACAGTGGAAAGGCAGGATGACTCCATGGGTGTCTCAGTCAGGTGTTCAGCCATGGCCACAGATGTTTCCATCATTCCACTGGCAAAAGGCCAGATCAAACAGGACCAGAGAAGTGATCCGACTATTGGACCTGTAATTCAGTGTAAACTAACACAGGAAAAACCATCACGTTTAGAACTAAGACAACTCAGCCCACAGGTCATATGTCTCCAGAGGGAGTGGGACAAATTGGAGATGGATGAGAACGGGATCTTGCACAGAAAAACAGCACACAGAAAACAGTTGGTCCTACCAGAAATACACAAAAATACTGTACTAAATGAGCTACATGATGAAATGGGCCATCAAGGTGTAGAGAGAACATTGTCACTGATGTGGGACCGGTTTTACTGGCCCTATATGCAACAGGAAGTGGAGGATTATGTGACCAGAAGGTGTGTTTGCATAAAACAGAAGCCGTGTCATGAGAGCAGAGCACCACTGACTAAAATTGTCACTACGCAACCATTGGGTTATGAATACATCCTTGTAGTCATTGACCATTTCACACGCTTCGCCCAAGCGTATGCCACAACTTCCAAATCAGGTAAAACGGCAAAAGACAAAGACAAAATCTTTATTGACTATGCTTTAAGATTTGGCTTTCCAGCACGAATACATCATGATCAAGGTGCTGAATTTGAAAATCATCTGTTTGCACAACTGAGAAACTACTGTGGAGTTGCTAGGTCCAGGACTACTCCCTACCATCCCCAAGGGAATGGACAAGTGGAGTGGTTTAATAGGACACTACTCCAGATGCTGAAAACACTCTCAGAGAGTCAGAAAACTAACTGGAAGGACTCGCTTAACAAACTGATTTATGCCTATAATTGTACCCGCAGTGAGGTAACTGGATTTTCCCCTTTTTACTTGTTATACGGACGCTCCCCACGATTGCCAATCGACATGCTGTTCAGCTTGACCTCAGAACAAGGAGATGGCAATCATCATGACTACATGGTAAAATGGAAACAAGGCATGGAAGAAGCATATGAGATCACCAGAGAAAATGCTCATAAAGCAGCTGTAAGAAGTAAAAAACATTATGACAGCAAGGTGAAGAGCTCAGTATTACAGCCAGGTGATCGTGTTTTAATAAGGAACATGACACCTCGAGGAGGTCCAGGCAAGCTGAGGAACCACTGGGAGGATGTGGTTCACACAGTCGTTCGTCAGGTCAGCAGAGATATCCCAGTTTATGAACTCAGACCTGAGAAAGCAAAAGGGAGATCAAGGATATTGCATCGCAATCTTCTTCTGCCATGTGACCATCTGCCTGTTGAAACTGAAGTGTGACCACGAACAAGAAAAAGAGCTGTGGAGACAAGTGAGGAAGTGGAACAAGCTGAGGAAGAGGATGACGATGATGAGTATTATCCAGTGTCATCTCAGCAGCCATTTGAGCCACTTTACCCTCAGACACTGAATCCTATGAGCACTGATGAACCAGCCAAACACCTTCAAACAGTGGAAAACATGTCATCTGAGCCAGAGAATGAACATGAAGTACTGAACCAATGTGAACAACTACCTGGCCAAGAGGAAAATTATGTCGAGGAACCATCAGTGGAGGAACCCGTTCCTGCACCTGTTCCAGACAAACACAGCAGGACCAGTGAGCAAGAGCATCAGCGACCAAGTAGAGAGCGCAAACCACCAAAGATCTTCACATATGATCGGCTTGGTTCACCAGCTTGTTATAACCTGAGAACACCATCACATCATACACACTTCATGGTTCCACGGACTGTTCAGGCATACTGCCACTGATAACTGTATGGACTTGAGTGAAAAGAAACATTGTGATCACACACGAAACACATTATTGAACAGAGACAATGTACTTACACTCCACACCAACCACAAGTAAATGGACTGTTTAACACAGAATTCATATTCAAAGTGACTTTTGGACATTGAACTGATTCATATTGTGCTTGCAACTAAATGGACTTTGTTCACAAGCCAGCAGCAGACTGTGTTAATGTAACTGCATGGACACTGTAATTCATACAGATTGTATGAGAACACTGAAAGACTTTGGGTAATAACCCACACTAAAGAATGTATGAAAAGAGTTCCAGCTTGTGAAACTATTCTTGTAGAGTACATATAAGGTACAAGAAACAGTTATAGTATGCAATGGTTTATTGTATGTGGTTTTCGTGATAATAATGGTCATAACTCCACGTTTGTGCTAAATGTTAAACATTTGGATGTTGAGGACAACATCTATTCTGAGGGGGAGTATGTGGTGGATCATAAATTTGATTAGTTTTGAAGTTGTACATCTCTGTTCCTTACATTTCATGTCATGCCCTTATTAATGTTTTATTTGTTGCTTTGACTGTTTTCGAATAGAATATGCAGTGGGAATATAGAGGGAGATAAGTAGTGAAAGTTTTGCCTGGGTTGATTGTGCGTCGATCCATTGTTAATGCCTCAGGGCTCCAGTAGGTGGGTTCGCACGCCTCCTCCTTCACTCAATACAGACGAGTGAGAGTGAGAGCTGTGTGTCTGTGCCGTTCTTTCACCTCTCCTCACTATCTCACTATTTCCCCTGTTTAAGGTAACTGCCATGCACAGATCTGTATAAATGTGTGTTACCGTTGATTATTATGTTGTTATCATTGTTCATTGTAGCGAAAGATGTGAATTGCTGACTATTCTGAGAAGTTCCAGTTAATCTGTGTTGCTGTGTATGCTAGTTTTCGCTATTACTCCGCCATATTGTGTGAAGATTTTTCTGGTACTATCTGTATAAGTTAACTACTGAAAGACCTGCAGTACTTAAAGTGTTATTTCTTTGCTGTGGAAAGTTAGTGACTGTGTCAGCTAACATGTGCAAGTTAACAAGATGTTTTTGCCTAATGCTACAGTTCATGTTATCTAAAGTATTCTCATCAGCTAATGCAGCGAACAATAGTGACTTAGTTTGGACACAGTTGTCCTGAGACTGAGTGCATCCATAAGAATATTGTTTTGGTTGTACTGCTTGTGAAACTCAATACAGACGAGTGAGAGTGAGAGCTGTGTGTCTGTGCCGTTCTTTCACCTCTCCTCACTATTTCCCCTGTTTAAGGGCACAACATTTGCACGCATGTTTTTTTGAAATTCTATATGCGAAAAGTGAGCGCGAGAGCCCTCGGTGCGCCTGCTTGCTGCTGAAGTCAAAGTAAACTTTATTGTCATCTCCGCTACATACAGTCCAGCATATAGAGAGACGAGACGACGAGGCTCCAGTTACAGCAGTGCAAGAAAACAAACAATAAATATTAGAAGAGTAAGAAAATAAATATAACTTTAGGACCAGGAGTAAAGGGATCAATAACAATTTAACATTTATAATTTAGAGTTTGATGATTTAAAGTCTCACACACAACCCATCGAAAGGGGAGTGGGGGGGAGCTGCTGCTTCCAAATAGAGCATATTTCATCCATAATGTTGTAAATCCAAGCCAATTATGTATTCATGATTTGAATCCTGGGTTGTGTGAAATCCCAGAAATACACCTTAGACAAAGTGAATCTGTGAACTAAGGTGTAGGTCTATTAGGTTATGTTGTGGCGATCCTCGGGTTGGGGGATTTGTGTTCATACTGGAGTGTGAAATTAAAACCAATGGAAGATGGACAAGAAAAGTTCAAAGCCATCAGGTGCTCAGTTTAGAAAAAAGAGAAAAGAAGAGGAGGAGAAACGAGCAAAAGATGCAGGTAAGCAGATGTGTGATTGGATAATGGCAGGTCATCCTGAAACAATCAGAATCAGAATACTTTATTAATCCCTAAGGAAATTATGTGGGTTACAGTTGCTCCAAGAAGAAATGGTAAAAATAGCAACAGTAACAGACTAAACTCCAAACAATACATTATGTTACAGATTTTAATATTAATTAGTCATTGTCAGTTGTTGATTTGTCCTGTTCTCATTGTATGACGAATTATGATGGCTGTTTGGTAGCTGGTTGCATACTATGCATATTCTCTCTGTCTTCATATGTGTCTCTGCCTTAATATGTTTTATGTGTGTGTGTGGGGGGGGGGGCGCCAGAGAGAGTGTTCACCCGGGGCGCCAAACAGGCTAGGACCGCCACTGACCATCACGTTAATCTAGCTAAGTGTAAACAGCGGTAAATACTAAATATTGAATGTTGTTGTGTAGCAAGCAGGACCGACAGCGCACAATGTGCTTGGAAATCGCAGCCAATAAAGGTGTAGTTTATGTCTATGAACAGTGAACACCCGTGTTCACACCTGTGTGGATCAGCGTGCTTGTATTCAAAAGGTTTCCCCATGTAATGATCTGCTAGAGGGTGTAGAGAGCCATAGCCCTGTCCCCCAGGGCATGAAGCAGGCATGAAGGAGATCCAGGCTCCAGACATCCAGAGGCCCCAGAGTGCGAGAGCCCAAGGAGGACCACCGGAGGGGCATCCGTGCCACCCTCCTGGGAAGAGCTGAGGAGAGCCCCAGATGAGGGGTCACCCAGTAGCCACGGAGCAGAAGCCAGAGGGGGCTGCATTGGCGTACCCGCCGGCTCTGCCGGCAGCCAGTTGTGCCAGAGTGAATCGAGCCGCAGGCCCAGAGGCCGGAGGCTCGAGGGCCCCCTTTGCCCCGGAAGAGGCCTGACCGGGCAACAGGCACCAGGCCCCGCCAAGTAGTCACCGGGAGTGAGCTGGTACATACCTGAGCGCCCAGCTCCGGACACCAAGAACCACCAACGCACCGACCCCTGAGGGCATCAGTTACCGGCAGGGAGTGTGGTGAGAGGAGATAGGCCTTTGGAGGGCCTGAGAGTTCCCAGAGAGGTGGAGTGTCAGACCCGACCTGACATATAGACACAGACAAACTCTGTACATAAGATGTAAGGGTGGTGGCCACAATTCAGAGATGGTCCTGGTGTTTCACTGGGATGCTCTCTCCACATTGCAATGTGTTTATTAAACCCACTTCAAATCAAGCTCACTGGGTGTGTTGCAGGTTATTGTTAAAATTTCCATAACAATGTGTTAGTAGGATTAATGCATTTTCTGTTTGTGTGTGTGATTTTTGTGTGCCTCTCCTTCTTGCAGTGTTTCAGACACTTTTCAATTCTCCACTCAAAGGCAGTCGGTTTTCCTCCCCAGGTTCCTTAGCCCAATTTGATCTCCCACACTAAACAACAGCATTCTTCCATGTCTCCTCCCCCTCCTTCCACTGTAGTCTCGTCTCCCCCCCTTGCAGCAGTCCATTGCAGTCAGTTGTCTTCAGCTTTGTCCTGTGTAATCCCACTGTCTCTGTCTGTTTGGTCATGCAACATGCAGCACCTGTATAAAAAAGGCCAAAGCAGACTGTACTTCCTCAGGAGCAGCACAGCACAGAAGGACTCATCCAGGCTGGAAAAACGAATCAGGAAGGCTGGCTCTGTGGTCGGCATGAAGCTGGACACTTTGGTGACAGTGGCAGAGAAAAGGGCATTAAAGAAACTGCTGGACATTATGGACAATGCTGGGCATCCTCTGCACACGGTGGTAAATAATCAGAGGAGCCTGTTCAGCGACAGGTTGCTTCTCCCAAAGACAAGAACCAACAGGCTTAAAAACTCCTTTGTCCCACACGCCATCAAACTCCTCGTTGGAGGGGAGAGGGAGGGGAAACAGGAGGACAAAGGAGGGCGGGAACCACTGAGCTGTAGTGCTTTTTTTTTCAACTGTGCAATATTTGCAGTATTTTTTATATTCAATCTTTTTGTGGGGCAAATAATATTGACACCAGTCATTTTGTGTTTTTCTGAAATTATTCTGTTATTGTGTACAAAATATTAAAAAAATAAGCTATAGGGAAATCCTCTAGTTGAAAATCCTGTTTAAAAAAAGCACTTGGGACAATTGTGTTGGTGACAGCTTTTGCTATAATATCAATAATATTTATATGAATATGGGATACTGTTACATGTTTGCATACTTTTGTGGAATATGGAGACACTCCTGGCATTATATGAGCAAAGTGAGACTCATTTTTTAGGGTTGGTGGAGATGAGTGTAAAGATCCAAACAATCCCTGTCAGTGATGGAGAAGCTTTGATGAAAATATTTGGTAAAAAGTTCACCAGCATGAAGGAAATGAAGTTTCAAACTTTCCTTAGGAGGACCCCAGCACGCCTGCTTAAAGAAAAGTAAGTGTGCCGATGTGGATGCTTGCAGCGACTGCTGTATAGAGGCCATCCTGGTACACATGAAACACATCAGAGTCATAATTGTTATTTTAGTCACGTGTTTGTTTATTATCCTTATTGTTTTATCTGGGACTGTTTGCAGACATCTCAGAGAGAGGAGACACCAGCATCTGAACAGAGACTCAAACCAGCAACCTGCAGCTCCCTGCTTGGCTGCTCCAGTTTTCTCCTCACTCATGTTGCCCACCAGTGATTTCTAGTTGCCCACCCACACAGCAGGCTAGAATATTGGTTGGTTCCTTTGTTTAAAAGGCCAAAATGAATCAAGGGAGAACGAGAAGAGGATCAGCGAGTGCTTCACCATACAATACAGCACAGCTGATTAACCTGCAAGAAGAATTTCAAATGATACAGGCTGAAAATGTCAAATTAAAAGAAGAGGCAGAAAAATCAAGAGGAGAAGCTAAAAATTCAAAGTTTGAAACTGAAGTAGTATTGCAGGAATTACTGCATGTGGGTCTCAAACTTAAAGGAGAGAAAATGGGAAAACAACAGGCAGAAAACGAGAATGAAAACATGAAGAAAGAACTGTTGGAAGCTCAAAAAGCATTGGAGGAAGAGAAAACCACAGCACAAGAAGCCAAAAATAAATATCAAACTGCAAAGGAGGAGGCAGGAAATGTGATACAGGAATTACAGGAGGTGCAGGAAGCTTTTGAAGAGGGAAAAAGGAAAATGCAGTTGGCAACACAAGAAGCTGCAAATGTAATGGCTGAAGCTGAAACACAAATGACCGGCTCTGCGGTGACCAAGAAAGACTGCAAAGACGCACTTAAAGAAATACGAAAGCACAAAAAGGAAGCTAAAGAGCTCCTCAAACACAAAGTGAAACTGGCCAAACAGCAGCTGAAAGAAACATTTAAAGATGCCGAGGAGCAGCTCAACAAAACCTTCAAAGAACTGAAGGCAAAAGAAAAGCAAGCCGAGGACAGGAGGGGATTCTGGAGCAGACTGCTGAGAAAGAAGTGACCCAGCAGCATCAAGTTTGAGGACATCAATAGTTTCTTCCCCCTCTCTCCACCTTTCTTTCACCCCATCCTTCTTCTTGGGACCTTTGTTTGTTTTTTAAAAACTCTAATCTAAATACATGTACTGAAATACACAAATAAAATTGCCATAACTTGACCTCATGTTGCCTGCTTCTTTTCTTGTGTATCTGTGGATGTAAAACAGTAACACACTTCCTGCTCTGTGTGTCTTTAATTGTAAATAAATGCAATATGTTTTCATTTTAAAATGCAGTGCAAAAAACTTCTGCTCTAAATCAAAGCAAAAAGCTTTTTTTTTGCCTGTTGTGGACGTTTTCCATTCAAATAAAGCCTGCAGACGAGCGGTGAGCGGTAGCTAACATTCTTTAATCAAACACACAAAGAACAGACAACCAAGCTTGATGAAGTCCCTGCATGACCGCGGGACAGACGGTCAGCAGAGTCTCCCTGAGCCTAGCATGGCTCTCAGTTAAATACCTTCTCCAGGAACAAAAGGCAGTACACAGCTGTTTCACACCTTAAGGTTCACACTCCCTTGCTACCTCCCAGAGTCCTCGAAGACACAAAAGACTCTTCCTGTGGAGTTGTCTGCTTCCCCCAACTTCCTTACTACACCCCCACCATTTGTCTTACTGTATGAGTGTGAGACATGTTAAAATCCAGTGGCACCAAGGCATCATACAATAAAATAATGTGATTAATACATAAGTAAAAAAAATTCCTATACATGCCCCTTCCTGATTTCTTATGTTTTAACATGTTTGTTACACTTACATGTTTCCAATTTCAAATGTTAACACAGATGTTCAGAGTAAATACAGATTGTAGTTTTTTAAATGATGATTTCATTTAGTTTGGGGAAACAGCTCTCCAACTTTACCTCATGTAGAAAAAGTCATTTCCTTCTAAACCTAATAAGTGGTTTTGTCATCTAGCAAGAACTGCAATCGAGCATTTGCAATAACTGGTGATGAGTGTTTTACAGCGCTGTGGAGGAAATTTGGTCCTCTCTTCTTTGCAGAATTGTTTTCATTCGGCCACTTTGGAGGGTTTTCCAGCATAGGCTGAGTTTTTAAGGTCATGCACTGTAAGAAGTCATCTATAGAATTTACCCAATAAATCTGAGGGAACAATTTGCATTGACTTTTTTGTGGTAGATTTAGTTCAATATATTGTGTAAATAATATAGCTTCAATAAAAAGCTATGAAATACTTAATTAAATTGGGTAAAATTTACCCCATATTTATGTATACATTCAATAGCTACTTACTCATTGAAATTAGGTAAAATTATCTCTTGTTTGCTAGTTGGTAATACCTGATAATTACTAATAAAATTTATTATCAGTTGATAAACATTACCTATTAATATCAGGTAAAATGTACCCCCCCCCCCCCCCCCCCCCCCCAAAAAAAAAAAAAAGATATTCAAATGGTTCATCATCTCAATGTTTTTATTCCATAAAAACACAGAATAAAGTGCAACACAACAGCTAATGCAGACAACACTTTCAAAGACCACTTAGTCCATTTTAAAAGCCAAAAGCACAGAAACTCTACAAGGTTGTTTCTGTGCATGTACGTTATCAAACATATGTATAGATAGAACAGAACACTATCACCAACATTCAATAGTTTCTGTGCTTGCTGTCAGAAGAAAAATTACAGCTCCATCAAGCTATGTCTGGACAAAAGATCCTCTGGGAACAAGAGGGGAAATGTGTGTGCATTGCATAAGCTTATTTTTGAGGTCGTGGACCTTGTTCAGTAGTTTCGCCCCGTCAAGTTCCAAAAACAGTTTTTCAAAAGTGTCAAATGTGTTCTTCAGCTCCTTCGGATATTCGAGGTTGAGAGCATATATCAGTCCCATCAGCAGTACACATGCCTTTGTTCGGCTTCCACATCCCTCCATCACTTGGTTTCCCTCAATCACAATGAACACATCTGATGGATCCTCCTCAGCCATGATGTTGTGGATCACGATCACCTTCATCATATTGTCTGTGTAATCCTCACATTCCTACGTGTTAAAAAGAAAGAAAGAAAAAGCATACACACGTTTTATTTTATTTAAGATGCTTTTTCAATATATTTCAGTTTATCTAAAGAGGGGAGTGGAAAGAAGATGAATGGAGAAGGGGAGAACAGGGGATAGGAGAGGACAGGAGAGAAGAACATTAGGATCCCTTGAGTTAATAAGTAATCTGTTATCAATATGACAAACCTGGCAGTCATGAAAAAGATCTTCTTGTCTTTCCCCGAGGTAGCTAATGAGGCAGCAGATAAGGAGATCCCTTTTCTTCTCAATGCTCTGTGTCTGTAGGGAGATACAATTTAGTGAAAAGACTAAGTCGAGTGATTTACATACATTAAGACTGAATTACTTAAAAACAAAAACATGGCTGATGCCTCTCTCCAGCTTTCAACAGGTGAGAGGCTGGGTACACCCTGGACAGTCAATCACAAGGCAACATAGAGACAGACAGGATAAACAACCATGCACGCACACACTCAAACCTAAGGTCAATTTGGAGAGACCAATTAACCTAACAGCCATGTTTTCTGACTGTGGGAGGAAGCCGGAGTACCCGGGGGAACCCACACATGCACAGGGAGAACATGCAAACTCCATGCATAAAGACCCTGGGCCAGGATTTGAACCCAGGACCTTCGTGCTACCCACTGCAGCCCTCCATAATTACATATTTGTGAAAAAAGTCAAATAACATACGTCATTCAAAGTGTCCAGCAGAGGTCTCATCTTGGAACCAGCAGCTCCTCCTTTGGCAGGCATAAGCTGCAAAAGACCTGGTGTGTACTCATCAAGTTTCAGCATGAATGTCTCCACCAAAGAAACTGTGGTGATGCGTCTGAACTCTTCGATGATCTAAGAAGTAAGGGGACAAAAAAAATGACATTTCAAATGACAGACCAGATCTCATAGTTATAACATGAATGTTTTTTGGTGGGAAGGAAAAGTTATCACACATACTCACCTGAGCCTCAGTGAATAATGCTGGCCACCTTTCTTTTAACTCACCCACAGAGGGGCAGAGGCTGACCACTTCAAGTCTTCGGCTAGAGAACGTTTTATTCATTTTGTCTGCAATTATCTTTGCGTTGTTTTTCTTTGTTATTTCATAAATTAATTCCAGCCTCTCTTTCTCCAGTGTCTCTTGGGTTTCTCCAGTAGGATGCGGAGGGAGATAATTAACCTCTGTTTTTTTTTTTTTTCGCTTTTTTACATTCTTTGATGGCACTGCATCAGCTGGATGCTTCCTTTTTAAGGCATTAATTTCAATTTCCAGGTAAGAAAATTTTCGAGATCTTAGCTTGGCACGGTAATTGTGCATCTTGTTTTTTATACGCTGCCACCAGCCATATAAGCCGGCAAATGATCCTGGCTCCTTAAGACACGGAAACTTTGAAACCAAGGCTTCAGCCACTGAGAGGATCTGCTGATTGGTTGGGTAAGCAGTGTACGAAAAAATTACTTTTGCAAGGTCTTGCATTCTTGCTGATTTAACACTGGCATCCATGAAAGGTCTTCCAGTGTTGCGATATGAGTTGTTTGCCTCAGCGAGGATTAGTTGTATGTCTCGGGAAAACTCCGGTACTTGAAATGGCACTGGCCACGCAGCAGGGCGACATGAATCAGGGAGAATGATGGTGTCACTGGAACTTGACGATGCGCAGTCGGACACCTGTGAGGGTGCATCATGATTGGCAGGGCAGATGTCCGTTTCAGTAGTACTTGCAGGATGGGTGCTCACTGAAGTCGAAGAGTTCAATGCAGACGATGATCCTGATTCACATACTGGTTGTAAGTCAAGGGTGATTACTGGCTCTTTAAGGATGACTTTAACAGTGGCCTTGTCATACAAGTCAGCAGTCGAGATGACACTGAAAAACTGATTGTCAAAGTCTTTGTCTTGGTATAGCAGTCCAAATTCCCCATGCAACTGGGAAGTTTCAGTAATTATGGAAACAAGATCTTCCACTGTATGACCTCTCCTCTAAGAAGGTACATGTAATGTCTACAGTGATTAGACATACTTAATAAAACAGTGTGGGGCACAGAGTATTGTTGTGCATCAGTGTGGAACATGTCAGTAACACTGAGGGTTACACACACTTTGCCAGGTACACCTGTTCACCTGCTCGGTAAACACAACTATCTAGTGAACCAATCAGACCTCAGCAAATTAAAGTATTTAAGCATACAGACATGTTCATGATGACCTGCTGAAGGTCAAAGCAAGTATCAGAATGGGGGAAAGAGACTGCGTGGTTGTTGGTGCCAGATGGGCTGGTCTGAGTATTTCAGAAACTGCTCATCCAATGAGCTCACAAAATTACCTCTACAGTTTACAGACTGTAGTGGCAATCCAACCAGCAAAAGGCCACCTGAGGGAATTTGAAGTATTTCCAACTCATCCTGGTGATGAGGTCAAATACAACCAGTACTTTTAACATTTTATCAATTATTTACCAAATTAAAAAACAACTTGTGGTAACTTATTTTTAATTTTGCTGCATACAAGTTGAATGTAACTAAATCACATGCCCTTTTATTGTCCTTGAGCTTATTTCTAGTACAGCATTTAATATAAACACTGTATGTTTATTTAAAAAATAATAATGAAAAACACTCCTTGTAATACATTAAAATCAGCTCAACTTTTATTTTAAAATCCAATCCAACTTTATTTATAGAGCACTTTAAAAGCAACATGGTTGACGAAAGTGCTTTCCAGTAAAAAAAAAGAGATAAAGTGGATCTGACAGCGGTGGACGGCGAGCCATGCACACCGGCGCCATCTTGACTCACAAACCACAGCTGACATGAGTTGGATATAAACAAAGCATATCATGTAAATAAAGTATATCAGCCAACATACTGGACACTGTTCTGCTGAACAAACACATATTATCCAATATTGTAGCTGGTGTTATTTAATAATATTTAAATATTTTCAGAATTAAAGTTTATATTTATTTGTCACACTATTTGAAACTTAATAACCTTACAATAAAACAAAGTCTCAGATTTAATTATTCTGAAACTAAGTTTAAGATTCTCATAACATGGGCCAGCACCAGACACACTGGTGGTCCTGTGCTGGCCTATGTGTGGATTACCTCTGGCAAACCAGATGTGGGTCACCAAAGGGCCGTCATTCTTTGCGGTATGTGGGCGATGTATAAGCACATTGTATGCAGCCGCGGGCCAGTTGCAGACACACTGCTGGCCCAGAACAGTTTCAGCTCTGGCCTCAGATGTCAGCCTAATGTGTACCTTAATCGAGCCTTGTAATAACAACATGTGCCGGAACATAATAGTGCAGAAGTAACATGACGAAACAAACCACAATCGGGCCAGATGTGGCATGCCATCACATAGACAGTGCCATCTACACCAGGCCTGGCCCACATCTGGATTACATGTCATTTAGCATGCCAGAAGTCAGCCAGCAGTGCCAGCTTGACACCAGATTTGGGCCAGGCCTGTCTGCTATGTGGGAAGTATAAAAAGTATGGGAATGTACAACCATCATACCGCTCAGGGAGGAGACCTTGTAAAGATGCTCGCTGAAACTGGTAACACAGTGTCACTATCCACAGTAAAATGAGCCCTGTACTATCATGAGCTAAAAGGTTCCTCTTAATCTCTGGAGACATGTCCTGTGGTCTGATGAAACAAAAATGTAACTGTTCCGCTATAATGATAAACAATATATTTGGAGGAAAAAGGAGGACGCTTTGAAGCCTCAGAACACCATCCCAACTGTGAAGTATGGAGGTGGCAGTTTCATGTTGTGGGGCCGTTCTGTTGCAGAAGGGACTGGTGCACCTCACAGAATAGATGGCTTCATGAGAAAAGAAATGTATGTGGAGTATCTGAAGACATCAACCAGGAAGCTGAAGCTTGGGTGCAAATGGGTCTTCCAGATGGACAATGACCCCAAGCATACCTCCAAATTAGTTACAAAGTGGCTTAAGGATAATAAATCAAAGTATTGGAGTGGCCATCACAAAGTCCTGATCTCAGTCCCGGAGAAAATTTGTGGGCGGGACAAAAAAAGCGAGTGTGAGACCTACAAACCTGAGGCAGTTACACCAGTTCTGTCAAGAGGAGTGGGCTGAGATTTCAGCAAACTATTGCAGAAAGCTTGTGGAAGGATTCCTGAAGCATGTGGCCCAAGTGTGCGTATACTCAGACTACGAAGAAAGTTAAAAGAAACAAAAAACAAACGAACAAAGTTCTCTTTCTTTATTTTGAATGTGTAAACAGATTCTACAAAAAGATGTAAACACAAAGCGTCCAAAGCAAAAGAGTCAGTTCCCTTTGGGGATGTGATGTTCAACTAGGAAGATTACACTATGAAATAAGAAGTTATCTCTGTTTTTAATTAAACTGCTGCGCAGATAAGCTACACAAAAACACCACTATGTGTTGGAACAGGAAGCGATACTCTACCGCAGAGAGAGCGAACACCTGGATGGCGCTGTAGTCTGCACTATAGCTTTGTATTATTTATTCATTAATGAAAAAGCACACACATTGCAGCTCTTCCTGTTTGCTTACTGGATCTAGAACACCATTTAGATCATAACAGCTCCTGATCAGGATGAATTTCATTTTCAAATCAAATTTCATGTCGCAGTTTCACAATTTTGTAACATATTATTTCAAAGCTTGCTTATGGGCTTGTTTTGGAGCAGACCAACAGTCAGGCTCGTCTTCACCCTTACTGTCAGACTCTGAATTGATGGTTCTGCTATATCTCACCTGGCTGAGTGGGGACACACGTACTAAACATTAGAGTTCCCACTGCAGGAGCTTGGGTTTGAGTCTGCCCTCGAGCGTTTCCTGTGTGCCATACCGCCTCAGTCTCTTCCCACCTTCCTGTCTCATGTTCTGAAATCTCTTCCTCTCCATCATCTTTGAGTTTCTTTGAGTGGAGCTTCTTTTGCAGCTGTGACAAAATATAGAACAGTTTCTGCAACCAGGGGAGTAAAATGTGCTGCAGTGTGAGGGCGCACAGGTGTAGGTGTGGAATTTTACATATAAATATTATAGTTTACTTCATGCACAAGAAATGTAAACATTTAATCTAACCCACTTTTCATCAACTACATAACCTTTATTAGAGAGTATATTCATAAATTGTGTGTATCACACACACAAACACACATCCACTAAACTCTCTCTTTTTATATCTCTCCCTCTCTCTGGTGAATGATGGAAGTTTGGTGGACTGTGTGGTTTGTCTGGCTGAAAGTTGTGTTTTTTTATGTGTGGCGTGTTGTGAGGCTGATGATGAGTTAGTGTAATTGTGTATGGTGTTGTTAGTGTAGTTTATGTGGCGTTAGTGGTTTTTCCTGGATGCAGAGCAGGTCAGTATGCCGTGGACTTTTACACCACCATGTTAGGGATGGAGGAAAGTAATAAAGCTTGAGTGGAGAAGCTGCTGCAGGGGCTTCCTCAGCTGAGCTCTGAGGACAGAGCTGTCCTGGATGCTAACTTTTCTTTGGAGGAGATTAGTGCTGCTGCTGGTCAGCTGGCTCCTGCACAGGGTGGGCTGCCTGCAGACTTCTGTAAAAGACTGTTACTGGCATCGAGTCATCACGTGGGGCTCTCTCTTCTCCCTAAAAAACAGAGATTGGTCTCTGCTTAGAAATGGAGACGTGGCTCTGTTATGCACAGATTACTAACTTCCTTCAAAAGTACTGGCCACCAGGCTGAAACACTTTGTGAAATGAATCACTCACAGAGATCAGTCGTACTGTGTACCACACAGCTCTAATGTGAACAAGAGTTTTCTCATGAGAGACTTGGTAGTTATTTGTAAATTGTACAGTTTGATGTTGGAATAATTTCTTTAGATTAAGAGAAAGTGTTTGATAGGATTGACAATCTTTTTTGTTTTTCCATTATGAGAAGTTTTGCTTTTTGGAGGTGGATTTTTGTCACTTTTGGGGCTGTTGTATCAGGCGGCTTTCTGTTTTGTAAAAGTGGATGATGGGCTGAGCTGCCCAGTATAAGTTTGGAGAGGATCTAACTGGAATGTCCTGTTCCTGGAATATATATTTATATTGGTATATTTGTTAGAAATTTAATCTTTGTTGAATGTTTTAAGAGATAAATAAGCAAAGTTATCTAGATTTATGTTGCCAGGTTTATGTCGGAGGCCTCTGCTGGTGTTGTCATTGTTTTTCTGTTTTCATTACAGATCAGAGTGATGTGGACTTTCTCAAAAGATGTTTAGATTTGTATGAGAACCTTCAGCAAAGGTGAGCTGGTGAAAAAAATACGGTGTAACAGGTTTGTTGGTGGTCATATAGAGACTTTTTTTTTTAGGAAAAGGAGAGTCTTGGAGGTTGCCATGGAGACGGTCTGTGTCAGACTGTCTAAACCAAAAATGGATGCTGTACATACACTGATAAATGTCATTTCAGGAGTGGCCAGATTAAAATCCAGAGAAAACTATGCTGGAGGTGAAAGGTCAAACATTGGTCATCATGTTGAGATTTTTTTAATACCACAGACTGACAAAGAAAACTGAAATTTGTGAATTTTAAAGGTGTGCAAGATGTGCTGTGTTCAGTCGCAGGGCCTTGCCTTTTTATTTCATTTGTCTTTGGTTTTGAGTTTTTATTTGTGCTCTTGTAATTATTTTGTGATAAAACTTTTTCTATTTTGAGACCAAGATTCAAGTGGAAATCTTTGTGTGTCTGTCTCTCTCCCTTGGTTTCTGTAGAGGTACAGTGTGGGGGCGCCTGGATAAATGTTAAACAGAAGCTAGATGTAGTGTTCCTCCACTGTCCGTTAAGGATATGAGGAAAAGAAATGGTCGAGAACAAAGTGTATGGTGTATTTATAAAAGAAAATGGCTTTTAAATTGTATACCAAAACGACCACCAGAAAGTCAACTACAACTTGCTACATAATCATCATGACTGTTGTGTCAGTTTAACAGTTTATGGGTTGACTTCTTTCGGTTCATTCACTGTTTACATCATGAAGGAAAAAGAAGGCAACAGGCTGAGAAATGAAGCTGTTGTGTGTCTTTGTGGCCACACGGGGGCAGTGCTGCATAAATAGTAGAATCTCTTCCTGGACACTTTTTCTGGACCTCTTTTTAAATGACTAATAAAGACAACAACATGAATTACATCAGGATCTGATATGGTTTTGTTTTTTTGTTGAGCTTTATATATTTCAGAATGCCTAGAGTTTGTTTGTTTCCCATGTTTTGTGATACAGAACATCTCCTCTCAGACGGCTGTTGTCTCATAATGGGTCATTACCTGGTCTGATGGGGTGTTTGTTCCATTTATAAATCAAGCGATTGATTTGTGAAATGAGAGATGGCCTCTGACCTGCTGACTGGTGTCTGATCTCCTCTGCTCCCCTCAAATTTGCCAACTACTCAGCTAATGTGATGGTGGACAGGAAGTCACTAAACCTGGGACTCTGGAAACACATTTCTAGGGATTATACGATACTAGGGCGATTATACTAATTTAGTAAGAAAAGAATGTATGAAAAAAAGATTTTTTATCTATACACTTAAGCAACGACCAGAGTCTTAGAATTGCGCTTTCACCAGGTTTTACTTGACTGAACAACAGAACTTCTCTGTCTCCTTTATAAGGGGTCACATCCTGAGTTACACAATGAGTCTTTCAAATGTGTGCGATAACTCACTGCATGTGTAGTCATGCTGAGACCGCGTGGTCTTATTTTTATTACCCCTTGATTCAGCTGTGACCTGCTTATCAAGTCTTTTTACAAGTACATCATAATTATCTGCTCTCATGCAGACATAAGTTGAGCAATGGTTTAACAAAATTTCCCATCAAAAACTTGAAGGTTTAGCTTTAAGCTTATTTGTCCAAACAACAAAGGATAAACTGCCAGCACCTGGATTGAAACAGAACATAGTAGTGTTGGATGTAAGTAAAGGAAATACAAGCATAACTGTGACTATGGAACAAATCTCCTTCAATGTTAAACCTTGATGTTAACCTGATTGTGTTTATTAGAAAAATCAGCCATTACAGTGTCTGTGATTGCTTCACATAGTTAGTTAACTCTGGTTGTCTGATGTTTGTGTCAAATTTGGAGCGAACAAAAGCATGAAAACTGTGGAAGATGCAGACTGTGAAAGTTTAGTTTATTTCATGAATACAAATTATTTTTTACAGTCGCTAGAACAAAGTAGCGTGCATTCATGATAAAGTAAATACCACAACACAACATGGACAGTAAGAAGTAAACTGAATTGTCTTAGAACTTATTATATTCTTTAAGCTTAAAAGCAACACCCAGTATTAGACTGTTTGTGTTTTAAGCCTTTTATTCAAAACTAGTATGTGTCAACACTTCTTTCTCCCAGCAGCATTATTGAAGTGACACTTTAATGACACTTTACCTGCTGATGCTTCACATCACAATCTTTATGAGGAAAAAGCTCAGATGTCTGTGCTGTCACTTGTTATGAAAATGGACAGAACCTGGGCTCAGGCTTCCTCTTCTTCTTTCCTTCCTCTTTAATAATAACCATAGATCAGTAAAATAGCCATATTTTTAAACAAATGATTGTGATGAAGAGAATTTTTTTTCCAGTGTGCATGAACTCAAAATCTTTTAAGTTCAAATCTTTTATGTTTACCAACAACTGGGGAAATCCAAACTTGATGTACCAGGTCAACTCAGCGAGCTCCTGTCTTGACCTCCCCTCTGCTGAGCACACACACACACACACACACACACACACACACACACACACACACACACACACACACACACACACACACACACACACACACACAGAGTATCATCATAAATGCCATGATATCTTTCTTGTTCAAATAGTTTATTCACTTAACAAAGAGGTAGCTTGGAAACTCAGTAAGAAGCAGGAAAAATAGTTTAAGGACACTTTCTCAAATAAAGAGGATTTCATCATCTTTCTGTACATAATACAGGCTAAATAAAAGAAGAGATACATCAGAAACAAATCAGTAGATCCAGAAATTATAGAGGCAAACTCTTTTCAGCTATAGAGGTAGAGGTACACTTCATGTACTCATCAGCGTACAGTTCAAATGTCTGTGTTAGGGTGCATTGTTTCAGTTTCATTAAGTCTTCTTGCAGTTACATGATAATTATTATGCTGGAGTGATCAAAGCTCATAAACATCTGAGTTACACAATGAGTCTTTCAAATGTGTGGAATATCCCAGCTATAACCTTTGCTTTCAATTTGGTTAAATTTGGCATTCAGATCACAGACTAAACAACAAGTACAGTAGGTCTTCCACTCCGCAATTAAAAATAGCAACACTCGTGTAAGGCTTTATTCTCCATAGAGTCAACATAAAGCAACATTAAATAATGGATCTTTCATCTGAAATAATTACAGTTTGTATAAATTTACACTGAAGACCAAAATACACACACATACATAAAACACATAAATCACTAAAACCTCATTTAAACACATGGAAAATTACCTCATTTGTTGTGCTATTCAAAGATGTGTATGTGTGTGTATTCAGGCCAAGTCATAAAGAAAACAATAGAGGTCAATATACTTTATGTTCTACAGTCGCTGCAGATTAATGAAATATAGTGGAAACCTGAAGATCCTAGGTATAGTAGTTTGTGGGAAATAAGTACAGTGAATTGACCATTTAGCTCTTGTGGCATAAAACTGCTTAGTGCATTATTATTTGCTTTTCTACAATATGATATTTGTTTAATAATTGATTGATTTAGTGCATAAAATAGTTGATAAATAAAATGTTAAATATCTAATCATCATATCAAAAATCATATATTTGGAGGGAGTGTCTTTGACACATGCTGACTGCATTCTTCTTATAATCAGAACAGGAAGTGAGATCAGAGGAGAACAAGAGTGAGCAGTTTGGTGAAAGGAACAGGAAGGATGAAGAAGAGGTGAACATCCACACAGTTTAAAAGGAGACATCATGGCACAATAAGAGCACAAGCTCTAAGATGAAGACTGGTAATGATTAAAAACTGCACTAAGTAGTATCATTCTGTGACTTCAAACTTTAGGTAGTGCATAACATTTACCACTTTATAATAATTTTACTATATGTTTAAATAAATAAAAACAAATAACTTTAAAAGGTGCTGTTATTGAGTGAAAATTCAAAAGATTTCAGGGCTGTTGTAAGCCCTGTATGCTTCAAGATCCAAGCAACGCCCTCACCAGCAGCAGCAAACTGATATGGACCAGTTTATGCCTTTTATTCGGTTGTAAACTCTGATATACTTTTATAATTAACCTTTGGGTGACTGCACAAAGACTGAGAGGGGTTGACAGAGAGGGAGAAAGATGGAGGAACACAGCACACATAAGAAACAGGTAACAGTGGACATGAAGTCAAAGTCAGGGACATGTCCGATAATAAAGACCTTCCACCTGGCTACATATATGTCACTTCTGTTTTGCCCACATTCATCTATGATGATCGCTCATAACTAAGCAGGGTGCTATGCTCTTATCAAACGATGCTCTTAAAATAATTATTACAAGAATATATTTTTTGTTATTTTTTTTTGTTGAATATAAAATGTTTGTGTGTGATTGTCAGTACAAAGAGGAAGCGAGGACAGAGAGACTGGAACTAACATCAGGTGGATTTTTCACAAAATCTACATGCATTAAATGGATGTGCTGTGTGCTTTTCAGTAGCACTCTGCTATTAATGTGAATAATAGCATTTAGCAGCATTCACATCACTGTAAACTTGAACAGGATGAATGCCACTATACTGATGCGACAGACTACAAATCTGTTCTCCACTCTCTGAATTGGTGTACACGAGTCTCTGTGCTGAGTCTGCACAACAAAGTGTTTGGGTTTGCATGAATTCAAAAGCTGTCATTTAAAATCAGCTCTATTACCAGTTTGCTTCTTGTGCAGGTATGTGGAGTCACAGGGGGATTTTTAACTGTCTGTATTGTATAATGGTACTTTAAATACTTGATGATTTGGTGGACTGGCCTCTATGTGGTTAAGAGACTGAAACAATGCCGTGCAGGTTTCTCCTCTGATCTGCTTTTTCATAAACTGTTTTTGAAATTTACTGGTCAACATGACTGTGCCATTGCATCGGGTTTTAAACTAAAGTGACCACCGTAAAGCTGATGTATTATATTAAAATCTGTTATTCTTAGACACTGCTGTAGGTCATCCAAAAATTAGATTTCTTTTGAAGGTAACACTAAAAGCATGACATTAAGACTGAGCTGAGCCCTCCTAAAGGTTTGATGCTGGAGTCGCCCCTGATTGAGTGCTTCTCACACATTTATGATTTTGAACAATTTAAAGAAAATAATATCAACAGTAAGTACTTTTAAAGATTTAACATATAATAATAGTTGCTAAATTCATGCAAGTCAAATAACTGATTGATCAACTACAGAAACAAAATTGTATTTCATGTGTTTCATGAGCACAAATCTTCATCTGTAAAATAACAACTAAAGATGTCAGATATTTGTAGTGAAGTTAAATGTACCAATTTCCACTGAGAAGCAGCGGAGAAGAAGCCACAAATGTGATGGAAAGACCAATGTAAAGTACAAATTCCTCACATTTGTACTTAAATGCTGTACTGTAGTAATTGTACTTAATATCATCTGGCAAAAATGACCCAACAACCTCAATGCAAACTTCACAGTTTCGGAACAACTGAATGATCTACTTGACGCCTGAAACTACATTGCAAACACACATGACATATTTATATTTTAACAATCGAAAGTTCACATGTAGAAACAATTCACACCGAAGCAGCTTCTTGCATTGAGGACTGTTTATTTTGAATGTTATTTTAATTTTATTATTTTCCATTACTCCGTGTAATGACTTGATTTATCCAACCAATGTAAGAGCAGACCTTCAGAGAAGTAGCAGGTCCGGTACAGGCATGTTCATAACCACCAACAAGCACACCATGAATCTTGTTGTTTTTGGCCATCACTCCACCACCAGAATCACCCTGAGAGAGAAAACATAAATTATGTTTGTTCCAAAACATCTGATAATGATACAGATAAAATGTTGGCAGCATGGCAACTCACCTGACATGTGTCCACTCGAGGTTCTTTGTAACACATCGTGTTTCCATTTGGCCATAAGAATGCTGAATTACATGGATGGAGGTTAAGCTCACACTCAACAACATGCATCTTTGCACACTGGAGATGAGGCGGTGTACCAGGGACTAGAGAAAAAAATGTAAAAAACAAAAGCTACTGCGTGTTTCATGCAAGGAAATCAGACATGAAACATGCTTTGCCTCATTTCTGGAACAAAATGTGTTCTTTAAAAGAAGCTGAGCAGCATTTAAAAAGGAGGGAAATTGACAGTATATCCACAAAAAAAAGAAATAAATACTTTATGTCATCACAGTTTTCAAATAAAATGAAAATGTAACTATAACAGGCACACAAGAAAAATTAAAATATTATATAAACTAGAAAATTGTGAAGTAATCAAAACAATACTGGTCTTACGTTTGTGGTAGGTTGCATTGACTGTATAACCACCAAAGCCTGCAATCTGAATGACACGCAGCCTACAAATAAAAAAAAAAAAATAGTACATATCCATGTTTTGTGAGCACAAAATAAATCATCTGAATGGAGTCTGCAGGCTGGGTATTTCCAGTTCACTCTAAGTCAGCTAATCTAACTTTGCAGATTCAAACATTTTATTAAAACATTACATTTCCTTCCATTTCCTCATGCTCGTGTTTTATTGTCAGTTATTATAGATCATGGATGTACCTCCTAAGCAGGTACCTAAAATCAAAACCAGAACCCTTTGCTCAATATTCAAGTCTTAGTTACATTATTGTTAATAAAGAAGCTCTGCAGTCACTAATGGGGGTTTGTAACTTCAAAAGCATGATGTCATTTTGTTCATAGACTACAGATGTTGCTACATTTTTTTGCTCTTCCTGGATGTTTAGGTAAGGTAAGTCAACAGGCTTAATCTTATTCTCTGGTGGGTCGATTTTCAGAAGCATGATGTCATGTTTTCCTGTTTGGTCCTCAAAGATTTTGTGATCAGTAATTGTCACCATTCTTCCTGGACCTGGATGAATTCCTACATATGCAGACATAGTCCTAAACAATGGAAATGGTAAAAGAACAAAATACCAGTAATGATTTTTGTCTCTGGACTGTTTTTTTAAAATATGTGAAACAGTCATTTCTCACCATCCAGGTTGATCTTTCCAGCAGTGAGCTGCAGTTAGAACCCACTCGCTGTGGATCAGAGAGCCGCCACAAAGAGAATCATGTGTTTCATTAGTTGCAGTTATTTTTACGTGATACAGACGATCATTTTTCTCACAGCTATGGTCGTGAAAGATTCTCTTGTGCAAATCCACCTCTGTGCACACTGTGAAACCTGAGAGAAGAGTAATATACTTACAGATGGTTGGCTTACCACCTGAACAACATATTGTCTCAGCCAGGAGCCAGTTATTATGGTTGTAACCAGCAACATGGCTAGAAAAATGTACTAATAAAATTCAGACATTCTGAAAAATTTACAAAAACCTTGAGGCTGTTTTCCTGCCTTAGTGAACAAAGATATGAAATGCTATTTGATTCTGAGTAAGCTCAAAATGAAGTTCATTGTTCTGTGACATACAGCTGTCTTACAGCCTTAAAACTTTTTGTGTGGGCCTCTTTTAGTGGTCACTTATTGCACTCTTAGTTGTTAATACTCAATATTCAGTTTTTCCCCATGCAGGTTAATCAGTCATGTTTGCATGGTTGTAAAATAAAAATATTCATTGTTAATTACTGAAAATCAATAAGTACATAACCTAAGAAGTTGTTTCACATCCTCCTGGATCATATCTTGATATTGTTACCTTTTTAATAATAGCACAACTTTAATCAATTGAATTCTTTCACCTCAGGTGTCTATTTCCAAATCCACTCTAAGCTTCTTCAGAGCGGTTGGTGATGTGTCCAGGTGGCAAAGACCTTAAGGTCGGATTTGTGATATTTGGCTGTATAAATTAAAATATGCATACTATGTGATGTGATTGCAGAGAGATTCAGATGGTGCAAGAGGAGATTTAATGGTTCATTACCTGGACACAATTTAAACTACCATTTATCACAACTAGCTTGTAGCAGTATTTCTCTCTTTCTCTTTCTTTCCCACACATGCATGAGCGTGCAGTGGCGTGTGAGCACCTACAGAGTTAGTTTTTCGAATATATTTCAAATATGGACCCAAATTCAGAACTCAGGAGACAAAGGATGAACTCAAAGATCAGCTTCAATGCAGTAGCAAAAAATACAAAAACACAGTGGCAGGGCAGCAGGAGGGAAACTGGATACTAGCAAAACCAGGGAAACATTGAGGAAGGAAACAATACAGAGAGGGAGGACACAGCAACCAATTAAGACAAACTGAGGGAGTAAATACACAAGGAGCTCAGGACAAACAGGAGACACCTGGGAGGACAGCTGAACCTAAATAAGAAAACGAGACAAGCGACGTAAAACAAAATAAAAACCACAAGAGACAACAGACTAACACAATAAGTAACTTGGTGTGCAAGAACAGAAACACAGACGTGACACAGAACGCAGGACAATGGAGGAAAATAAACTCACTGAACTATTTTTAATTACAAATTACAAAAGGAGATAGTCTGAGAAATAAGCTCAAAGCTACAAAATTCAAAGTAACCAGAACAAACTAAGCATAAAGATGAAAGGTGAAAATTTAAATCACAAATAAACTAAGAAACAAATTGAAACTATTTAATAATAACAGTAGTATCTTGGGCTACGTCCACACGTACCCGGGTATTTTTGAAAACGCAGATTTTTCTATGCGTTTGCACCTTTCGTCCACACGTAAACGGCGTTTTCGGTAACTGAAAACGGAGATTTTTAAAAACTCCAGCCAGGGTGGATATTTTTGAAAACTCAGTTTTTGCGTTTACGTATGGACGAGAAAAACGGAGAAAACGCAGCGTCAAAGGTGTGCGCATTTTTTAACGTCACACTGTGCGCCAGGTTATTGTTTCGGTGAAATGAATTTCTAGAATGGCGGACTTACACAAAATACCATTACTGTTAATTTTACTCTCTGCGGTGTTTAAATGCTTACACAGTTACTGTCCCTCCACACATAGGACTCAGTTCTGCTTCTATGCGCCATCTTTGTTTACTCTTTCCCACCCAGGCTGACTTCTGATTGGCCAACATTTCTACACGGATAGGAATATAGCGCCATCTGCTGCTTTGGCATGTTCCTAGCAGCGTTTTCCTTCGTTTTTGTGGACAGGATTTTTTTAAAAAACGAAAAATCTCCATTTTCAAAAGTACCCGTGTACGTGTGGACGTAGCCTTGTTTTGTGTTTCTAGCTTCTAGGGATTCTAGAAATGGAAAAATGTACTTGATGGAAGGGAAGAGCAGTCATGCTGTCCAAATGTAAAGTAAAACATGAGTTGAATCTATCAATTTACACACTTTTCTTATTTGCCTTTCCATCATACTGTGTCATAATGTGCTATTTCTTCTCTGCTGTGCTGAATTTCACAATAGAAGACGACCATTTGGCAGCCACTGTGCAGAGCTGTGGCCCAACTCCAAATGTAACCAGAGCTCTTATCCATCCATTTAGTGGGTTTATCAGCAGTGATCAGTCCCATAGATATGGGCTAGTAGGGCCTTCTACACCTGCTAGTCAGTTCAGAAGGTTGTTATCATCCATTCAGATGGAGGATCACTAACAGGAGGATGGGAAGACTCCAGAATCCATTCTCACTGATCTCCGGTGGATACGGCAGTGTTTACAAGTGAGATGATTTAAATGGACAGCATTTATAGAGTGACTATAAAAAGTCAGCGAGTGTCAGTAATCACTCAGTCAGTGTTGGGAAAGTTACCTTTAAAATGTATTCCACTACAAATGACAGAATACATGCCCCAAACTGTAGTTTGTAACGTATTCCATTAAGTTACTCATTGTGAGTAACGTATTCTGAATACTTTCAATTACTTAATATATTAAAAGTCTAAAGAGCTCGGAAAGAAAAGCGTCTGGACTTCTTTAAGCTGCTTGAAAACGTTTCACCTCTCATCCGAGAACATCTTCAAGCAACTTAAAGAAGTCCAGACGCTTTTCTTTCCGAGCTCTTTAGACTACGATGACCTGATGACTGAGAACCTTCCCAGACTTAATATATTGTCATGCTTTTTACAACTACATGAATGTAGCGATCACATCCTGCAAATTCTTGTTTGTTTTTCTCTACTAATTGGCTGTTAAGCCCAAATCTCCCTGAATATTTACTGTAGAGGAGCAAAGACTTATGTTAACATAAGTTAACATAAGATGTTAAGATAAGATTTGATGTTAGCTTGGTGGTGAGTAGCCTTCAGTAATAATAAAAATATCACACAGCAGTAGTACATCCTAGATACTGACGGTAGTTTCAGTAGGCTAACGTTAGTTTTTAAAAACAAACTTACTTCCAGATGTTTCTTTAGGTTGGAGGTGGAGTCTTTGATGCTGAGAGCAGCTTGGTTGCTAGGAAACAGAGTTTGCGTTGCAGGGTCAGATTTCATCCTTTTCTTCTTTAAATGTGAAGTGGTGTTGGAATTTCCAAGTAAGAAATGCATTCCTGCCCTGCTGCTGGCTCTGTTGTGCTGGCTCCGGGTCCATTGTGTAACTGACGCCATCAACATCAACAGTACATTCGAGCCTCTTATTACGTGTTTTATTTGGGTTTCCGGCAATGCGTTTAATTACCAAAATTAGAGATGGGATATCCTAACATATGAAACAGAAAATGACTGCTGTGTAATCCATTTATTTCAGTAACTGTATCCTAATTATCACCTATTTAAACGGTAACTGTGACGAAGTGGTTACTCATATTTTGTATTTTACATACGTAACACCTGTACATGTATTACTCCCCAACACTGCACTCAATAATGTTAATGTGGTTGTGTTGAGTAATACTGCGAGTGCTGATATAAGAGCTTTGAGCTGCATTTGTAGATATTACTACGTGTTTTACAGTCTTTATGGTGCTAGCTTAAAGTTACGGTGTAAGGGTTAGCTTATATTGTGGTAAAGCGGTTACTATTTAAATGGTGTCTAGACAGAAATATTAACTCCTGTTATGACTAAGTTGCTAAGTTACTAGTTAATGAAGTTACCAGTAACATGGTTAATCGCATCCACAGATTCACAGTAAATATCCCGATTAGCTTCAATGGATCTATAATAAATTTCTAATAGTTCTAGCGCTTCATTTAAACCGTATGATACTCATACTTACCCAGAGTCAGTGTAAAATAAAATTATACCTGTGTGAACAAAGTCTGGCTCCTTTAATCCTGCATGACAAACTTCAGGATGCAGGTTTATTGACCCACTTTCCTGCTGGCACACCTGTGACACCTGAGAGTCAGCTAGAAACTTACAGGAATGTTTACATCATGCAAAGACTGATAGACTCTGTAATACTGTAAATGATCAGTAACTTAGGTTAATACTAAACATTTGTGCCTCTCTGTCTGTGCTGAACCATTTATAATCAGGTTTTGAGTCAGGCTGCATTGAGTGTGGGACTTAAAAGCATTAGGCTTGAAGATGGTATGAAAATCTCTACTTACCTTCTACGCTATATTTTTGTTACTGATTTATTAATACATTTTACATTGTTTCTTTTGTTTATCAGTAGAGAGAACACAGATTTCAGAGGCGCAAAGAGAAGCACTGTTGCTTCATACTTAATACTTTAAAGCTGCATTAGGGGAAGACAAGAAGCAGAAGTACTTCCAGGTACAGCCGCAGTGAGGTAGCAGACACCTTACACTGAGTTCAGAGAAGTCAGAATTTCAAAAAGCGTCTGAAATGTGCTCAGAAACAGCACATTTTATAATAACAACTATAATATTATTATAAATAGTAGTTATTCTCTTATTATTATAAATAAATATCAAACATTTCAGTTGATTTTCTATCACATATATTGTGTTAGCCCTGTGATAAACTGGCAGCCTGTCCTGCTTTTGCCCTGTGGCAGCTGGGATAGGCTTCAACCTCCCACTGTCACGATCCTGGGTCTTTTGACCCAGCGTTTTAAGTTTTAGTTTATTTTTGATGTTTATGGTTTATTTTTAAGTTCATTAGGTTATCTAAGCTCATTTGTTTATTTAGATTCCCCTTGTGTCTTCTACCCCTGTGTTTTAGTCTCCCTTTGCCCTTTATGTGTTTCATGCTGCGTGTCTTATGTTATCAAGTTTATATTGTCTTGTCTGCGTCTCATGTTTCCTGTTTTACTTTGAAGGTCTGTGTCCTATGTCAGTGTAGTCAGCTTTGCTTCCTTTGTCTCGTTATGTCAGAGTAGTGTCAGCTGTTTCCCCATGTGTTTCCACTTCCCCCTAATCAACCTTGTGTGTATTTATTCTGTGTGTTTCTGTTCATTCTTTGTCAGGTCGTCTGTTGTTCCATGTCTCCCGGATTTTCCATGTTTATGTTTTTGCAACGTTCAAGGTTTTGTTCTTTGCATTTAGTTTTCCCAGTTTAGTTCTAGTTAGGTTCTTTCTTGTGTGCATCTGCCTTTTGTTTTTGTACTCTTTTATCAGCCACATTAAACGGCTCGCTTTTAACCTGACTGTGTTTTACCCAGCAGACATTTATTTCAGTGACTTTTTTGGATTTAACGGACTTTGGATTATTTCCTGTGCAGGGAAGCAGGAGGAGGAGAAGGAGGCTATTTGGGCTCAGATGACCCGGATAGCCACGGCTAACCCAAGGTTTCTGGATTTTCTTGCCTGATGATTTAAAGAACTTTGTTACTGCCTCAACCTCAGTAGTAATATAAAGGCACTTTTTAACTAGTTTAGGAGCATTTCACTTTTCTTTTGTGCTCTGAAAGACACAGAGGCTAGTAGTTTTTAAAACAGAGTACCACAAACAACATGTATCTTTTTAGAAATAAACTTTTCTTGTGATACTTCTAAAAACCACATATTCTTAACTAGCCACAATAGCACTGTATCGACCCCCCAATGTTCCTTTAATGCAACCTATAATTGTCTAGTAGCCACACAAACGCACTGCAACAGTAAGACTTGATGATTAGACAGAGGGGGTTACAGGTAGGGCCCCAACAGTCAGCAAAACAAGTCATAAAACAATAAAAGCTGCATACTTATCAAGAGCATCCCAGCACACACATCCCAACTGTAGTTCCATAGTTTCCACCTTTTTTCTTTACAAACTGCTCCTTTATCTAACAATGACACCTCCTAGCGACTAACTGAACCTCCATAGTTTTTCACCTTTTTTCTTTACAAACTGCTCTTTTCATCTCTCCATGTCAGAGGTCAACTGAAACCAAGTCCACCTATATAAAAACACCCCATCAGACACACAGTATTTTCCTCAGCACTTCACAACTTTCGCAAGGTATATCGTTTTAAAATGCCACCGGCCACACACGTAAGACCATATTTTGTTTGATTATTTCAGTTAATGCTAGAATCTGATTTCGGTTTCTGTGACTGTTTTATACTTACATTTATGTATTTGTTTAATACTGTATGAAGAACAAGTTTTTTTCTTTTTGTAAATTTTGGAGTAGATATACTGTGTGCCAAGTTCCTTGTTTAAAAATCATTTGGAAACATAAAAAAAGATGAAACATCATTCTACTCAAAATTTTAGCTTTTGAAAGATTATGAATAACTTTTGTTCTTTTCCTTTTTCTCTAGTCCCTGATGAACCACCTAATCTTCAGTGTGCAGACATGTGTGTTGCTGACTGTGAGCCTACCAGATACTCTCAGTGTACTGCATATGTGCCATATAACAACAGGCTGTGTCTGGAAGAACATCAAGTAGATGCACGTGGGGTTAGTTGACTGCTAATATTACTGTATATCATCTGTGTATGTTTTAGATATTTTGGGGAGCACAAACTACATTTCTCTTCTCTCGGGGTGATTCTGGTGGTGGAGTGATTTACAACAACATGATTTATGGTGTAATCAGTTCTGGTTTTGAACGTGTCTGTACTGGACCAGCTGTTACTGTGAATGTTTGTTCTGACGTGAACTGGATAAATCAGAAAATTGCTCAAAATAATGGAAAATAACTGAATGAAAATAACATCCAGAATAAACAATCATCTCTACATGAAACTTGTGTGCTGTGTGTTGTTTCTACTCTAGAATATCTTCATGTTAACTGTAAATTGTGAACCTTTTTCTTTGGTCTAAAATATTGTGTCAGATTTGCAGCTTGTGTGTGTTTGAATGTGGTGTCACGTGTGTAGCAGCTCATCCTGTTGTTCAGAAACTCTCAGACTCACACTGTGAAGATGCAGAAAGGCTTTCTGATCAGACATGCCACCAATCAGCTGCAGGGCCTGAACATGATAAACTTCATAAATCTGAGTTGATTGTTGGGGGTGGAAATGTTTACATGGAGGCTGTTGGCTCATTGGTGTCAGATGAACTTTTTTTCAATCACTGCACTGAGGGCATTAAAATAAATACAGTAACCATCAAAATAAGTTTTGTTGATAAAATACATTTCTTGAAACCGTCCATTGTATTGTCCGAACTCTAAACACTGAATCCAATTTTCAAACTAAAAGCAGTGCTTTCAAAATTTACACTAAAGCAAAAAAACCTACAAGAACAAAAAATAAACAAAATAAAATTATAGTACATAGCGACATATGTGTTTTATTTCTCATAACACATCATTTCCATCTTGTCTTCAGTCCTGCATTTTTATACTTCTAAGACCAAAATGAAAACTAAACTCTTCATATTCACAAACACTATTTGTTTCAGGATTTCATCATGATTAATTTTCCATATGAGGCAGTGCTTTCAAATTACTTTTGAAGTAGTACAGAGAAATTACTCTTCTCCTCTTCTTTTAAATTGCATCAATATTTTCCAACTGAGCAGTAAAAGGACACGGAACTCAAACATGAAGCATCAACGTGATGTTTAGATGTCGATTAATATTACAATAAGAGACTAAAGTAACTCGCTTTGAACACTTCAGTTTTCTCTCTTGATGCTGCTCTTTGTTTCCTCCTCCACTTGTATTTTTCTGCACTTCAGTGAATGTGCATAGCGCCCTCTGTTGTATGTTTGGGAGAACTGCACTGCATTGTCATCAAATGAAACTGTGCAGAGGTGGAAAATGAGCAAAGGAAGCACATCAACTGAAGAAGCTTCTTGGATCAGAAGTTAAACATCATCCAGAACCTTAAAGAAGTAAAGTCACTTTATTTCCAGGCTCCTTAGACAACCATGACCTGGATGACTGAGAACCTACAAACACACATGAGCAGCAGTTTATTTAATGTGGACCTGAGCGGTGCCCAAACCAACAACCAAACAATTTTTATTGAACCCTACTTCAGCCAATCAGCAGTCTTTATCTCTTTCAGCATCAAACACAAACCACACCTTGAAGAGAGGTGACAAATCCACAAACACCTTCAAATGTAAACACACATCACACATGATCAACATGGATCCTAACATAGTTGATACTTTTTTTTGTAAAGCCTGATACTAAATGTATGCAGGCCACCTGAACTGCTTTGTCTCGAGTGCCGCCCACTGGGTTGGTCACTAGAACTGTGTGTTGCCATCACTGGAGCCGTGGTTGGTCTTTTAGATTATTTAGACTGGGACTGTTTTTTGTTGATTAGGCGGCATGGTGTCCTGACGGCTGCCTCTGTTGTTTTTTTTCACCAGGAGGAGGAGAGTGGAGCACAGGTGGACAGCAGCCACGGAGCAGAGAGCACGGAGTTTTGGGTGAAGACATGACACAGGAGTCGAGACAGCTCAAGGGATTATTGTGTTGTCTTATTTACTCCACTGTAAATAAAGAGCACTGTCCATCGCACGAGTCCTGCTTTTGGGTCCTCCTTCTCCACTTCACAAACACTGAAACTAATTATACAGGTAATAATAAAGGAACCAAAAGTTCACATCTATAGCTTTAAATTTGGACAAATCTGTCAACACAACCATCAAGAATAGAATAAAATACAAACAAACACTGAAACTAATGAAAAATTACACATGATATATGAACTGTGGAAACTAACTGAACAATAAAACTCAGAATAAACAAATTCAAACATTATATGAAAGGTATAAACTGATTTGCATCTTATTGATTTGCAGGCTTACTTTGCTCCAGGACTTGACGACTGGCCCAACCCGTACAGTCTTTGTCTCTTAATACTGAATGTTGAAAAATGATACTCATGGACACCTTATTTCAGTCTCTTTACTTTGCATAAGAGACCCAAAGCATTACATCAACATGATGTTGTCTAGTGGACCAGCACGTCCATTACATGTTTTGCCGTTATTGCTGTTTGTTACGAGTTCAAATATTGAGGGTGAGCACAAAACAATAATGGTCCAGAAGAGCTTCGGTCAAACAATGATTTTAATGAACACGCGCGTGGGGAGATGAACACTGCCCACAGACAGCATCGATCTCCGCCCAATGATACACAAGCAGTTGTTTTATACCATCAGGGTTTACTTTTATGACGCCCCCTCATGCGTCAAGCAGATACAACACATGCATAAGTTTCAAAACCACAAATGTTCTGTTGACGACTTTTGACACATTTAAAAGGACATCTTCTCCGTCTCGAGGCCAGGTGCTTCCTATTAATCTTCTAACTCTCGCTTATCTCCTGGAACAAACTGTCCCTTAGGCAGACACAATTTTGCAATCACAAGCTTTTGCAAACTATTATTTGAACTCTTACCTAAATATGAGTCTAACTACTGTTTGTGTGTGTGTGTCTCGACCTCCAACGCACTCAGCCTCACCCCGCCCGTTGATGCTTCTAACCTTTTACCAGACAGACGCTCTCTGTGATAGGTGTAATAATCTTAACTAAGAACATGTGTAATCTATTGAATAAATGCTTTGATGAAATGATAATTAATGTAATGGTAATGATGATGGTTATGAATAGTAGCAGTAAAATATTTCCCTGATCTCCACACTCCCGCTTTTGACCTCTTGACCACAAGAGGTCACCATACGTTGCTTGTGTCACTCCTCGACCCACTCAGCTGCTTCCATGTCCATCAATGGCATCATGGGCCCGGGTCACCGTTCCCTCTCTAGCCGTCCTCTGGCCCAGGGAATGAGACAACACCCTCTGAGACATCAGACAAAAACAAACACCTTTCCCTACTACGCCTCCCACACTTATCTCCTCAATTGGTCTCTTAATTCTTCAAACTTGGTTCAAGCTATCATGTTTGGGACTCTCTAATCAAAAGCAAGCCTGACTTATGGCCTTGGCTCCCTATTTCGTCTACCTTTAACAACGGCGGGAGTGAAGCTCCCGTGGAATGTGCTCTGTCTCCTCTATTATCAGAAAAAGCAAGGTCCTGACTCTCTGAAAACAGTATTTCTTACACCTCAGCAGTATAACGCATCATAAAACAATATCATTCATTCACAATAAATCAGCAGCCTAATGTAATACAAATCAGTTTAACAAATGTAATAGTTATCACCTTCTTCTAATTCAGGAGAATAATGCAAACTAAAACTACATAATAATTTCACAATCATTAATCAGGGGCATAACGTGGCATAAGATAATATAATAATCTCACAGTCCCCCTTTGATCTCTTTTAAAAGAGATCACTTACACCCTAGAATCCAGGTTTGTGAGGTCCATTTCTTCTTCTTAGTCCTGAGGCCCTGTGTCCCCGTTTAACGAGTGGACCATATTGGATGACCTCTGTGATTGCGCAGTTCAGATGCAAGAAAAACTATGATTACAACAACAGTAGTTACAGATAACACTCCCATCGCTCTCCAGTTCTCCCACAGCTTTATCTTGGTGCTCCAGTTTCCCCAACCTCATTTTGGTGCCACCTTGTACCTTTCAAACATACTCAGACTAGAACCTCTGTCCAAGGAGCTTTTAACCTTTACTTTATTGCTGCAGCTATCAGTGTCTTCCAGTCGGGTGATTCTCTGCTCTTCTTTCTTCGACCTCAGGGGTTAGACCACCCTTCAGTCGTTGCACAGATCAGGGGATTATTCTGCCCCGATTTTCAAACAACGATCTGTGTATTCTGGGGTCACAGCCGTGTCCCCCTTTTTACCAAGAGCCTCTCGAACCTCGTTGGTCTGGTGTTCCTGGTTTTTTGCCAACCCCTTCATGGTTATTGCTGTGTTCATGGGATCCATCCTTTTGAGGTGACTAACTAGAGCCCAAACTGCATGACCCTTGGCCCCAGTTGCTGTCTCGGCAGTCTCCACGTCTATCTCTGCTGCGAAGGATCCTCATATCTCCGTGACCTCGTCTGGTGTCTGTTCCTTTCTCTGTAAGACAGAAAACCAAAACACCTCTCTGCCTAGCCTTAATAATCTAATGTTGTTATTCATTGTTCCTCTAGTCATTCAAAATTGGTTTAGAATATTCAGAATGTTCAGGACTCTCTGGCCCAGGGACTTATTCTAATCATAATCTATGTGTGTGTAAGCGTGTTTGCATTTAGCCCTCTGCACTCAAAGTTAATACCTGCAATATATCAGTCCAGACCATCATGCCGAACGAAGCTTATGACCTTCTAAAGACTGAGTGCCAACTCATTATGAGCACATTTGCAATGCGTATATGAAAATAAAAATAACCACTTATTTTAGTAAAAGAAATCAAAAACAAATTAACCATTTTTACTTCTAACCTTTGCCACCTTTTTACAAAAATCATGTGTTTCTTTCAGCCTTCCGTCCTACGATTTCCTCTCCAGTGCGATACTCAGCTTCTCATGAACACAGGCATTTTATCCTCTAAACGCTATTCAGTTTATTTCAATCATTAATGCTTAAACATGAAAATCATGCTTTAAACTTCTCACTGGTTCTCTAAAAAGGTCTGGGAACTTTTGGGTCATTACAAGCTTAAGTTTTACCATACCTAAATTATTAAACACACAAATAAAGTCATAGAATATTCATAAAACCATTGTTTGATGTTAAAACTCATCTTCCCCCTTTTTGACACACTCCCATGTGTCAATTCACCTGGAGCTAGAAATTAAAAGAAAAGGTTAGTGACATCATATCTCAGAAAGTATCAGAAATTCTCCTCTCGAGTATCGTTGCCCCAGTCTTGTCATCCTGTGTTAGGAAATGAAATCAGTGTAGTTATTATGTTAAATCTGTTAAACTCCTGGCTCCGCCCAGAGCCTGCATCTGCACAATTGCCTAGAAACAAAACCTGTATTAATATGAACTTCACATTTGAAACGTCGTTTTTTTTTTCCCCACTGTTTTTCCCTCACTGACCACAGCAGGGTAATCTATGTCTTGATTCAGCCATGAATCCAGCTCACCTGATTCATCCCTGAGCCCAACCGTCACTGGCATCTGATAGTGCTGCACTGCATGTTTTTCCCTTGATGTCACTATTTTCAATGTTTAACCCTTGTGCTCCCCTTCAGGGCAGCCCCAGACCCCGGGGGTCCCAAAGTACCCCACCCTCAGTAGAGACAGGTGAATGAAAATGAAAAAAAAACAGAATGATCATTTGGGGTCGAAGAGTGCCCCAAAGCGATTCTAATGGGTTTGTCAGGGGATCGGGAAAGAAAACGTAGCACTTGGGGGCCACGCACAGAAGCTGCTGCGGCAGCGTGGGGGTCATTGATACCCCAGTACACAAAAATGAAGCATAATCACAATAATGATAATAATGATAATAATAATGATAATAATAATAATAATAACAATAATAATAATAAGAAGAAGAAGAAGAAGAAGAAGAAAAAGAAAAAGAAGAATACAACACACAGACGCTTCTGAGTTTTATTTTATTTTATTTGAAATTACACTCACGATACAACTGAGGCAATCTGGAAGGCCATACCATTTAGGGTATGCGCAATAGGGAGGGTGCGTTTTTAAAATGCCCCCCCTCCCCCCCGGGGCTGTATTTTTGATTACAATATCAACAAACTGTCCGTGTTTCAGGTGCTCGGTGCTGTACAGCGCCCTCGGTGGCTGTGAATACATGATCAGGAGACGTTGAATGGAAGGAATGAAACGCGGCGTGAGGAGTCTTTTCCTGATGCTGTAATAATGTTCAGCGTAAAAGTCATCCTCCAAGTGTCACAGCGGGATGGAACGGACACACGCGCAGGCTCTGAGTTGGGAAACACAAGAATCTTTATTACAGCACACCAGGTGATCTATTTACAGAGGTGAGGGGGAAGCCGGGCTCCGGGGGTCCACACACAAAGGGAAAAGACGCTGAAAGTCCACACGCACTCCGTCCACTCCTCACGCTCCTCTCCACACTCCACAGAAAACACGATGACGTACTCCACTCCTCGCACACTCAATCACTCAGGAAACACAGGGGTTGGTCCAGGGAATGCGGGTCGGCAACGGTCCAGCGACGAGAAACACAGAGCTGCCGTCTTATAAAGGAGCTGGAACACTCTCGTAACGAGCCACAGGTGCGTGATGGCGACCAGGTGCGTGGACCAAGGGCAGAAGCCCACAGGTGAGCTCCGCCCTGGCAGAGGGAGGAGGGAAAGAGAGGAAGGGAGAGAGCAGGAACAAAATGAAAAACATATGTAGCCATACTGAGCCGACCGGGTAGGCACAGGGACCCTGACACCAAGACTCGCAGACACTCGTGTTGTCTCTGGCTGGGGTGATTGGTCTTGCACCCGTTGCATGCTTCGGTGCGGTACTCGTTGATCACTAGGTCGAGTAGGTGATACACCTACGCAGTTTTCACGGTATCGACGAGTAAAGAAGACGCCCAACCGTCAAGCTCGGCGTCTTTAACTGAGAATATCCAAGGGCTCCAACGAGCCCCATGAGAACACAAGATGTAAAGTACGCTCCTGTGCCAAATAATCCCAGGGAAGCGAGGCGGAAGAATTTACACCGCTCCTTCAATTCGATCCTCTCCTCTTCTTCCCTTTTTCTTTATTCTTCCTCCTTTCTCCTCTTCAGCCTTTCTCCTTCGAGAGTCTTCTGGGCCGCCTTATACATCTCGTTGGTGTAGTGGTTTCCTCCATTGAAATCCACCATTTCATCCAAAAGACAGCCCCAGAGTGTCGATCACAGCGATATTTCTACCGTCTTCGCCCTCTGCCTCTTTTCTCAGACAGCCGTCGGTGACAGACTCGGGCGAAACGTCTTCTTTGAAAGCGTTCGCATCCCCCAGGATGGTGTTTCCGGATGCACTCTTTCCCGATCCTGTTTTACCGACCAGAAGGAGTCTCAGTTCTTCACGGGTCGCAGAGCCTGCGGGGTTGGGGAAATGATAGTAACATTTGAATCATTCTAGAAAAAAAAAAAAACATAAAACACTACGTTACACTAGGCTTTTCTTTTGTTATCTTTGTATTGATGTTGACAGCAAGCAGTTTGTCCACATAAAGCGAGTAGCACAAGCAGCACACAACCCTAGGATTGCACTTTACCTTTGTATCGATGTTGACAGCGAGCAGTTTACCCACATAACGCCAGTAGCACAAGCAGCACACATCCCTGGATCCGGCTTTTGGTCGCCAACATTTTCAGTAAGCTAAGAAAAGAAGAAAGAAAAAGAGGTGAAATTAAGGCACATTCAAGGAAAGTATTTCAGATCAGATTAGCAAGTTAAACCACACTGAAAATACACGTTGAATAAACCATGGCCCCAAACTGGTCGGTTGTCCCATGTGTTTCCCCCGTAGCTGCTCCGGGCGCACACACAATGAGCCCTGGTTTCGCGACGCAAGCGTAGCAACAACCTCCTTCTACTCCTCACTGCCTCCTGTATATGTGTGTGTGTGTGTGTGTAGGAGGTACTGGGTTCCTCACAGACGGTGGTGTTCGCGAAACCCACCCTCCCCAAAGCTAAGGGCTCGCCAGCGAGGCGCGTGAGAGTGAGGAAAATGTTTTAAAAAAGGGAAAGGAGGATGAGGAGACACTGAGAGTCCGAGGTCTAAACGGAAGGCTGTGTTCAGGTAACCCGCCCTCCGCAGACCTAAGCGTACGCTAGCGAGGCTCTTGAGAACGATGTAGAGGGAGCAAGGATGAGGAGGAGGCAAGGAGTGTCTGAAGTCCAAACGGAGGGTGGTGTTCATATAATAGGCAGGCCAAGCAGCTGCTCTTTCACTAGCGAGGCGCATGACAACGGTAGAGAAGGAGCAAAGAGGATGAGGAGCAACGGAGAGCCCGAGGTCCAACTGGAGGGTGGTGTTTGCGTAATAGGTAGGCCAAACAACTTCTCTTTCACTAGCGAGGAACTTGAGAATGATGGAGAGGGAGCAAGGAGTACGAGAAGCAACGCAGAGCCCGAGGTCCAACTGGAGGGCGATGTTCGCATAATAGGAAGGCCAAACAGCTTCTCTTTCACTAGCGAGGCGCATGACAACGGTAGAGAAGGAGCAAGGAGGACAAGGAGCAACGGATAGCCCAAGGTCCTCACCGAAGGGGGTGTTCGCGAAAACGGCCCTCCACACACCTAAGCATACACTAGCGAGGAGCATAAACGGAGGGCGGTGTTCGCGTAATAGGAGGGCCAAACAGCTTCTCTTTCACTAGCGTGGCGCATGACAACGGTAGAGAAGGAGCAAGGAGGATAAGGAGCAATGGAGAGCCCGAGGTCCTCACCGAAGGGGGTGTTCGCGAAACCGGCCCTCCGGAGACCTACGTGTACGTTAGCGAGGAGCATGAGAACGATGTAAAGGGAGCATAGATGAGGAGGAGGCAAGGAGTGTCTGAAGTCCAAACAGAGAGTGGTGTTCGCGTAATAGGCAGGCCAAGCAGCTGCACTTTCACTAGCGAGGCGCAGGAGAACGATGGAGAAGGAGCAAGGACGAGGAGCAACGGAGAGCTCGATGTCCTCACCGACGGCGGTTTTCGCAAAACCCACCCTCTGCAAACCTAAGCATACTCTAGCGAGGAGCGTGACAAGGATGTAGAGGGAGCAAGGAGGACGAGGAGGCTCGGAGAGCCTGAGGTCCAACTGGAGGCCGGTGTTCGCGTAATAGGCAGGCCAAGCAGCTGCTCTTTCACTAGCGAGGCGCGGGAGAACGATGGAGGAGCAAGGAGGACGAGGAGCAACGGAGAGCTCGATGTCCTCACCGACGGCGGTTTTCGCAAAACCCACCCTCTGCAAACCTAAGCGTACTCTAGCGAGGAGCGTGACAAGGATGTAGAGGGAGCAAGGAGGACGAGGAGGCTCGGAGAGCCTGAGGTCCAACTGGAGGGCGGTGTTCGCGTAATAGGCAGGCCAAGCAGCTGCTCTTTCACTAGCGAGGCGCAGGTGAACGATGGAGAAGGAGCAAGGAAGAGGAGGAGCAACGGAGAGCCTGTGGTCCTCACTTAGGCCGGTTTACGCATAACCCAAGACCCATCCGGCAAAGCGCTCACCTGCGAGGAGCAGGAGAACGGAGCAGAAGGAGGTCGCAGGACGGGGAGGCAGGAAGTGTCCGAAGTCCTCACTTAGGCCGGTTTACGCGAACACTGCCGAGAAGGAGACGACGATGATGATGATGAGGTGAAGTTGAGAGTTGTTTGCTCCGGCGGTTCGGGGTCCCTCCAGACCCCAGTGTTTGCCATCGTAACTTACGAATGTGCATTGGGGTTGCGAAATACCCCATCGTGGGTACACTTTGACCCCTTAGTAATCGCGGAGCAGAGAGCACCCCCGGTCCTCGCGAAGGCCTGTTTTCGCGTAACCTGGGGCCCATCCGGCTAAGCGCTCGCCTGCGAGGAGCAGGAGAACGGAGCAGAACGAAGAAGGAGGACGCTGAGGCAGGGAGAGTCCGAGGTCCTCACAGAAGCCCGTTTACGCGAACACTGCCGAAAAGGAGACGATGATGATGTGAAGTTGAGAGTTGTTTCCTCCGACGTTTCGGGGTCCCTCCAGACCCCAGTGTTTGCCATCGTAACTTACGAATGTGCATTGGGGTTGCGAAATACCCCATCGCGATTCCTAAGGAGTCACACAGTACCCACAGAACACAGAGCGCCCGAGGTCCCGAGTTAGGCCTGTTTACGCGTAACTCTGGGCCCATCTGGCAAAGCGCTCACCTGCAAGGCGCAGGAGAACGGAGCAGAAGGAGGAAAGAGAACAGGGAGTCAGAGAGAGTCCGAGGTCCTCGCTTAGGCCGGTTTATGCGTAACCCGGGGCTGATCCGGCAAGGTGCTCGCCTTCGAGGAGCAGGAGAACGGAGCAGAAGGAGGAAGGAGGACTAGGAGGCAGGGAGAGTCCGAGGTCCTCACTTAGGCCGGTTTACGTGTAACCTGGGCCCGTCCGGCTAAGCCCGCCGCTGCGAGGAGCAGGAGAACCGAGGAGCAGGAGGTAGGAGGACAAGGATGCAGGGGGCATCCGAGGTCCTCATAGAGGCCAGTTTACGCGAACACTGCTCTCTGCAAAGCTAAGCGTCCGACAGCGAGGCACAGGAGAACCGAGGAGAAGGAGGGAGGACTAGGAGGCAGGTAGTGTCCGAGGTCCTCACTTAGGCCGGTTTACGCGAACACTGCCAAGAAGGAGACGATGATGATGATGATGATCTGAAGTTGAGAGTTGTTTCCTCCGACGTTTCGGGGTCCCTCCAGACCCCAGTGTTTGTCATCGTAACTTACGAATGTGCATTGGGGTTGCGAAATACCCCATCGCCATTACTAAGGGGTCACAGTGTACCCACGGAGTAGAGAGCACCCCATTCCTCGCGAAGGCCGGTTTCCGCGTAACTTGGGGCCCACCCGGCTAAGCGCTTGCCTGCGAGGAGCAGGAGAATGGAGCAGAAGGAGGTAGGAAGGCGGCAGGGAGAGTCTGAGGCCCTCAAGGAGGGCGGTTTACGCGAACTCTGCCCTCTGTAAAGCCAAGCGTCCAACAGCGAGGCCCAGGAGAACTGAGGAGAGGGCCGGTTTACGTGAAGACTACCCTCTGTAAAGCTGAGCGTTTGCAAGCGCAGGGTAGAAGGACCAAGGAGAAGGAGGAAGGAGACGATGATGATGATGATGATGATGATTATGTGAAGTTGAGAGATGTTTGCTCCGGTGGTTCAGGGTCCCTCGAGACCCCAGTATTTGCCATCGTAACTTACGAATGTGGTGCGGGGTGGCGAAATACCCCATCATGATCACTAAGGGGTCACAGAGTACCCACGGAGCACGGAGCGCCCACGGTCCCCACTTGGGCCGGTTTACACGTAACCCGGGGCCCATCCGGCTAAGCGCTCGCCTGCGGGGAGCAGGAGAACGGGGGAGAAGGAGGAAGGAGGTCGAGGAGGAACGGAGAGTCCGAGGTCCTCACTGAGGCCGGTGTACGGGAACACTCTCGAGAAGGAGACGATGATGATGATGATGTGAAGTTGAGAGTTGTTGCCGTGGCGCTTTGGGGTCCCTCCAGACCCCAAGGTTTGCCATCATAACTTGCGCGATCGATGGAGGGTTACAACCAATTAGGTGCCTTTGTCCGACGCTGTGACGAGACCCGCTATAGCCGGGGGTCCGCCTGACCCCCATCTTCCCCCACCGCGAACCGGCGCCCTGTTTCGCAACAAGACCTGGGTCCGCGCTGCCGGGGTCTGCGTGACCCCCCCCTTCTTTTTTTTTTTTTTGGTCCAGGGCGCACAAGGGTTAAGGAGTGAATAGTGAACTTCTTTTAATGGTGTATTTAATTAATTTTATTTAATAACTTGTGACCTTTGAGTCCCTTCCTTGCAAGAATTATGGCCAATGACGGAAATGTATGTATTACATTTAAGATTGGAAAACAATGTCAATGCCACAAATGTGAGTTGTCATATACATCTGTGAGTTAATCTGCACAACCGTGTGCACATGTGCTCTGTGCATGTACACACACAAAGAATTGACCTTCGTTCCTTAAATTTGTAGCATTGCCTCTGTGCTGACTGATGGTGCTCAGTGGCTTTTGCTTCTTGCTTTTAAATCAGATGTCACTCTCAACATAAACACAAGCTACAGCAGCCAAGCAGTCTTAGCTGAGGAAACAAAGATACATTTCCTCATTTAATGTAAAATATTGTGGTGATGTTATGTTATATTAGGCAGGCAGCTGCCCAAATAACACTGTGACAATCAAAAGTATATCTATTTTGAACGCCTCAGCTGGAAAAAATTCAAAATGGTTTATAAAGTTGGCCACAGGTCTGTATGTAAATGGGAGTTAAAACATTGCTTCATATTTGGATATGTATGATGTTAGTGTTTCTAAAATACTAAAAAATGTGTTTATTAACAAAGTAAACTAAAAATAGACATTATTAAATTTTATACTTTTAACTACTGAATTGAACATAATATGAAATAATGTGTTTCCACTGTGGGAATGATGGATCCAATGACAAATAACTTTCAGATTAGTAAAGCTATATTTTTAATTTTTCTAGTTTTCCATTTCTATTTAGATGATTTATATTTATATTTAGATTTAAAAAGAACAGGATCATAACAAAATAACACCACTGCAAGTGTAACAAAAATATGTTGAAATCAAATGGTATGTTATTTGAAATCAATATGAAACAATGACACATGCATTTTATCCAATTTTTTTTATTTATTTAATTTTTCCCAATTGTCCAAATTAGTCTGTGATTTGCCTTATTGTCCAACAAATCATATTTATATAAAAATATATGTGACTCTCAAATATGATTTAAATGGATCATTCCTCACTTGATGACGAATTATCCATTTAAATATTTGCAGAGTCCTAAACTTGATGCCAGTGAACTTATCAGCGGTTGGTTTAAAAAAAAAAAAAAAAAGCCCAAAAAATCCCCTATGAGCAAGCACTTGGCGACGGTGGGGAGGAAAAACTCCCTTTTAACGGGGAGAAACCTCCGACAGAACCAGGCTCAGGAAGGGGTGGCCATCTGTCGCTGCCGAGTGGGCTTAAAATGTTCACTGTCCATCCTCCTTCTGACAGGAACTTCCTACAGACCAGGTATGAAGGATGCCTGAGTGGACATACAAAACTCACAAGTTCCTGGCTCTCACGGCTCCTATGCAGAGGGTTAGTCGAAGAAGGAGGGGCATCGCGAGGGGCGTCGGGGGACGGGGGACTGTGCCTCATTGCCCTCCCCTTCTCCAAGAAACCCGTCTTCAACCGAGTCGAGAGAGGCGGGAACTTGTGAGGTGTGCATGTCCTGGTGAGCCTCCACCTTTTATAGGTGGGTGCAGCCTCGACTGTACATAGACAGACCAGACCAGCTGCACCACACAGACACTTCAAACCTCATCTGAGGACAAAGAACATATACATACATACATATACACACACACACATATATATATATATATGTCTTACTATTAAAAAAATAAATCAAGTTAGGGTTCCTTTACAATGTCAGAAGGAGGGAGGCACTAAGGCACCGCCTTCCGCCCCTCGACGCCCTCGCGGTGCCCCCTCCTTCTGACAGGAACTTCCTACAGACCAGGTATGAAGGATGCCTGAGTGGACATACAAAACTCACAAGTTCCTGGCTCTCACGGCTCCTATGCAGAGGGTTAGTCGAAGAAGGAGGGGCATCGCGAGGGGCGTCGGGGGACGGGGGACTGTGCCTCACTGCCCTCCCCTTCTCCAAGAAACCCGTCTTCAACCGAGTCGAGAGAGCCGGGAACTTGTGAGGTGTGCATGTCCTGGTGAGCCTCCACCTTTTATAGGTGGGTGCAGCCTCGACTGTACAGAGACAGACCAGACCAGCTGCACCACACAGACACTTCAAACCTCATCTGAGGACAAAAAACATATACATACATAACATATACACACACACACATATATATATATATATATGTCTTACTATTAAAAAAATTAATAAAGTTATGGTTCCTTTACAATGTCAGAAGGAGGGAGGCACTAAGGCACCGCCTTCCGCCCCTCGACGCCCTCGCGGTGCCCCCTCCTTCTGACAGGAACTTCCTACAGACCAGGTATGAAAGATGCCTGAGTGGACATACAAAACTCACAAGTTCCTGGCTCTCACGGCTCCTATGCAGAGGGTTAGTCGAAGAAGGAGGGGCATCGCGAGGGGCGTCGGGGGACGGGGGACTGTGCCTCACTGCCCTCCCCTTCTCCAAGAAACCCGTCTTCAACCGAGTCGAGAGAGCCGGGAACTTGTGAGGTGTGCATGTCCTGGTGAGCCTCCACCTTTTATAGGTGGGTGCAGCCTCGACTGTACAGAGACAGACCAGACCAGCTGCACCACACAGACACTTCAAACCTCATCTGAGGACAAAAAACATATACATACATACATATACATATATCTTACTATTAAAAAAATTAATAAAGTTAGGGTTCCTTTACAATGTCAGAAGGAGGGAGGCACTAAGGCACCGCCTTCTGCCCCTCGACGCCCTCGCGGTGCCCCCTCCTTCTGACAGGAACTTCCTACAGACCAGGTATGAAGGATGCCTGAGTGGACATACAAAACTCACAAGTTCCTGGCTCTCACGGCTCCTATGCAGAGGGTTAGTCGAAGAAGGAGGGGCATCGCGAGGGGCGTCGGGGGACGGGGGACTGTGCCTCACTGCCCTCCCCTTCTCCAAGAAACCCGTCTTCAACCGAGTCGAGAGAGCCGGGAACTTGTGAGGTGTGCATGTCCTGGTGAGCCTCCACCTTTTATAGGTGGGTGCAGCCTCGACTGTACAGAGACAGACCAGACCAGCTGCACCACACAGACACTTCAAACCTCATCTGAGGACAAAAAACATATACATACATACATATACACACACACACACATATATATATATATGTCTTACTATTAAAAAAATTAATAAAGTTAGGGAACCTTTACAATGTCAGAAGGAGGGAGGCACTAAGGCACCGCCTTCCGCCCCTCGACGCCCTCGCGGTGCCCCCTCCTTCTGACAGGAACTTCCTAGAGACCAGGTATGAAGGATGCCTGAGTGGACATACAAAACTCACAAGTTCCTGGCTCTCACGGCTCCTATGCAGAGGGTTAGTCGAAGAAGGAGGGGCATCGCGAGGGGCGTCGGGGGACGGGGGACTGTGCCTCATTGCCCTCCCCTTCTCCAAGAAACCCGTCTTCAACCGAGTCGAGAGAGCCGGGAACTTGTGAGGTGTGCATGTCCTGGTGAGCCTCCACCTTTTATAGGTGGGTGCAGCCTCGACTGTACAGAGACAGACCAGACCAGCTGCACCACACAGACACTTCAAACCTCATCTGAGGACAAAAAACATATACATACATACATATACACACACACACATATATATATATATATATATGTCTTACTATTAAAAAAATTAATAAAGTTAGGGTTCCTTTACAATGTCAGAAGGAGGGAGGCACTAAGGCACCGCCTTCCGCCCCTCGACGCCCTCGCGGTGCCCCCTCATTCTGACAGGAACTTCCTACAGACCAGGTATGAATGATGCCTGAGTGGACATACAAAACTCACAAGTTCCTGGCTCTCACGGCTCCTATGCAGAGGGTTAGTCGAAGAAGGAGGGGCATCGCGAGGGGCGTCGGGGGACGGGGGACTGTGCCTCACTGCCCTCCCCTTCTCCAAGAAACCCGTCTTCAACCGAGTCGAGAGAGCCGGGAACTTGTGAGGTGTGCATGTCCTGGTGAGCCTCCACCTTTTATAGGTGGGTGCAGCCTCGACTGTACAGAGACAGACCAGACCAGCTGCACCACACAGACACTTCAAACCTCATCTGAGGACAAAAAACATATACATACATAACATATACACACACACACATATATATATATATATGTCTTACTATTAAAAAAATAATAAAGTTAGGGTTCCTTTACAATGTCAGAAGGAGGGAGGCACTAAGGCACCGCCTTCCGCCCCTCGACGCCCTCGCGGTGCCCCCTCCTTCTGACAGGAACTTCCTAGAGACCAGGTATGAAGGATGCCTGAGTGGACATACAAAACTCACAAGTTCCTGGCTCTCACGGCTCCTATGCAGAGGGTTAGTCGAAGAAGGAGGGGCATCGCGAGGGGCGTCGGGGGACTGTGCCTCACTGCCCTCCCCTTCTCCAAGAAACCCGTCTTCAACCGAGTCGAGAGAGCCGGGAACTTGTGAGGTGTGCATGTCCTGGTGAGCCTCCACCTTTTATAGGTGGGTGCAGCCTCGACTGTACAGAGACAGACCAGACCAGCTGCACCACACAGACACTTCAAACCTCATCTGAGGACAAAAAACATATACATACATACATATACACACACACACACATATATATATATATATATATATGTCTTACTATTAAAAAAATTAATAAAGTTATGGTTCCTTTACAATGTCAGAAGGAGGGAGGCACTAAGGCACCGCCTTCCGCCCCTCGACGCCCTCGCGGTGCCCCCTCCTTCTGACAGGAACTTCCTACAGACCAGGTATGAAGGATGCCTGAGTGGACATACAAAACTCACAAGTTCCTGGCTCTCACGGCTCCTATGCAGAGGGTTAGTCGAAGAAGGAGGGGCATCGCGAGGGGCGTCGGGGGACGGGGGACTGTGCCTCACTGCCCTCCCCTTCTCCAAGAAACCCGTCTTCAACCGAGTCGAGAGAGCCGGGAACTTGTGAGGTGTGCATGTCCTGGTGAGCCTCCACCTTTTATAGGTGGGTGCAGCCTCGACTGTACAGAGACAGACCAGACCAGCTGCACCACACAGACACTTCAAACCTCATCTGAGGACAAAAAACATATACATACATACATATACACACACACATATATATATATATGTCTTACTATTAAAAAAATTAATAAAGTTAGGGTTCCTTTACAATGTCAGAAGGAGGGAGGCACTAAGGCACCGCCTTCCGCCCCTCGACGCCCTCGCGGTGCCCCCTCCTTCTGACAGGAACTTCCTACAGACCAGGTATGAAGGATGCCTGAGTGGACATACAAAACTCACAAGTTCCTGGCTCTCACGGCTCCTATGCAGAGGGTTAGTCGAAGAAGGAGGGGCATCGCGAGGGGCGTCGGGGGACGGGGGACTGTGCCTCACTGCCCTCCCCTTCTCCAAGAAACCCGTCTTCAACCGAGTCGAGAGAGCCGGGAACTTGTGAGGTGTGCATGTCCTGGTGAGCCTCCACCTTTTATAGGTGGGTGCAGCCTCGACTGTACAGAGACAGACCAGACCAGCTGCACCACACAGACACTTCAAACCTCATCTGAGGACAAAAAACATATACATACATACATATATATATATCTTACTATTAAAAAAATTAATAAAGTTAGGGTTCCTTTACAATGTCAGAAGGAGGGAGGCACTAAGGCACCGCCTTCTGCCCCTCGACGCCCTCGCGGTGCCCCCTCCTTCTGACAGGAACTTCCTACAGACCAGGTATGAAGGATGCCTGAGTGGACATACAAAACTCACAAGTTCCTGGCTCTCACGGCTCCTATGCAGAGGGTTAGTCGAAGAAGGAGGGGCATCGCGAGGGGCGTCGGGGGACGGGGGACTGTGCCTCACTGCCCTCCCCTTCTCCAAGAAACCCGTCTTCAACCCAGTCGAGAGAGCCGGGAACTTGTGAGGTGTGCATGTCCTGGTGAGCCTCCACCTTTTATAGGTGGGTGCAGCCTCGACTGTACAGAGACAGACCAGACCAGCTGCACCACACAGACACTTCAAACCTCATCTGAGGAGAAAAAACATATACATACATACATATATATATATATATATATATATGTCTTACTATTAAAAAAATTAATAAAGTTAGGGTTCCTTTACAATGTCAGAAGGAGGGAGGCACTAAGGCACCGCCTTCCGCCCCTCGACGCCCTCGCGGTGCCCCCTCCTTCTGACAGGAACTTCCTACAGACCAGGTATGAAAGATGCCTGAGTGGACATACAAAACTCACAAGTTCCTGGCTCTCACGGCTCCTATGCAGAGGGTTAGTCGAAGGAGGGGCATCGCGAGGGGCGTCGGGGGACGGGGGACTGTGCCTCACTGCCCTCCCCTTCTCCAAGAAACCCGTCTTCAACCGAGTCGAGAGAGCCGGGAACTTGTGAGGTGTGCATGTCCTGGTGAGCCTCCACCTTTTATAGGTGGGTGCAGCCTCGACTGTACAGAGACAGACCAGACCAGCTGCACCACACAGACACTTCAAACCTCATCTGAGGACAAAAAACATATACATACATACATATACACACACACACATATATATATATATATATATGTCTTACTATTAAAAAAATTAATAAAGTTAGGGTTCCTTTACAATGTCAGAAGGAGGGAGGCACTAAGGCACCGCCTTCCGCCCCTCGACGCCCTCGCGGTGCCCCCTCCTTCTGACAGGAACTTCCTAGAGACCAGGTATGAAGGATGCCTGAGTGGACATACAAAACTCACAAGTTCCTGGCTCTCACGGCTCCTATGCAGAGGGTTAGTCGAAGAAGGAGGGGCATCGCGAGGGGCGTCGGGGGACTGTGCCTCACTGCCCTCCCCTTCTCCAAGAAACCCGTCTTCAACCGAGTCGAGAGAGCCGGGAACTTGTGAGGTGTGCATGTCCTGGTGAGCCTCCACCTTTTATAGGTGGGTGCAGCCTCGACTGTACAGAGACAGACCAGACCAGCTGCACCACACAGACACTTCAAACCTCATCTGAGGACAAAAAACATATACATACATACATATACACACACACACATATATATATATATGTCTTACTATTAAAAAAATTAATAAAGTTAGGGAACCTTTACAATGTCAGAAGGAGGGAGGCACTAAGGCACCGCCTTCCGCCCCTCGACGCCCTCGCGGTGCCCCCTCCTTCTGACAGGAACTTCCTAGAGACCAGGTATGAAGGATGCCTGAGTGGACATACAAAACTCACAAGTTCCTGGCTCTCACGGCTCCTATGCAGAGGGTTAGTCGAAGAAGGAGGGGCATCGCGAGGGGCGTCGGGGGACGGGGGACTGTGCCTCACTGCCCTCCCCTTCTCCAAGAAACCCGTCGTCAACCGAGTCGAGAGAGCCGGGAACTTGTGAGGTGTGCATGTCCTGGTGAGCCTCCACCTTTTATAGGTGGGTGCAGCCTCGACTGTACAGAGACAGACCAGACCAGCTGCACCACACAGACACTTCAAACCTCATCTGAGGACAAAAAACATATACATACATACATATACACACACACATATATATATATATATATGTCTTACTATTAAAAAAATTAATAAAGTTAGGGTTCCTTTACAATGTCAGAAGGAGGGAGGCACTAAGGCACCGCCTTCTGCCCCTCGACACCCTCGCGGTGCCCCCTCCTTCTGACAGGAACTTCCTACAGACCAGGTATGAAGGATGCCTGAGTGGACATACAAAACTCACAAGTTCCTGGCTCTCACGGCTCCTATGCAGAGGGTTAGTCGAAGAAGGAGGGGCATCGCGAGGGGCGTCGGGGGACGGGGGACTGTGCCTCACTGCCCTCCCCTTCTCCAAGAAACCCGTCTTCAACCGAGTCGAGAGAGCCGGGAACTTGTGAGGTGTGCATGTCCTGGTGAGCCTCCACCTTTTATAGGTGGGTGCAGCCTCGACTGTACAGAGACAGACCAGACCAGCTGCACCACACAGACACTTCAAACCTCATCTGAGGAGAAAAAACATATACATACATACATATACACACACACATATATATATATATATATGTCTTACTATTAAAAAAATTAATAAAGTTAGGGTTCCTTTACAATGTCAGAAGGAGGGAGGCACTAAGGCACCGCCTTCCGCCCCTCGACGCCCTCGCGGTGCCCCCTCCTTCTGACAGGAACTTCCTACAGACCAGGTATGAAGGATGCCTGAGTGGACATACAAAACTCACAAGTTCCTGGCTCTCACG